>NW_022900928.1:33186890-33236924 GCF_012274545.1 Fukomys damarensis | reverse complement strand
GACTTCCTTTTGCACTAGGTGTGTTTCTTCTATACAACATATTGTTGGATTTTGCTTCTTAATCCATTCTGCCAATCTGTTTCTCTTGATTGGTGAATTGAGGCCATTAACATTGATGGTTACGACTGATATATTTTGACTTATTCTTGTCATGTTGTTGTCCATTTGTTGACTCTTTTTACTTTTTCTCCCATCTCCTTTTAGTTTCTTGCCTTGCCTATTTGATTTGGTCTGTTGGGCCTCATGTTATTGTGAATTTCTTTATCCTTTTCTAGGATATTATTTAGAATTCCTTGCAGTGCTGGTTTGGTATTCCTGAAATTTCTCAGGTGCTCTTTGTTGTGGAAGTATTTTATTTCCCCATCTATTTTGAAAGAGAGTTTTGCAGGATACAACAGTCTAGGTTGGAGATTCTTTTCTTTTAGGACTTGGAATCCCCCACTCCAGGGTGTCCTTGACCTAAGGGTTTGTGTTGAAAAGTCTGCTGTGATTCTAATGGGCTTCCCTTTGCATGTGATTTGTTTCTTTTCTCTTACTGCTTGTAGTATTTTGTTTTTCTGTTGGATTTCTGGAATCTTGATTATTATATGTCTAGGTGTAGATTTTTTTTGATCGTGGCTAGTTGGGGTTCTATATGCCTCACTTATCTGTATGTCTAATTCTTCCCTTCTGTTTGGGAAGTTTTCTGTCATTAATTCTGTGAAGAGCTTTTTTATATCATTTGTGTTTTCTCCTGTTTTTTCATGAATTCCTATCAGTCTTATGTTATTTTTCTTTGTATCGTCTAGGAGTTGTTGGATTGATTTCTCATGATCCCTTACTGTTTTTAATAGACCTCTTTTTTCACGGTCACTGACTGCTATCCTATCTTCTATATCTGAAATTCTATCTTCGCAATCTTTTATTCTGTTTCATACACTTTCAATAGAGTTTTTAATCTCCTGGATATCTGTTTGAATCTGTTTTATGGATTCCATTTCTTTCCTCTGTTGGGCATTCATTGTTTCCATGTCTTTCTTATGCTGAGTCTTCATGGCTTCTATCACAGTCTTGAGCTCATCTATTTTTTTCTCAGTTTCTGCTCTAGAGTCTCGAATCATGACTTCTATTTTGCTCATCATCTCTCTGGCTAGCTGGGAAATTATTTCTGATTTGAATTTTTCTAGAGCCTGATTGATCAATTTTGTTACCTCCTGTGCTATGGGTCCAGGGAGTCCTGTTGGTTCACTATCAGACTTTTCATCCTCATTTGTCCTACTATTTGCTATTGGTGAACTGGATATTTGTTTTTGTGTCTTGCTTAAGTGTTTTCTCATTTTTATTTTTATTGTTGGGTTGTCCTTCTTTAATTTCTGGGTATTACTTAAATCTTCCTAATATAGTTGCGTTTTAGCTTTTGAGTTTCTAATGACTCATAGACATTCTCGTTTTCATAATATCAGAGAAAACAACTCTTTAAATCAATCACCACTCTTTGTCCCAATTGATACATTCAGCAGCCCAATAGGATCAGGCACAGCTTGCCAACTGACCACTTATGGTAGTCATTAATGTATCACCTTTAACTCATGTGAATTAGATTAATTTCAAGAAGCAGCTCATAGTATGTTTGCAGTGAATATTCTTTTCAATATGGCATCTTTACCATTTAGGATGGGGGGTTCGACTTAGAACAAGAGGATTAGATAAGTGAAAGAATTAGAGCAGGTTTGAAGTGAATCCAGAGGTTGTAGAATTACCTTACTATCTTTACAAAGCTATTAAGTTCAGGGGGGATAGAGAGAGTGCAGGAATAAGGACAGGAATATATCCCCTTAACAGTAACAGGCGCTTGCCTTCCCTTGAAGGTACAGAGCCATGAGTGAGGTAAAATGACTGGAGAAAAGAACATAAAGAGAAACCCGTCCTAAAAACAAAAAATAAAAAAAGAAGTCTGAGTTCTTCAGGAACTGGAATAAAAAGGGAGATGAGGGACACTATGGTGGAGCAAGAGACTGAGTTGGAGAGACAGGACAGAAAAAAGAAAGAAATTTTAGGGTGGAAAGAGGAAAAAAGAGACAAGAGAGAGGGAAAGAAAAAGAATTTGAAGGTCCTCTTTCAGGCTATCTCTGATCTCATATTATACCACATGCACAGTCCTATGCGGAACCCAATCCCCTGGTCTTAGCTAGCCAATGGCTGTTCCTCACAACTGAGACTGAACACAATCTACAAGGCCTAATTTTAGTTTCCTTACCCTTAGGGTTGAACTCCACTCAGTTCTATTACAGGTTTCCCCTGCCCTTTCTTTAAAGATGTTCAAAGTTGGGAGCTCAGAAAACTACCCTTCATGGGAACCTATGCCTCTGCAGAGTTGGTCTAAGGACTGGCCCGATCAGGAGTTTTGAGAACGGGGGGGTGTTGTGTGGGTGTTTCAAGGGCGCCCGCGCGGCTACCTTCCTTCCTGGCCTGTTGTCGCGCAGGCCGGGAGCTCGCGTGCACGCCGCCGAGTGATCGCAGGCAGGCAGGCAGACAGGCAGCTGAAGAAACCCCCTCCAGGGTCTTTGGGGCCTTCCTGGTCTGTTGTCACGCAGGCTGGGAGCTCACGCGCACACCGCCGGGTGATCGCAGGCAGGCAGGCAGACAGGCAGCTGAAGAAACCCCCTCCGGGATCTTTGGGGCCTTCCTGGTCTCTCTATCTGGTATATTTCTAGTATATAATAGGTATTTAAAAATTGTATCATCCATGATTAAAGTGGAAAAGAAAGGTAAAGAAGGATAAAAATACGTTCATTTATCTTTTATTTGTTAATATTCTGACTGATTAATAGGTGCACTGGTATAGAGAATTTTCCTATAAATCTGTCCTATTCCCTTTCAAAACCTACATCTTTGCTGTGTAAAAAACATGGTAATATTTTTACAACACACCCTCTCTTATAGCAAGAGAACTGGAAGATGGTACTCAGGCAAACATTTTTTTTTTTTATTCATTGAGTTTATTAGTGCATTTTAGGTATACAGTACAGTTACATCTATCATTGGGATCTTGTACCCTTACATGACAGGTCTTGGTTCTCATTTCTTCCCCATACTCCTGCCCTCCCTTCACCCCCTTCTCCCTTCCCTGTTTACAAAAATTTTGTTTCCATTTTTTCCTTTTCTCATATTTTTTCTTGTCCCTATTTCCTTTCCCCTACTCTTCCCACTTCCCCTACACCTTTAGCCCTTTTCTTAGCCCTATTTCACACTATCAGTTATACAATTTGTATACAGTTATACAATTTGCCCTTTTAGTTTCTCACACCAGAGAAAGCATTCGGTGTTTACACATGTGTCTTATTCATTTCACTTAAGAGTATGGCCTCAATATGCATCCATTTTCCTATGGATGACTCTAGTTTCTCATTCTTTATGGCTGAGCAGTACTCCATTTTACAGAAAAAGCATATCTTCTTTATTCAGTCTCCAACTGATGGGTAATTGGGCTGTTACCAAGCTTTAGCTATTACAAACTGTGCTCAGGCAAATATGTTTTAATAGCAGTGTTCATCCCTCAGTGTATCACTGGAGGCTGAGTACAGAAAACAAATGCCATTTCAGGCATTTAAACCAGGAATAGATTAACTAAAAAAGAATCAGAGGCTTGAAATTGATGACAGAAACTGAAGAAAAGGAATATAACCTTAGTCTCTAAGAAAGACTCCCAAATGAGACAGGGAATCCAATGGGGAGTTACCACCCTTGGGCTACCTCTGAATCTGTGCCAACCCCAAAACTTGCCACCATTGCCTTTCTCACGGCAGGCACCAAACTATGGAGAAAACAATCCCTTATCTGCAGACTAGACAATAAGAAATCATGTAAGAAGACTCTGCCACCATGCTGCCATTGTTTTCCCAGCTCCCCAGGAAGCTGGGCATGGAAATGAAAACTTATAAACCTCTGCAGAGAATCTTGGCATTCCTACATGTACCTGCACAACAAAGTCAAAGGCAGAAACATGCTTTCTGATGTAATTCTGCTTTCAGATGTCAGGCAAACACATTTGGATAAAACATACTTTATATGAAGAACCCTAGTTCTAAAGCTATCTAGGATACATAGGTTTGGACTGGGCTTCATGACTCTCCCAAGATAAAGAATTGACTGAATATCTGCTCACTTGGTGAATGATTAAGTGAAAGACGTTTTCCTGGACCACGAGCTGACTCACAGTGTTTTAAGGGGGAAGTTAGATGCCATCACATGACCTGTGGAAAGTCAGTTGACACAGCTGGATTTCAAGTTCCCTGTTTCTAATGTGACGTTAGAATCTACAGTTGTTACTGTGAGGATGACATGCAATTATGCGTAAATTATCTAACACGGCACTTGACATAACACATTTCCTCAACAAATGTTTTCATAACAAATGTAAAGTTAATCTAAAATTTACCACAGTACAGTGCATATAGTAAATACTCAGTAAAAAAATGTGTTGGAAGTGTGAATTGCATTAATTTGGGAAAATGTTATTTTGCAGAATTTGTTCCAAATGCTTTACTTACCTTATTTACTCTTCTACGAGTGAAATCCTATTATAACTTGGTTTAGGGAAGAAAATTACATTTTATGTGAAGATACTGAAATCTCAGGTACTTATTGAATGCTGGACACTCCTCAGAATATCTTTGAATGACTCCCTTGTTAAATGACCAGGAGCTTGCAAATACAGAACAACTGCATTGGATCCTAGATGCTGCTGCTGCCTCCACCAACCTCACTATAGTTAGATCTCCTGGCTTTGTTTGAAGGTGTTTAATATACAGGGCTCTACACAATTTCATTTAATTGAGGTTTTACTTTGAGGCTCTTGCACGGTAGAAAAAATAGAGACGGGAACTTTTCTAATATTAAGTAAATTTAAATGTTAACAAAAATCTCTGTTATGTCTATTTATTCAGAGGTTTCTTAATCTGTAAACGGATGCATTAGTTAAGCCATTTACAGATTTACTTTTCACCTTCTAGAACTGTGATGAGTGGCTCAACATTGAATTTCTACGCTCACTGTGGGAACCGTAGTAATTGAATTTTAACATAGCTTTCAACACAAGAATATGAAAACTTATAATTCTAATACAAAACTCCAGGGCTCCATACCCAGATGTCCAGTTAATACATAACCCAGGCATGCATTCGGCCAGTGTGGTGAAATGATACGCAGTGTCAGCTCAGAACAAAATAGGAAATCGTGTTAAGAGAGCAATAACTTTGGTGTTATATGGACTTGAATTCATTCTTCTGCCACTGTATCTTTTAGAATAAAGCCAATTTATTAGATGATTCTCTTTTTAAAATTACTATATTGGAATATGATTGATTCGCGAAAAGATTTATGTATTTAATATATACAATCTAATGAATTTGAAGAAAAGTATGCATCTCTGGAGCCACCACCACAATCTATACAGTGAACAAATCCATTACCTCAAAAGATTGCCATCCGTATTCATTATCTGTGCATGCATGTGTCTATGTGTGAGGTAGAAGCACACATAGGATTTATCATCTTAGAAAAAATTTAAATATACAACAAAGCATTGTTAACTCTAAGTATGTTCTACAAGCACCTTCTAGGACTTATTTATCTTATATAACTGAAACTTTGTACTTAGAGTAGCATCTCCCCATTTCTCTCCTTCTCTAGGTCCCTTATAACCAGTATTTTATCAATTTGACTAGCATAGACTCCTCAGACAAATGGATTCAAGTAGCGTTGTTTTCATGTGTCTGAACTGTTTGCATAATGTTCCCCAGGTTCATTTATATTACTGTGAATGTAACAAGTTCCTTATTTTTCATACTGAATAGTATTCCATCGTATGTCTGTGCCATTTGTTATTTATTTTCCCCTTATTGATGAGCACCTTGTGGATAATGCTGTAAAGAATATGGAAGTCCAGGTACTGTACCTCTTTGCAATTAAAATTTCATTCTGTTTTGATTCTAGAAGTGAAATTACTCAGTATCGTAATTGTAGCTTTAATTTTTTAAGAAACAATTTTCAATTGTTGGTGGCCTGATTAACATTCCTAAAAGCAGTACTCCAAGGTTCTCATTTGCCTGCATCCTGACCAAATTTTTTATTTTAGTTTTGTTTTGTTCATCACATTTTTATGATTATCACAAGCAAAGGTATGAAGATTCATGCTGTTGTGCATTTCACTTGTAATTCTCTAATGATTAGTGGTGTTGAACATAACTCTGTATGCCTGTTAACCCTTGGCGTGTCTCTTTGTGAAAATTTCTATTTAAATCTTGTATTCTTTTTTAATCATCTGGGTTTGGGTGGAGTTTGTTTGCTTTTGTTTTTTGTTTGTTTGTTTTGGTTTGGGTTTTTTTTTCTCCTTAAAAATTGTGTATTTTTGCTTTTGTTGCCTGTGGTCTGGTGTCATACATAAGAAATCATTGTCAAACCAATATTGTAATGCTTTTCCTCTCCTTATATTTTCTTCTAGGATTTTTTTTTTTATTTTACCTCTAACATATAAGTCAATAACTCATTTTATTTTTTTTAGTGGTGTAAGTTTTGGATCCAGTCGAATTATTTACATATGAAAATCCAATTTTTCCATCAAAATTTATTTTCTACTAGCATTGTGTATTCTTGACACCTTTTTCAAATATCGGTTGCTCCTATAGACATACATTTATTTATTGTCTTTCTAGTTGTTTCTGCCAGTCTATGTACTATGCCAGTACTAGCCAATATTAGATTTTTTCCAGCTTTACTAAGGAATAATTGAAAATTAAATTCTATATATTTAAGAAATACAACATGATATTTTGAAATATGTTGCAAAATGATTACCACAATCAAACTAATTAATATGTCCAGACTTCTACATAGTTATCATTTGGGAATGTGTATCTGGTAGTCAGAATGTCTAATATCTATTCTCTTAGCAAATTTCAAGTGTGCAATTACAGTATCATTAACTGTAGTCATGATGTAGTATACTAGATCTCCAGAACACATTGATTGCTCATAACCTAAATGTTTTACTCTTTGACCAACATCTTCTACCTTAGAATTCGATTTTTGGCAAATACCATTTTGCTCTGTTTGTATGAGTTTAACTTTTTCTTTTTTAAAATTCACATGTAAGTGAAAGCATGCAGTATTTGTTTCCGTGCCTGGCTTATTTGACTTAACATAGTGTCCCTGAGGTTTATTCATGTGCCGAAAATGTCAGAATTTTCTTCTTTTTAAAGGATGAATTATATTCCATTAGATATATATTTACCACCTTTCCTTTATGTATTCACCTAGCAGTGGGCACAGTTTATTTCCATACCTTGGCTATTGTAAAGAACATTGAAAAAAAAAAAAAGAGACAGTTCAGATACATTTCAGTTTTTTTGTTTGTTTGTTTGTTTGTAATTCCCTACATAGATGTGGTGGTCATATGGTGTTAGTATTTTTAATTCTTGAGAAACTGCTGTACTATTTTTGCATCATAGATGTATCAATTTACAATTGTACAGGCAATATACAAATATTCCCTTTTCTCCATGTCTTGGTCAATGTTTACATTTTTCTTTTTGATAGCAGTTTTTCTAACAGGCATGAAATGATAATTCACTGTGATTTTGAGTTGCCTTGCCCTGAGGATTAGTGATATTAAGATTTTTTTCACACACTTTCTGCCATCCTGTGTGTGTGTGTGTGTGTGTGTGTGTGTTACAAAGATTAAAATGAGGACCTTGACACACTGAGCTGCATTCCCAGCCCTTTGTTAAATCTCTTTCATTTTTTAAAACTTGGACAACATTTATCCCTAAGTGCTAAGTTGCCTCATTTCTAAGTGGCCCAGGCTATTAAAGATGTGATGTTCAAAGAGGCACAGTGACGCTCAACAGCTAGGCCACACGCTGAGAGATCGGACAGGAGACTTTATTCGGGAAGGCAGGGCAGGAACAGAGGACAGAGGAGAAGGGGAGAAGGAGGGAGAGCAAAGAAAGGAGGGTCCTTTTATTGTTTTGGGCTGAGCTATCGCTTATTTATGAGTGGGCTACTTTTAACCTATCACGGGCCAGGTTGCCTTTTATGGGTTCAGTCCTGCAGAAGCTTAGGTTTAACTTCTCCGGACTGCTGTGGCCTTGCGGGCAGGGAAACTAAAGAGCATGAGGTCATTTTAAGAGGCAAGAAGAACCAAGAAAATGCAGCCTGTGATGGCAGGCATCAGGTCCCTAACAATATTCCTGCCTCTGTCCCTCAGAATGCTTGAATTGCAATCCTGTGCCCCTACACCCAGCTTTTGCTAACTATTTTTATGTCTTATTTTGAGAAATAACTATTTATGTTATTTCCTCATTTTTAACCAGTCTATTTGTTTTCTTGCCATCAAGTTGTTTGGCTAGGAGATAAGGGTCCCGTTTCATCCTCCTTCATGTGATTGTTCCATTTTTCCAACCCAATTTATTAAAGAGTTTGTCCTTTCCTATTTAGCATTTTTGTAAATTTTGACAAATATCAATAGAGAATGAACATATAGATTTCTAGTCTATTATGTTCCTTTGGCCTATGTATTCCATTTTTATACAGTTCCATTCTATTTGATTAGTACAGTTTTTAGTATATTTTATACCTCTGTTCTCACTAAAGAGTGCTTTGCCTACTCAAAGTCTTCTGTGTTTCCACATGAATTTTCATATATTTAGGCTTGCTTTGTTTCTGTGAAAATGCCTTTGGAATTTTAATAGGCATTGAATTGATTCTGAGAAGCCTTTTGGAGGCTGTGGACATTTCAGCAGTATTAATTTTTCCAATCCATGAACATTAGATATCTCCACTTATTTGAATCTTCCTCCACTTCTTTCATCACTGTTTTATAATATTTAGTGTATAGATCTTTATTTCCCTGATGCTTAAACTTATTCCTAAGAACATTTCTATACTACTGTAAATGGGATTGGTTTTATTTTTTAAAAGTATTGTTTTTTATTTTTTATACCAGGGATCGAACTCGGGCCTTTACGCTTGCGAGGTGGGTGGCAGAACCACTGAGCTAAATTCCCGGGCCTTAAACAATGTTTTAATGTATGGAAACACATGTTATTGTATATGTTAATTCTGTATTGTGCAACTTTACATTTTGGTGGAGTCTTCAGGGTTTCTACATAAGGACAAATAGGTTATCTGCAAAAAGAATATAATGTTAATTATTTCTTTCCAATTTTGAAGTTTTTAATTTTTTTTTTCTTAAATACTCTAGCTGAAACTTCTAGCACTACTTTGCATAGAAGTGGTGAGAAGGAGTAGCCTTGTGTTGTTCTGTATCTTAGGTGGAAAACTTTCAATTTGTTACCATATTAGTATAATGTCTGCTGTGGCCGTTTTATATAGTCAGCTTTTATTTCACTGAGGTATGTTCTTTCTACATCTAAAGATGTTGAGAGTTTTTATGGGTAAAGTGTATGGAATGTTTAAAAATGCTTTTATGCATTTAATGAAATGGTCCAATGGTTTTAATTATTAATTGTGTTAATTTTATGAATTATATTAATTTGCATATGTGAACCATTCTTATATCACAGTGTATGATCTGTTTAATGTACTTTTAAGCTTTTTTAGGATTTTCTTGAGAATGTTTGCCTCTACATTTTTCAAGAATATTGGCCTGTGAGTTTCTTTTATCGTGTAGCCTTTGTCTGGCTTTAGTCCCACAGCAGTGTGGACCTCTCAAAGTTGAGTTTTAATATTTTTTTCTACTTATAAGGAGAGTTTAAGAAAAATTAGTAAAATATTTCTTTGAACTTTTGATAAAGTTTACATGAGAAACCATCTAGTCCTGACATTTATCTCCTTCAGAGTTTTGTTGATGTTGTGTTATGTATTAATTTCTTCGCTTACTAGTTTGCTCCAGCTCTTTATTTTTTATTGATTCAGTCTTGGTAGGCTTTACATTTTTAGGAATTTATTCATTTCTTCTAGCTTGTACAGTTTGTCGGAATGCAATTGTTAATAATAGCCCCTTAAGATCTATTTTCTCTGGTATCAATTACAGTATGTTCTCATTTATTTCTAATTTTAAGTCTCCCTCTTCATTCTTTAATCTAGCTAAAGGTTTCTCAGTTGTATTTGTCTTATTTAAAAAAGAAAACAATAAACTTCTTACTTTTGACATTTCCTTCTATTGCTTTTCTATTCTCTATTTAATATATTTTGGCCCTAATCTTTATCTCCTATCTTTCTCTAACTTAAGTCTTAGTTTGTTCTCCCATTTATACTTTCTGGAGTTGTAAAATTGGGTTGTACACTTGAGACTTTTCTTCCTTTTAAAATGTGAGGCTTCATTATTTTAATTTTCTCTCTTAATATTACTTTTGCTATATTCCATAGGTTTTGGTATGTAGTATTTTTATTCTTATTTCTTTTGATATATGATTTAGTTTTATTTTAAATATTTGACCAAATGGTTCTTTGAAAATATATTAATTTCTATGTATTGAAAAATTTACCATTTCCCTTTCATGATTTGGTTTCCAGTTTCATTGCATTTTGGTCTGAAAAGATGGATAGAATGACTTCAATCTTCAATTTACTAAAACTTGTTTTATGACCTAGCATGTAATTTATCCTGAAGAATGTCACCTGTGTGCTCAAAGAAGAATGCATATTCTGCTGCTATTGAGTAGAATGTTTTGTATATATTTGTGTGGCCTGTTTGTTCTATAGTTTTGCTCATACCTTCTGTCATCTTATTGATTTTCTCTCCCAATGATCTGTCCTTTATTAGTAATAGGGTATTGAACTCTCCTACTAGTATTGTATTTCTGCCTTTTTCTCTTTCACATCTGTCAAATTTTGCTCTTAATGTTTAGGTAATCTGCTGCTGGGTGAATGTATATTTATAGTCCCTTCATTTGTTTGTCTATCTATGCACTCTTGCAATTCACTGAGCTTCTTTTTAACAGTTATTTTAGGCTCTGTCAGGGTAGTTTAAAAATTACTGTTTCTTTAGATCCTGGAACTTTATTTTGTTCCTTTGATGATGTCTTATTTCCCTGTTTCTTTGTGAACTTCGTGATCTTACAGTGGTGTCAGCACATTTGAGGGAGCAATAATCTCCTCTAGTCTTTGGATACTGCCTTTGGCAGGAAGAAAGCTTTGCTAGTTAACAGAGCCAGAGAATCTGGGTGAAGAGACTGGCAGGGTTCGTGGGTGGGCATAGTACTAAGGCTTAAAGGTGAGCCCATTGTCATCGGCAAGTGGGTGGGCCTGCTGCTGTGGTCCGTGGCTGGCTGATCAAACCTCTATACTGGTTTTTCAGAGTACATGCCACTTTTCTTTTTCCCTAGATACCCATGGGTGATGTGATTATGCAGATTTCCTCAGTGCTCTGCTTGAGGGACAACAGTGCACACCTCTCAGCTGAGCTCTGAAAGGCTAGGAAAGCCAGATATTGAGAGAGATATTGAGAGTCTCTCTTTTTTCCCATTGGACAACTCAGAAGACAAGGGAATCAGTGTTGCACTGCGCCAGCTTCAGAAAGGTTATGTGTGTGAGGGAACATTTACTTCTATTTTCAGTGTGTTTTTTTCTTTTTACTGCTCCCTCCTGGGGTGCTGCAACATCTGAATAAAATTCTAGAGCTCTCATAAAGTTATTTTCATCTGTGGCATTTCTGCTGAAAGATAGGATGAAATATTTTATTCTGCTATCTTGTTTGTCATACATTCTACCCTTAGACCACTTCTTAGTTTTGTGATTTAATATTTCAAATCACTATTGCTTTGTTCAAAATGGGGATATCTGTCTTGTAGGCTGTTATTAGGATTAATGTGGATAAAATAAATATACTAGTAATGAACATATAGTTAATAATATTACTGTTGCTCTTTTTAGCAATTAAATATTGCAGTAAGTTTACTGAAATTATCTTTCCTTTTTTCAGTTATGTGATTATATTTATTCAACATTTACTTAGATTCCCAGGTAAATGTCAGATAATTTTGCTTCTCAGAAAATCTCAGATTTTTTTTTGGTAGTATTTAGCCTGGCAATGATGGGGAGAGAATGCACAAATCAGGTGACAGATAATGCCCAGAATGTAATGGTTTAAATTAAAAGTTACATTTACATTCTATAGAAGTATTATCCATCTGAAAATAGCTTGCTGTTTCATGATGGCAGAATATCCCACTTCAGTAACATTTAACATACAGTGAGTAGTCTTCTTTTGATATATCATGTCTTTAATTAAGTCCCTCATCTCTCTTTCTCCAAAGTAATCAGTTCATGCTTTGTCCGTCCAACTCGCTGATTTACTCTACGTTGTGTACCGAGGGAACATGTTCTACTAATACTGAGAGGAAAGCCTCAGATCTATTCTGTGCATAATGATGACCCTGAAAACCTCCTGAGTCATTTTGAGTAAGTTTGTTTTGTAAAAGCATTATAAAGTAAAACCTATCTTATAGATTTTCTATAAATATCAAAAATGAGTTAATGTTTCACAAAATTATGTAAACACGGCCTATATTTGACGGCAAGCCTCACCACTGAACAAGTGATTGAGCTTGAGAAACTATTAAATCTCCCTTTAGTCAGTTTTCTTGTGTGAAAATAGGGAAATTTTATGCCCCACAGGAAAATATTAGGGACACTTAAAAAGTTAAATCAGATAGTGCACACTGTGAATTTATGGCACCTGAGCAGTGATTATGAAGTATTCTATTTTTATTTATTAATTTATAAAGCATTTTATAAACTATCCGATGATGCACTAGCTTCCTTGTGAACCATTTACCACCAAATGTTGGCTAGCCTTCCTGTCTTCCGTGCCCTTTAAGATGCACAGACTGGAGGGTAGGTATATTCCTCTTCGTTACACTGGTGCTTTTCACAGAAATGGGGACTCAGAAACAGCTGACGGAGGCATGACTGATTCTGAGATGATTTTAGGAAGGGTTCAGAAGTGGTGGAACTTCACTACACCTGAGTGCACTGTGACAGTCATTGTCAATGGTCCCTGATAAGTTGGCCTTCGTGGTATTGCTATAAGAAACAGAAAGAATAAATGCTGCTCTGTACTTTCTTGAAAATTGTCATAGTCTGGTTAGAACTGTCAAAATAAACCAGGTTTTTCCAATGGAAAAAAAAAGCTCAACTATATTACAAGTTATTTTTCATGTCTGTGATAGGCACTTAGGAGCACCTATGGGTCCCCTAGTAACATACATTTCTTTATCACTATAAAAGTAAAACAGGCAGGGAATCAAAAGTTATAGCTTCTTATTTTGTCTAGCCATATATTGTCTGTATAATTTCTTGTAAAATAATGGCATTTCTTGGGCTTCTATTCTCTATCTGTAAAATAATCTGTGAGTCTTCTAAAGAAGATGAGTATTTGTAAACGTCATTCATTCCAGATGAAGTCACTTAAAAATCCTAGTGTGTCCTTTATGATGATCTACATTCAAGAAGTAAATGTTGCATCCCATCTTGTCGCTCCTTATTTAAAGTCCTGCTTCTTGTGCGCTTGGTATAAAAATCAAGTCTCTGGCTTGTCCTACATATTGTTACATGATGTAGTTCTAACTTTTATTAGGCTTCCTTCTGTTCCAAGCTCTTCTGCTGCACTCACCTCCTTCATGTTCTCTGGAGCCTCAAAGACTTAGCCTAATCTTTGCCTAGAAGGCTGTATCCACAGCATGCTTCATTTTATATAGTGGTCTTTGCTTAAATGATACCTCAAAATTTTCCTCTCTAAATGCTTCATATAAAATTGCTATCCACTTCATTTCTTCACATTGCTTCAACTCTATTTATAAGACCTTTTTGGTCTGCATTTACTCATTTATATGTGCATGCATGCAACAAATCTCTGTGGAGTCTGTAACCTGAACATCATTTAAAGAGGGGCCTAGGGGATAAAATGATAAATCAGACACTAAATATGTCCTAAAAGGCCTAAGACTATTAGGGAATACAAAAAAGGAGAGAAGATCATGGTTCAGTGATTTCAGCACTATGCTAATGTGGACAAGAGTAACATGGAGGCAAAAGGGGAGCCATATAATTCAACTGAAAGTGTACATAAGATGTCATTGAGAATGATAACTGATACTTTGAAGTTGTATAGAAAATACTTAATAAAGAAGAGCCAGAAGAAAACTTTCTCAGGTAAAGAGAAGACCAACATCAAATTTTCAGAGAAGGAAAGAGATCAGTAGCACTTCTGAATGATAAAGCATATTCAATATTAATGGAACATCATGTATTAATAAAGAAATGGGACAAACAAAAAGGCTTAAGATGGTTTGGGATGCAGGCAGAGGGCAGGTCATGGGTGTGTGTGGGAATTTGACATTATTGCAGGGCCAGCCGAAATCATTAGAAAGGATGTAAGAAGAGTCTTGGTAAGATTTGCCTTTTGAGGTCACTTTAATGACAGAATGTTAAATCAGCTGGAAGGGGCAATGTTCCATTAAAATTCTGAAAATGTTCCAATAATGCCAACGAGCAAAAGTGAAGGCCACAACTAACAACATCATGGTGTGAATAGAGAGAAGCAAGTATGTCTCAGAGAACAGGGTTCACAGTCACTGTTTATAACTATGGCAAAACAGGTGAGATAGGAAACAGATGTGGCACCACCATTTCTGTCTGAGGTGACATGAGTCATTTTCTGAGGTACAAAAGAGAAGAAATGGTGAGTTTGGGAAGGAAGATGATGAGTTTTTTTAAACCATGTTCCCACCAGTTTAAACCACCAGTGGTACATTCATAGCTGTCCCAGTGGGTGGCTTGTCCCATGTGTCATACAAATGGAACTAATCATTTTTGTCAATATTTTTGCTGATGACATCAATGAGTAGCCACCCAATGAGACTGCCATGCATATATTCACTGCCTGGCAGTGAAACATATGAATTACAGCTCTGTCATGAATATGCTAACACTAAAGCAACACTCCCAAAAAGAGATGGATTAAGTACTTCCTGTTTCTCCTACCGGTGATAAAATAACACATTGCTAATTTACATTGATGATGTAGTGGTTTGGTGTCTTAAATCTTCTCCTGTGCATAAATTTGTATCATCAGTATATTGAGTATTTAATAATTGCTTATGTGTAAGGTTCTCTAGTGAATATTTAGGCTGTTTTGGAATTCAGAGCATTATAATTTAAACATACTCAGATATATTATATCAACTTTATCTTGCTGAGTTTCAGGGACTTAATGGAAAATAAGACAAAACAGAGATAACTGGACTTTGAGCTCAAGAAATAATTGTAGGATGCATTTAGTCAATTACTAGTGTATATTTAAAATTCATAGTACATATAAGAAAAAAAAATGTTATTCATTGAAGTAGCCTTGGGACCATGTAAGTAATGTAAGGGATATTAGCTGTTCAAATATTCTCTTTCACTTTCTCAATATATATATCCATCCTTATCATCATTCTTAGCAATTATTGATCAGATATTTCAAATGTTATACATTATCTCCATAAATTGTCAAAGTAGGCTTGTATGTCATTGAATATTATATCGCACCCACTTTGCAGGTGAGATATATGAGACTTTATTATATAAGGCTGAAAGATAAGTCTGGGAACCTGACTTTAAATCCAGGTCTGTATGATTTTTGAATCAAAATTGTCATAGCCCACATAAATGATAACATAAAGAAACTATTATTGCTCCACCAGCTGCACAGCTTTTTCCATATATACATGATTTAATTGTACTTGTGAGGCAGACCTCTGTAACTTGCAGATGAAGAGCATGTACTTTACATGGTTGTGAATGTTAAGTGAGTTTGTGCATAACATAGCCTAGCACATTGCTTAGCCATAGGAAACATCATAGTGTGCTAGCTGATCTCTCTTTCCATCATCATAGTTCTAGATTTTATTATAAACTAAGGAGGACAAGCAAAGTAACTTGCTCAAAATCACACTGCCAACAATGGTGGTGGAATCGAAATTGGAACTTTTCTTCAGCTACTTATAGTGTTAGATGATCTTTCTGCATAACTTCATCTTAAGAATCTGCTTCCTACTAATAAATGATTTACATAGGACAGACATCATCAATGATAAAATCCAAATTGTATTATTGTTTTGACTTATTGATGATCACCACCTTACAGAGTCATAAAATCATGTTGAACATATTTGAACATGTTTTTTATCTTGTAATTTATATCAAATTCAACTGGTTTATATCAGACTGAGTGATTTAAACACACTTCACACACATTTGGTAAAAATGTTCATTTATGAGTCTGAGATTCAATTTATCGTGAAAGTCCACAAAGCTCTGAGCATTCTGAGAAAGGGCAGGCAATCTGACTATAATAATTGCAATTCGGAGCACAATATTGTACAGTTGCCATTCATCTGTTAAAGGCCAAAAATTTGTAAAGCACACTATAAATGATAGACATTTCCTTTGGATAAAGCAATCCTTCAGTAATAGGAACCATCACTAAGAGAAAATAGTTAGAAAAAGAATGGTGATGACCAGCTGAAGAAATGGGAGATCTTTGTGCTCGTACTGAATATAGTTTGGGAATAATTTTATTATTTGGATTCTTTATGCAGTACATATTTCTTAGTGCTCACTGTATGCCAGTAAGTGTTCCATGTAATGGATAGACAGGAACACTCAAAGCTCCTATCTTCTAAAGTTCACAGTATTGTGGTCACTAACTAGCTTTGTCCCTTCACCTCTTGTCAGTAGCCTTGAAATAGGAATGATACACGGAGCTTATGGGTAATAACCCAGATAAAGCATGTATGACAGATGAAAATGTAAAGTGTTATGAAAGTGTAATTATATGTTTCCTTATCTGTAATATGGACAGAAACTTATTTTATCAAGCTTCCTCATAGGTTAATATTGGTAAAGAATCTACACATGACCATATTGGCCTTTGATTCTTTATATCTAGTAGTTAGTACATTGCAGGTATTATGCTGATAGAATGTGTCATTTAAATCTTACAACCTACCTATTTATAGGCATTGTTATTTTTGTCATATACATATCAGATAAAGAAACTACACCTAAGAGAGTAATTTTGCAAGGTTAGTGAAAGAGCTAGGTTCTGCACTCATGACTAATTCAACCTTGTGCTCTTGATCGCTACATTATGCTAAGTTTTGAAAGAAAAAAAAACACTCTAAAAGAAATGACATTAACATAACTGCAGAGAAATGGTACTACAATATTGTCTTTGGCAAGTTCTTTAAGCTGAAAGTGTATAGGAATTGAGACAAAGATGAAACAGTCTGCTAAAGAGACCACACTGCAAAATCAGAAGCCGTTGCTGGGTGTTAGGAACCCCAATTTCTAGCTATGATTTTTACAATCAGTTCCCTAGGTAACTTTAGGCGTGCTATGCTGAGAAATAAGACACCAACCCCTAAACCCACAAATCTTTACTTTTTCTAAAATGAAAGTTTTACTATGAGCACTGAAATTTTGAGATTCCATGAACAACAACAAAACAATAATATTTGATATTGATGATAAAAGATATTTGCTGCAATAGACATAACTTTGCAGTTCTCTGAACCTCTACCAGAAGGAGTATTGAGGGTCAATGAGACAGGATTAAGTGGCATCTCAACTGCGCAACCCAGGAAAAGCTGGGCAAGGTGTGCAAACTAAATCTATGTGTAAAAGGTTCATCAAGCAAGGTTTCAAACCAGGGCAACACCCATCCCTTAGGAAGTCCCATTTCATATTCCATACAGTAGATGCAGTAGGATATTCTCTGACTTGGAGTGAGATCACAGGAAGTTATGGTGGAGACAGATCTAGAGGATTATTCTATGGGGAATAAATCCTGTCAAAGGTGAACTAGTAATCAAGTATTCCTATGGAAGATGAGTCAAATTAGCAACAAGAAACTGAGATGTAAATTCAATTTCTAAATGAGGCAGTATAGACAGTATTAGTGGAAGAAGAGAACCCTTGACAGTCCTGGGTCAGACACTAAGAAGCAAGCAATTCTAGCTCTTCAGTGCTGACTATCCACCTGTACTCCTCCAATGGAAAACTCAGGATTTGAACTTAGCCCATCTGGTTACAGAATGTGCATTCACAATTTGAGTTGAATGTATAAGTGAAGCCAATACTTCCAGGCCTATCAGGAGTATGAGTCGGTACTGATTCAGTTGATATTATTACCTTTATCTATGGATTCAACTCAAATTATGAATCCACACTCTGGCACAAGATGGCCAGAATTCATATCCTGACTGCCACTGAACAGCTGTCTAGACCATGAATAGCTGAGTAGGAACAACATACCTTTGTTTCTTCATCTATAAAATGGGATGACTACGATTACTGCGCTCTTTCAGCTGGACATCTGTTTTGGGGAAGATGAAGTATATATAATTGCCCTGATTCCTCCTGATATACACAACTAAAATACATGGAAACAATATGTAAAGCAAGCATAAAAAGATGCTTCAGTTTAAAGAGAAAACATGGATTGTCTAGGGAAATTGGAACCTAAGAAACAACACAACGATGAATTCTCTGGTTTTTATTTTTGCTTCGTGTATCCAAGTCCTGAAATGGATAAAGCTCACAGCTTTTTTTAATTGAAGTTCTTTTTTTTATTCTATTCTTTTTTATTAAGTTTATTGGTATATTTTAGGTGTGCAATATGATGACATTCATCATTGGGATCTTGTACCTTTACCTGATATATCTTGGTTCTTATTTTTCCCCATTCCCCTGCCCTCCCTTCAACCTTCCCACCCCTTTCTATTTACAACTCTGAAATACTAGCAAGAAAAAAGCAACACATGTGTGCTTTTTCAGATAATTGATAAGAATAGGAGGAACCAACAAGATAGGATGCCTTTGGACCTAACTGCTATACAGCAACCAAACACCACAGGTAAACAGTGGTCCCTACACTTGCCTACGATGGTAAGAGCCAAGTGGAAATGTGACACCACTTCTGGGACAGTGTGACAGAAGGTCAGACAGGGAGCTGGGATCTTCCTCCTAACCAGGCAATAAAAAGTCCCTCTGTCTTCCACATGGTGTTAGTAGAGGCATGGAAGGACTTCCACCCAGCTGGGAACCACAGGGCACCTTTCTCCTTTCCGCTCCCTTATAGAAGGCCTAGTACAGAGGTAGGACTTTCACCATTGCCCAGCTTTTCAAGTCCACCCTCACCTCACCACGTGTCTTACAAGACACTTCATGGAAAGATGAAACTCTCCTCTTACTTGAAATGATGATAGAGGCGGGGTAGATATTTTGGATTTCTTTTTCTATCCAGCAGTAATGAGGGGTTGTTGCCTCCTAGTATCCTTATATAAACAGTGTCAGAAAAAGCCAGGCATAGCCAAAAATTTAATTGAGATTCAAAGTCCAATAAAGTGCTACAAAAATATCCGTCTCTTCATAAAAAGATGCTTACCATTCCAAGAACCAGATAAATCTCAAAAGTGAACTAAGATTATAATCAACAAATGCAAATACCTTAGTAACAGATACATTAGAATTATCTGGCAATAATTTTATGGCAGTTATAATAAAATGCTGCAAAGACCACTTATGAATGCACTTGAAACAAATTAAAAAATAGGAGCTCCCAGGAAAGAAATGGAAATTCGATGCAAATAAATAGAAGCCTTAAAAAGAACCAAATAGAAATTTTGAAACTCAAAAATAATAATGAAAACAAAAAGCTCAATGCAGCACAGAGAAGACAAGGAGAAATACTCAATGATCAGGAAGATAAAAACCAGCAGAAATTATCCAATAAAAACAGAGACCAGAAAGACTAAAAAACAAAATAAAATAAGACTTAGTATCAAGACATGCGAGACTTAAAGAGCTAACATCTACCCATACTATGAGAGCGTGTGGGGCGGGGAGAGGGAGAGAGAAAAGAAAGAGTTAAGTGAAAAAGGACTTGGACAAATGGCTGAAATCTCCAAATCTGGCAAGAGACAGAAAGCTACAAATTCAATAAACTAAATGAAACCAGAATAGGATAAACCAAAAGAAACCTCTGCTATGATTTACCAAAATTAAATTTCTGGAAACTAAAAACAAAGGAATAATTTTGAAAGCAGCCAAAGAAAACTGTCACCTTACATACAGCAGTGGAGATTCAAATCACAGGGGAATTTCAAGTGATTAAAAAAAAACAAAACCTGCCCAGCCAGAATCCTATGAGCTTCTAGATACCTTTCAGGAACCCAAAGGAAACCAATATATCCTCAGTTGAGTAAAATTGAGAGAATTTTTCAGTTTTTATTGTGGCTACTTGGGGGTGGGCAGAGAGGGAGAAAGGAGGAGAGGGGATGGGAGGAGAAAAGAGGAGAGGAGAAAAGAGGCAGAGGGAGGTGGAGAAAGAGGTAAATATAAAGACAGAAGACACTATCTGTGTCATCATTTTAACAATTCAAGTGAGGTATAGACATCTTGTCTCTTAATAAGTCTCTTTGCTCTCCTTCATTTATAACTCAACTATTTCTATATCATAACTTCTTAACTATTTTTGCTATACACATTTAGAACCACATCAATGTTATAACTTTTACTTTAATCCTAAATATAATGTGGAAAAACTCAACAGGAAGAGAAAAGCCAATTGTATTTGCCTCTATTTCTGAAAACAGTGCTTTTGTTTTCATTACTCATGCCCTAAAGTTTTTTTTTCTTTTTAGAAACCCCAGTTTAAGCCCTACTGTACATACCAAAAATGAACTTCAAATGACTCATTGACCTAAGTGCAAAAAAGAAAATGTTTGAGGGGGAGAAAAACAGCAGAAGCCTGGGGTCCAGGGCTGGTCTAAGTAGATTTCAAATTTCTCACAAAACCATGTACCAAAAAGGTGATAAATTAAATTTTGTCAACATTAAAGACTTATGCCTGCCACAGGTCCTGTTAAGATGAGTAGACAATCTCCCCAGTGGGACAAAATTATTTAAAATTCAATCCATTGTAGAGCTAGTACCTAGAGTTATTACAAAGAACTCTCAAAACCCAATAGTTAACAGCCAAATAACTCAATTAGAAAATAAGAAGAGTACTTGAAGAATTTCACCAAAGAGGGTGTAGAGATAGCAGTTAGACACATGAGAAGATGCATTATCTTTAACCATTAGAAAAACACAGATTAAACTGTGAACATATATTGCTGTGCACCTATCAGAATAGCTAAAATTTAAAAATGGTTACAACATCAAATTAAAGAGGATGTGGAGGAACAAATTACTCACACATTTCTAGTGAGCATGACAAATATACAGTTACTCAGGAAGAGTTTGGCAATTTTCAACATTTGTGCACTTGGAATTTTATCCTGAGAAATAAAATTGTAGTGCTCACACAGAAAAATCCATCTATGGATCAGCTTTATTCCAAATAGACAAAAACTGGAAACAGTGTTGTCCTTCAGTGGCAGTGGTTGAAGAGCCATGTCCATACCATGAACTATTACACAAGCATTTAATAATCCTGTAAATCATGGAAACACACAGAAACTTTTCTGATAGTACTGGATGAAAGGAGCCAGTAGCCAATTATTAGATATTGTGTGATTCCAGTTATATTGTATTCTTAAAATGAAAAATAATAAAATGAAGAACATGTTAATATTAGTGTTTTCAGTTGTACAGAAGGGGTTGGCAGGACAAAAAGGATAGTAGGATTGTAAAAGCATGATATATGGGATATTTATTGTAACAGAATGTTCTACATCTTGACTATTTCAATGTTATGATATTTGCAAGATTATATCTTGAAAATGATAAAGTTACAGAGATCTCTTAAAATTATTTCTTACAATGGAATGTCTACAACGAACTAAAAATAGCCATTTTAAGAAAAATGATCTACCTCAAATGTGTGATTATAATAATCTATTCATATAAATGTCAGAAGTGAGTACATAGCTTGAAAAAATGTAAGCTATTTTTACTTTGATTTGGTTTAATGAATCAATAAGTGGACAAATGAAAAACATCTAAGTGTCCAGAACTATTTAGTAGAAATAATGGTTAACCAAACAGCACTTCTATGAAATAAGAAGGTTGTATTATAAGAGTCAGCAAATGATGCTCCGAGAATAAAGGATGGATTAATCCTATGTGATCCCTTCTATTCTACACCATTCCATTAGTAAAACATTGGATGAGCAGATATCTTGTGGCAAGGTAACTATTATGCTGTTTCATAAGACACAATCGTACTTTGGTGGAATTTATTCCTTTATCAACGTATGTGTGCATGTATGTGGTGGGCTGGTGTGTATATGTTCTTAGTCCTCAGGCAACACCTGTGAAGGCAACAGACAAAACATCTGTGTTCACAGCTTAATAGTGGAAATATACAGTTTTAAAAGATAAATTACATCATAGGATAGTAGCAGGTATAGGGAATGGGAGATTAATTCTGGTATTGGAAGCCGTCCTGGACAGTATGGGCTCTAGAAGAAGATGCCGTCCAAGGTAGACTTGAAGGCTTCATAAACTTCACCAAGTGACCAAGAGAGGGGACAGGCTTTTTGAGTAGCAAAAGTATTATGTGAAAAGGCAGAGTTGCATGAGAGTCTGCACAAAGTCAGTACAGTTGATCAAAGTCAAAGAGCCAGGCTGGTACCAGCAGGAGAATTAGGGAGAGAAGAGAAAAGCAAAGTAATAAACTGAATACTGGAGAGTCTTGAAGGTCAACTCAAAAGAAAGCATTTTAAATTGATTTAGAAGGCAATGTAGAGCCAATGGAGCAAGTGTGGCAGGAATTGAGCAGCCTCTATCAAAAAAGCTATCAAAATGTTCGGGCATGATTTGTTCTGTGATACTGTCAGCCTGTGATTCCATTGTCCTCGGAACGGTCATAGATTTTGTTGGTTGGTAATTTTCCATTAGGTCCCTAATTATGGATGCACTCCAGGGCACTTTCTCTTAGACACTTACCTGATTGTGAGAGGCTCGAGCTGATTTACTGTATTTGTGGGTGACCTTTGCCTCCATTTATGCTCTTGTATTGAGGACATTTTTTTTTGCAAATCATAAGAAAAGATACTTTAAAAGCTGACATGTATAATAGATTCATTTTAGATACATTTCTGGTCTTTCCTTTGGGGCTAAGATTTTGTATTTATTTCATGCTCCAGTGTTATGTGCTTTTGTAGATGTCTCTCAACAGCTTCCTGAAATTTTAAAGTCTTTTCCCTGTATTTTTAATTAAGTAGCTTATTTTAAATTCTAATTGCCACACTCATTTGTCAGTTTATCATCAATAGGCAGCTTTCAAGTACCTCCTTAAAGCTGAAGTTTGTGTCATGTGCTTATTGTTACCCAAATAGAAATAATGTCTTTGTCTCCAAAAAGTTTAGAACAGTGGAGAGATGAGGAAGTTTGATATCGGATGTGCTGTAATAGGTAAGAGTGTGAAACGTGTTGGAGCACAGGCCCAGATACAAGTCTTAGAAGACGGAAACTTAGGGAGAGTGCACAGAGGGAAAATCATAGGCTTTTCCAGGTAATAATGCAGGGTACAGGAATTCTGAGGGGCCTCAGTGTGCTCGATCAAGACAGAAAGGTTGAAGGAAGTGGAGTCATTCCAAAACCGGCAAAAAGGATCTGGCTGATATGGTTGAAGTTGGGTGTAATAGAGGAAGTGATGAAAACAAGCACAACAAGAAGGTAAGGCTGAGGCCCTCAGGAAAATTATACTGTACTGTAAGGGGCTTGGACTTTGCTAAATGGAAACAATGAGCCATCAAGTGATTCTATCAAAGAATTATGAGCTAGGGAGTTGGGTGTTAAGGCAGCTACTCCCTCATGTCCACCACCCTCTAATCAGTCTACATTCAACCCACACACATCATCAGCAACCAAATCTGGCTCTTCTGGAAAACAAGACCTCAGTCTCTGCATTCTAGTATCAGGTACTTTTTCACCAAACCTCTGCTTCCTTCTCAATGAGAGGCTTCTGAGCTCCTGCTGATTATCGAGGCTGGGAGATTCTGAACTGCTGATTGATTTGATTTCATTCCACTGTAGTGCATGTAATTTTATACTTCCAAGTGAAAGAAATTTTCTGAAAATTCTTCAAGCTCTCCAAATTGCTTAGCTTTATATATTTATTCCCAGCTTCATTGAACTCTAAATAACCCAGTTTGGGAGAAAGCGCTTGGCATGTGAAGTTCTGGTCATCAAGATTCAACAATTACTTTGATTAGCTTGCTCAGATTATAGAAAGCTATCCAATGGGAGAAAGAAAATTAAATCAGGAATATGTTATCAGACATAAAAGATAGTGTTTCTTGCTGGGTACGCCTACAAAGCACTGCGCAAAGAAAGAAGGGGCTAATTCTCCTGGATATTAAAAAGTTGAAGAGTAAAATGGCAAAATTCCCCCAGAGCATTGTCCTTGTATTGATCAATAGACTAGTTATTTAAGGAAAATAATACATTTAATCATATCTAACTATGATTAAAACAGAATGAAGAATAATTTGATGAAGCATATCTTTAAATTATATCATGGTTAATATTTTCCTACCAACTTTTATGATGTATATATGATATTTATATAAAAGTAGTATATTTCTATGTATAAATAAAAGGACTGCTTTTGCATATTTTTCATAAATTTTGTTATAGTTTCAAATACTTTTGGATCTACAGAAAAATTACAGAGGTGCTACATGATGTTCCTATATGTCCCATATTTAGTTTCCACATTAGTAAAATCTTAATTTTACTATAGCACATTGTCCCAATTAGTGAACCAATATTGTTTCATTAATTATCATTATTAATATACTAAATATTAATATACTAAATTCATACTTTATTTAGATTGACTTAGGGTGGGAATGTCTCCAACTCTAATTCATGGCCGCATACATAATTACAGACTCCTACTTTGTGTGATCTGTTAACTTCCAGTAAATAGGGACAAAGCTGGCATCTATGTCTACCTTTCATTGATTTAAATGTTTCATTCGAGTGAATGTGTGTAGTAGTTTCATAACTGTGGAATTTTATTTCTATGCATGAATCAGAATTTTTATATATTATTATTATTATTATTATTGATTCATTATAGTTGATTAAAGTGTTAATATTTTTTAAGATTCTTGAATTTTTTTTTCTAAGTAAGGTAAAAAATTCATTGTGGAAAAGAGTAAACTATTAAATTTTATAAGATCAATCTGGCTGTTATACTTAGAATTTAAGGGAGGCAAAGAAAGAAGTCAGAGACCGATGAGGTTCTACTTCCTTCAGACAAGAGGCGACCGTGACGTGACCCATGTTGGTGAGGGTGAGTGATGGGCCTTCACACCAAGCCACACATTACGAGGGTGAGACCAATAAGACTTGCTGGAGAATTGACTGTGGTGCATGAGAGAAGTGCCTGCAGATGTCATGGATAATTTTGACTTCGGTTACTAGAAAGAGGATGTCATTGGCTGACATGGAGAAGGCAGCAAGAGAAGTGGGTTGTTTCATGGTTTCCTCTGTTTTGGTAGGGGATGGTAGTAATCAAAACATAAGTTTGGGGTTTGTCAAGTTTGAGATATGATTTTGTGCATATAAAAGTGATAATTACTCACCAGCAGATGGCCACGGATGAAAGAGATGAGGCTCCAAATATTCAAATAATTCACTTTTTATTTACACTGACTGAGAACTCCTAGGTGAGCTGTCACACAGGTCTTCTGAGCTAGAATTCTCTCTTCACCACTGTCTCAACAGCTCATTCCCTGCCCCTCTCTTCACAGCGTCTCTTGCCTTTTGGGAGAACCAGCAGAGAGTCCTCGCAGACTGTCCTTCACGGTGGGCTTGGGGACTCAGAGTTGCTCACAGGTAGAGTCCCTTGTCCAAGGCCTCAGAGCAGATCAGCCCCACTGCCGGTTTCGCTCCTTTTGCTCCACTGATTTCTCTGCTCTTGGCTCATGTTAATCTACAGGACCCTCTTCCAGCTTGCTTTGTCTTATCTTATATCGTTAATTTGTTATATTCTACTTTTACCAACTTGTATCTTTTTTTGTTCTCTCAAATATATTTTGCCTCAGATATATTTTGTCTCGATCATACTTCATACATGAGACTAGAGAGGTTTTAAAAAATAACCCTTTAAATATTTAATAATTACTAAAGTGATGCATGTCACCTTACCTCTCTAGCCTTGATATTCTTATTTGCAAGGTAGGGTTGATGGCACCTGCCCCTTGTAAATACTAAGAGTGCTGGTGACAATTGAAAGCTGTTTTGATGTTTCACATGTATCATCTGATTTCATATCTGAATTCTGCCCCAATTCTGCATAACAGGTACAAATCTACTTAAAAGTAAGTGAAAAATGACTTAGAAAGATTTAGGGACTTAAACAAGGCCATTGAGTTATTCAGTCGACAAACATGTCTTCATGTATATTATTAAACCAAGAGATACTCCAGCTACCAATGATAAAAATTAAATAACGGTAGAGGCTTTCTCATAGCCATGTTTATCTATGGTAAAGGACACAGGTACATACAGAACAAATTGAAATACAACATGGAAAGTGTCCTGCAGTCCATGTCACAGAATTTTTGTAAAGATTTGAGATATATGCAAATCCACTTGTACTAGTCAAGTAAGGCATATTCAGTAAATGTCAACTAGCACAAGGGTCATTTGAATAGTAGCTAATGAGGTAGGAATAGTTATTCAATTATTTATATATCACACTTCCCTTATAAAGGCTTTCTATCAGAAATTACAGTCACAGATAAATTATCACTTCGCATTTTATCAGAATTTTTATATATTATTTTATTAGAATACTTTAATTGCAGGCAATAGAAGCTGAGAATTTGGCTCATGCAAGGAAGGGAAGAACTCATTATAGAGGATACAGAGAGCTGTCTTGTGGAACCAGCTCAAGGGCAGGCAGGCCGCCAAGCTTCACAAAAGAAGCAGAACAAGGAGAAGAGAAGCCATAAGGAACCCAGAGACTTTCCTCTCCAATTCTGTTTTGGCTTCTCAGTGCACATCTGTGTGACTGTTTCCTTTTTCTGCATATCAACTTCCTCTCCTACTTGCTCCACATTTGGGGAAACATCCACTCTTTGCCTCTCTAATTTCATTTTAGGTTTTTTGTTGATGTTGTTGTTGTTGTTGTTTGTGTCTGCTTTGTTTCTAATTTGTCTTTTATCCATTGCCTCCACTCAAAGATGATTCCACAATGAATTGACATATTACAGGCTCAATTTCAAATTCCGGATGGGTGACGCATGACTGGCCCACTTTCAGACCCACCCTGCTACAGTCTCAGTGCATGTGTCTACTGAAAATGTACCTCCATTTCATAGAGACAAAGGAGACAATTTGCAGAGGAGGCAGAGGCCTCTTTCTGAACAAAGCACACATTTACAAAGGGTATCTCCTGGCCTGTACCATGCAAGAAGGAAATGAAAGAATTGCTTAACATTTTGCAGATACAGAAAATGAGAGCCTTAAATTGCTACATTCAACAAATATTGATTAAGGGCTGATTATATATGAGACATGGAGCTAAGTGATGAAAAATGACAATTTTTCTTCTCATTAGGATTGCTGTCAAAGACTACAGTCAGGAAATAATTATAACACATATGTAATTTCATTTATAATAAGAACTAAAAAGAAATACAGTGTTTATGAGAAGAAAGGGTTATGGATCAATGAGAAAACAATAGCATTTGAAAATTAATTTGAGTTGAGTTCTAATAGAAGAGTAGGCGTTCCTCAAATGGGTGAGTGCTGATCTGGGGGGTTTCCAGAGAGAGAGGGAACAACATAAGAATCCAGAAAAATAGACAATGAGAGTAGGCAGAGTCCTAATGAGAAGATAGGGAGAAGGGTATATAATTAGTAGTTGATATAGGCAGAGACCAGTACGGACAGAAATATGAGCAGTTTTTAGAATGTGTGTTCTCTGTCTTAAGTATAATGGAGTGCTGTCTTTCAAACCTTTGGGTGAAAGGAGCATCAAATCTTGTGCTTTATAAAGTCACATGAGCTACAGTGTAGAAAAGGGATGAAAGGAGGACAAGAGAGAATGTGGGGGAATAACCTGCAGGCTATTTCAGTGGTCCACAAAAGACAATGGGAGATAGAGTGTGGAATGTGAGTAACAAGAAAAACAAGAATAAATCCTCTCTACTATTCCAGTTTGACCTTGAGGAAATAATTCATTATAATAGAGTAGGGGAAAGTCTCTTAGATAAAAGAGCAATGGTACATCTGGAACTTAATCTAGGTTGTGTATTACTAAGCTTGACATCAGGAAATATTTGAGATAATATCCACTTATTAATTTTTATCATACGATGATATGGAGCTAGCAGAAAGGAAGATAATATGGCAGCATGATGTTTAATAATAGCGAATCAAGATGGAAAGAAAAAACATCTCCTGGGGCAGAAAATGTTGAATTCAAATTCAAAAGATAAAATGTTTTTCTCTGCTTCAATATTCTCCTTTTTGCTACTTTATTTACTTTACCGTGAAATATTATGTATACACACACGCTTTTTATTCCTTTTTCCTACTCGAAAATAATTTTCTTTTCAGATTTTGAAAGAAAGGTGCAGATGAAAGGCTGAGAAAAAAAATTATTTGCCAACCTACAGAACACTCAGGAGCAGGTAGATGCAGGAATACACGCGGGTTCTTTTACTTTGCAATGATAGCCACAGGTTTTATCTCTGCAGGAGTCTGCTCAGAGAAGCTCCTGATCTGTAATAAAAGCTATCCCACTCCTGAACCTACTATCAGAGCAAAGCTGACAAAGACAACACCACAGCCCCAAGGAACGACGGAGGAAATCCTGAATTTCCCCACATACTCATGTTTCCTTAATGGATGCTGATATAAGGCGATTGCGTGACCCGGAGAAAATTATTTAAGCACTTGGTGTCTTCATTTCCTCATCTATAAAATGAGGATTACAAGAATCTTTTGTCATGGGGGTGTATTAAAAGCCGAATGGGTACCAAGTCAATGATGACTGAGATGGAAAGAGTATATTTTTAAACCTAGATTATTTCATAGCTCAGAAAACCATGGAGTGAAATGGGATAGCATCGAGATAAGCCCGTGTCCCTAAGATGAATTCATGGGTCCCACATAAGTCAAAATCGATATAATTCATTACATACCTCCAAGGAAAAGAGATGATTACGATATGGTCACAAATTCCCCTTTTCCAATTCTTTCTCGATTCTTTTCAGTGAGATATCAATCTCCCATCTTTACCTCTCCATCAAAATAGGTCATACCAATGTTGCCAATAACCACAACGTTGATAAATTCAAAGGCCGTCCCTTGGTCCTCACCTTATTTTATCTATCAACAGCATTTGACAGGGGCCATTACTCTCACCCCCCTTGAAATATTTCCTGTGCTTATCTACCATGACACCATTCTCTCCTGTCTGCGCTCCGCTTTGTTCTTTGCTGACTCAGCGTTGTACCCTAGATTTCCCAAAGTGAGACTGTTTTAGGGCTCGTTTCTCATATTTTGCTTTCTATCCATCAGTGCTCTGGCTAATACCATCCAGGTACATGGTTTCAAATATTATCTACGGCACTATATGGTATTATATCCCTCAGTCAGGTCTCTCACCTATGCTCCAGACTTATGCATACACATGCACATCTGGCATCACCACTTTTATTGCTGGTGGTTATTGGGTAGGAATCTCAGAGCTAAGAGTCCCAGAGTGGAACTTCTTGTTCCTGTCTCTTCATAATCTGTCTTATTCCACAAGGTATTCCCTCTTAGAAATTTTCAAGTCAATTATTCTAGAAGCCCATGCAAAAAAAAAAAAATAATAATAAGAAGAAGAATTTGGAATTGTTCTTGATAACTGTCTGTCTCACATTCCACATCGAATTCATCCGTCCACCCTGGTATTTATTCCTATAAAATGTGTCCACCTCTCGTCGGTTTCAACTCTGAACCAAGACGATGTAATATTTTGCCTAGATCTTTGAAAGAGACTCCGAATCTGTCTTCTTGCCTTCTACATCGCCTCCTTCTGTTTGTAACATTTACCTAGTAGTCCCTTAACATGTAAATTGGAAGCCTGGCATAGTGGCCTGTTTCTCTAATCCCAGTGCTGTGGGAGTGTGAGGATAGAGAATCTCAAATTCAAGCCCAGCCTGGGCAGTTTAGTGACATTTTGCTGGGGTTTTTTCCCCCATTAAGTTTATTGGTACAATTTAGGTATACAGTATAGCTACATTCATCATTGGGATCTTGTACCTTTACGTGATGTATCTTGGTTCTTATATTTTCCCCATTCCCCTGCCCTCTACCCTCCACCCTACCAACTTACAAAGACTTTGTTTCCATGTTTTTCCATTTCTCGTATTTTTATTTTCCCTTCTTGCCTTTCCCCTAGCCCTTCCAATTCCCCTACTCCATTAGAACTTTTCTTCCTATTACACAATATCAGTTATACATTTTGACCCTTATTTATACTTTTGTACTTTCGCCTTAGAGAAACTATTTGGTATTTACACTATTAATTTCACTTAAGAGTATGGTCTCAATGTGCATCCATCATTTTGGAGAATGACCCGTGTGCAGCTGAAAAGAAAGTATATTCTGATTTTGTGGGGTGGAACACTCTGTAGGTGTCTATTAAGTCTATTTGTTCAAAAGCTTGGTTCAGTTCTAGAATTTCATTATTGATTGTTTGTCTGATAATCTGTCTATTTGTGACAGTGGGGCAGTGAGGTCCCCCACTACAATTGTATTAGTGTTATATGGTTTTTCATGTCCCTTAATATTTGTTTTGTATAGTTGGGGACATTAATATTTGGTGCATATATTTATGATTGTCTCTTCCTCTTGGATTGTTCCCTTTATGATGATATAGTGACCTACTTTGTCTCTTAATTAGCTTTGGTTTAAAATTTACTTTGTCTGCAAATAAGATAGCTACCCCTGCTTTTTTCTGGATTTTTGTTGCATGGAGAACTGTTTTCCATCCTTTTACTTTCAGTCTATGAGGTTCTTTTTTGAGCTACTTGAATTTCTTCTATATAGCATATTATTGAATTTTGCTTCTTAATCCACTCTGCCAGTCTATTTGTTTTGATTAGTGAATTGAGGCCATTAACATTGATGGTTATAACTAATATGTATTGTCTTATCATGGTCATGATATTTTCCTGTTGTTGGCTCTTTTTTATTTTTCCCCCTCTCCCTATAATTTCTTGTCTTGTCTGATGGATTTGCTCTATAGGGCCTCATGTAGTTGTGACCTTCATTGTCTTTTTCTAGGATATTGTTTAGAATTCCTTGTGCTGGTTTGGTATATGTGAAGTTTCTCAGGTGTTCTTTGTAATGGAAGTATCTTATTTTCCCATCTTTTTTTTTTTTTTTTTTGTACATGATTTCGAACTGTCGGGACATTGCACTATCAAGGCAGGTGGCAGAACCACTGAGCTAAATCCCCAGCCCTCACCATCAATTTTGAAAGATAGTTTTGCAGGATACATCAGTCTGGATTGGAGGTTATTTTCTTTTAAGGCTTGAAATACCTTACTCCAGGCTCTCCTTAACTTGAGGGTTTGCAATGAAAAGTTTGCTGTGATTTTGATGGGCTTTCCTTTGCATGTGATTTGTTTCTTTTCTCTAACTGCTTGTAGTATTTTGTTCTTCTGTTGGTTATCTGGGATCCTGACTATTATATGTCTAGGTATAGTTTTATTTTTCTTTTTTCTTTTTTTTTTTCAAATCAATATTCCTCACTTATCTGTATGTCAAATTCTTTTGCTTTGTTTGGGAAGTTTTCTATCATTTCTGTGAACAGTTTGTTTTGTTTGTTTGTTTGTTTGTTTTTAATGTCATTGGTACTTTCTCCTGCTTTTTCATGGACTCCAATCAATCTTATATTGTTCTTCTTTGCATCACCTAGGATCTGTTGGATTTCTCATGGTCCCTTACCATTTTTAAGAGATCCTTTTTTTTCATGGTCACTGACCACCATCCTGTCTTTTATAGCTGATGTTCTATCTCCAGAGTGGCTCCGTCTGCTGTGTATACCTTCAGTAGAGTTTGTAATCTCCTGACCCTGAAGTGCACTATGGAAGTGGTTCACATTTATACTCAAAACATATATACTCATACCTACTGGGCAGTTACACTCTGAAGGCGCTTCTCTGGAGACTCTTAGCTATACGTTCATCGGATTTCTGGGCCAGAAGCCACCCCAGCTACTCCTGCACCAGGGCCTTCAGCTGATCCAGGGCTTCAGGCAGCTAAAGCACAGAGGGCTCCCTTGGAGACCTCCTGCACAGCTTGTCACCTGGAGGCCACTGGTCTTTGCCCTGAGGTACAGACAGGAGGCCTCGTAGAACGTCGCAGGAGCGCTGGCACCCTGGGGGTTCTTTGGGTCTTGGATCTCTGGAGGAGAGGGGGCGATTCCTGCAAAGTTCGGTCAGCGGCCGCAGGGCAGCGGCTGCCACCGGCTCGGGCTCAGCTCGCACTGGCGGCCCAGGCGCATTCTGCAGGCTGGACGGACACCCGTGCAACCAGACACCTGGGGGCTGCGCACAGGGTTGGTGCCCCCCCCCGACCTATTACTTCGGCTACTTCACCTCCGCCACACGTCCTACCTGGATTTGGAGCCTCGAGGCGCAGCCCACTGGAGTGGCCGGGTTGGGGGAGGGAACCAGTACGGCCTGGAGCTGGGCAAGGAGAGAGGCTTTAGGAAGTATCTGGGGTCTCCCGGCAGGAGAGCCTTCAATACCCCCTGCGGTGTGCGCGTGGGGACTCCCTGCCCCGCCCCCTTAGTGACGTTTTGTCTCAAAATAAAAAATAATAAATGGTCTGTGGATGTAGTCTAGTGGGAAGACCCTAATTTTAGTCTCCAACACCACAAATGAATTGATTGTGCTACTCCTTTGCCCAAATTTCTTCAACGATTATCCATTCCATTTAGATGAAAAAAATCAGACGTCTTACAAGGGTTCTGTGCCCTGCTACTTCTCACTCATCTTCATCTTTTCCTCGCCTTCCCTAATCTTTCTCTCCGTACTGGTCTCTGAGCTAACTGTGCCTCAAGGCTCTAAATTCTGGCTGCCTGAATTCTCTCCAAAATCTCGTATGATTTGCTACCATGGAGCCTCAGATTGCTAATACAGTCCTGTAGTATGTTCCTTCCAAACTCTGCTGTGTTAAATAGTACCTTCTCTTTAAAGTGGCAGGCTACTCCCTGGTTTATTTTATCCTAATTTTCTTTTTAAATTATTCGTACTGCATAGTCATTGGTGCATTTCTTTTCTTTTAATATTCATTGCTAGGTTATAAATTCCATGAGGGCTGGAAATTTGCTTACTACCTCTGTGTGTAGCCAGTAGACATCTGCCCAGAATCAGGAAGACACATGAATAAATATTTGCTGAACCAATGACTGAGTTATGAATGCTTTTCCTGCCCTGATAAACTTAACAGGTTTTATCCCATAATCTCAACCAATATTTTTGAACTTGTAACTATACCAGTTCTTGGACCCCTGTCGGGCAACGTATAAATGAAGGAAGAGTACATTTTTCTCTCTGGGAATTCGCAGCCTCGTAGGTGAGCTGGAGGAATGATGGCCTAGGTGCGCCTGTCCTCACCATCACTACTGAAAATGCAGAGCCTGAGGGGGAATGTGCATGCGGGTAGTTATTTAATGACATGATCCAAGAATAATGACAGGGTACAGGGGAAAGAAAAGAGGAAAGAAGTGAAAGCCAATAGAATTGTTGGCATTAAACTGGTTGCCCTGTGGGCAAATGGAGCTCAAATCTGCTGCACCCATCTGAGGAGAGGCATAGACAGTATCTCAGAATTCTGGGACTAGAAGGAGATTAAGAGAGTATACGTGAGTGCCCTGAGCACTAGAGAAGCCACAGCAGAAAGCAAGCGATCCCCACTGAAGATAAAGAACGTGTCCCTGGCTCTAGCCTGGGTGACACAGGATGCAGTGACGACTATAATACCCGTACTGTATTGAGTAAAATTGGCAACAATAATAAAAAGAGGCGGTGTTCTATGCTTAGGATAAGTAAAAATAAATTTCAATAATAGAATAATACAAGAAGAGGGTGACTGCAGTTCGAAACATAAGGGAAAGTTTGGAAGTAGTAGCATAATTTTAGCAGGGTGCTGAAAGATGAGTAGAAGTTGAACCATACGTTGATTTAGTTTTCAGATTATTTTCCTAAATATGAAAAGGCATAAGAAGTTAGTAACACATTCATTTCAGACATTTCAATTCAACTCATAGTAAAAGGAAGGGGTCACTTTTGGTCCTTCATCAGGCTTCAGGCATGTATGTTTGATTATAAACCATGATATAACACAAACAATGAGAAATAGAAAAAAAAGTGAGAAATAAGTCTCAATTTTAATTACATTTACAGTCCAGGTTTGAAAAAAATATGTATTTTTATAGATACATACAACACTTTTAAACAATTATATGATGCTTACTAATTCCATTTCCCTTTTCTGTATCCCTCAGCCTTTAAACATTTGATGCTTTTTGTTTAGCTATTCAGTAGAGCTGCAGGATAACTGCTTCATGAAGAGCAGGCATGATTTAGTGTCAGAGGAGGGGTTTTGTATGTGTTCTGATTACATGATTCTAGTACATGAGTACCTCAAATTAAGTCTCAGTTTGATTTGCTATCACAAATTACCATAGTCTGAGTCACTTAAACTACCAACATTTACTCACAGTTTCTGGGTATTGGAAGTCTAAAGTCAGGCTTCTAGCATAGCTAGATTCTTGATGAAGGCTCTCTTCCTCATTATGATCTCAGCATGGCCTTTCCTTGGTACGTGCATAGGAAGAATGGGAAAGCTCTTCTCTCTCTTTTATAAAGATAGTTATCACATCATGGAGGATCCACCCATTACCTCTTCTCCCTAAAGCCCACCCTCCACCAAGTACCATCACCTTCAGCATCCAGGCATCAGCATGAATGCAATGGTTGAGGCACAAACACCCAATCCACAGAAAAGTCTTTACCAATATCTTCCTATCAAGTTCCAAAGGTAGAAACTAATCACAGGTTAAAAGGAATAGTAAGGGATACTCAGGATATTTGTACTATGACAGGAAAAGGAAGTGTTTTGTAACTCCAGTTTAAAGTCAGATTAGACTGGAGAACCAGAGAACAACTTTATGTGAGAATTTAGTCCTAGACACAGTTATTGTTCCTGTCCTTTAGACTCTGACATGTAGAGAAAGAATCTTCCTAAATGGGCATTTCAGTAACAGAATCAGAAGTTAAAAAATAATGAAGGGATATATCTTAACTCTGTGAAAACTATATTTCTTCATTATTTGCCTAAAGTGTTTAGCCTGAATATTTTATAAAAGATTTAATAATACAAAGCTATTACATTATGTATAATTCTATACTACATTGCATTTTTAATATAAAGATTTTTCTAGATTAACACTTATGCTATCTTTTTTTCATGTTTGTTTTCATAACTATGTGTACCCATCACTATAGGTAGACAGGTAAGTAGACTAATGGACAGACAGATATGTATTCCTCAGACTCAAAATGCTCCCACCCTAGTTTTAGAAACAAACTCGATATTTAAAAGCAAACACCTAACTCCTGTAGTGTAAGAATCTGTTGGTCAAGAGATGCAGAGAAATTTGAGCCTAAGAGACAGAGCTAAAAATTCTGCTTTGAACTATGGGAGTATATCTATGAAGTCTTCCAAGAGAAGTAGACTTTTTGGGTGATTCTTTAAGGAAAGAATTTCAAAATGTGGGAACTAGAAAAAGTCGTGGCCCAAGCATCAGGAAAGCAGAAGTAAAAAGTAATAGTAGATAATGTTTCTGAAAAGGCTGTGTGGACACAGATGTGGGTAGAGGTGGCTACAGGATTTGGTTTGGGCCAAGGGATCTGGAAGAAGTCTGGAAAGCCACTGTGTGAAATGGTAAAGATATATCTTCCATACTAGAACTGGTTACTGAGTTCCAGTTCTCATAGATGCTCTTTTAGAAGAGGTTTCCAAAGACAAATACATTTAGTGTGTCTTACCAAAGGTACACATTGCAAATTGGCTCACTGAGGCTACTGAAAAGTAAGGAAGTTCTTCAACTTTGTGGAACTGTAGCAATTTTTTAAAATTTCTAAACATACAAATATTTATTTTTTCCCCTTTCCCAATATCTACTTGAATCCTGTGGAACATCACTGCAGGATATACTTTGGAATTGAAGGATGTAAGCAAGGAACCGGTGTGGTCAATTTTGCCTACGTAAATGTCAATCTGGTTACAGTGTGTAACCTGAATAGAGTGGAGCCTTCAATCTGGAAACAAGAGGGCAAAGTAAAATGTCACAAAACCTTCCCTGGAGAGAAGTGGGAATTGGGTATTGGTGTCAGATGTGAGAAAAAGAGAAAAGGCATGACAAAGCTTTTTAGGAATTCACATGTTGAAACCTGGTGACCTATGGGCTTTGGGGACGAGAAATGGGTTTTGTCCATCACTGTTTCCATCTGTGGATCTAGCTCAGTGGCAGCACTATTTCATAGAATAAGCAGCAGACATAGGAGGAAAGATGATCGTGGACAACAAATTTACTTTGAGAGCCGTGGGTCTTCAGATGCCTATACAAAAAACATCCTAGGACAATAAAAATCTTTCATCTTTCATCCCTTCCAAGAACTTGGGTGAACTTGGTTCTATCTTATCCATAGTTCTCAAAATTATCTGCAGGTGATTTTTGTTCAACATAGGTGGCTGAGCCTAATGCTGAGTTTCTGATTCAAAAAGGCCTGGATACAGGGCCTGAGAACATGCATTTCTAATAAGCTCCCAGGGAATGCTAGTGCTGATAGCCTGCATAGCATACTTTGAGAATCTTTGTCATAGGGGCCTCCTACAAAAGTTTGTCTCTCACTAAATCTCAGGGTGATTTCTTATCCAAGGCTAGCTGGTACTTCTATCTTCATGCCCAGTTTTCCCATCATTTTTCTTCTTTGAGCTTATATCTTTTTTCCTATCAGTAAAAGCATTCCAAATGTACTGATAGTTGATCAAATGAGTGAGCCTTGCCTGAGAAATGGGAGATCAGTTAGTAAGAGTTAAGGCCTGGGTCTGGACTCATTGTAATACCTGTAATTTGCCTGGCTTCAATTTTTACAGACTTTGCCATCTGACCTTCAGAATATACCCTTCTTTTTTCCCTTGCCATCATATTTAGGCCATCCCATGCTCCTGTCTCCATGTCTGCTCTGCCCTCTTCTAGTAATGCTGGTCATGATAAAGGCTTCCTATTGCTAAAAGAACTGCTAACCCCACACAAATCCTCCCAGTGATGTTTATGAAATATTTCAATTGAACTAAAAGATTTTCTCCAGGCCAGTAATCATTGTCATTAACATTTAGATAAATTGGCTGTTCCCTGCTCTGTATTACTGTGTGTTCCATTGCCTCATAATGGAGTAAGACAGAGAAGAGAGAGGAATTGCAGACCAAATAGTCTTTGCTGACGAAGTTGACTGTTTCATTTCTGGTGATTTCTATATTCTAGGAAGCCAGCTTTAGCCACATTTCTGCCACTTTGCCTGCATTCCTCCATTGGAAGTATGGCAATCCTGAGCTATTGTGTTCCTCCTTACCCTGCACTGCTCCTTCTTGTGACTGGCAACCAGCGTGTGATGGACCCCGAACTTACATGGTCTTCCTGTGTACCTCCAGAATCTTGTCCCAGATTTTGTCTCTGATGAAATAGGCCTAGTCAGGGACCCCAAATGAAGCACAGAGCACTCATTCACTTTGTTCTTGCAACACATAATTCTCCTTCCAGATTTCTCAAACTCTAGTTCCAATGCCTGGATCTGTTTTTGATACCTGCCACTAGACATTGTTTTTTAAACTCTGTCTTGGGATGAAATGATGGCCAGGGTCTCCTTATCAGAATGTGTGGTCTACTGATGGGCAATGGGCTTTGGATTCAGAAAAAAAGATAAACTTCAAGGCTACACATGTTGGGTGCATCATGTTAAGAAAGTGTAGAACTGGATACCAGTGTGCATAGTGGAGATGCCCTGCATAAGGCTATTTTGCACATCAGGTGCTGGAGGAACAAGCAGATTATCAAAAGGAAACAGCATTCCTCTCACATCTCTTAGAGGTCATCGCTTTACAGATGTGATGAGGAAGTGGCTTCAACAGGCTGTGAGGAGAGGGCAGTCTCTTTAGCTTCTAACTGCCCACACTAGTTGGGCTCAGCCAAGCTGACTGCACTGCTTGCCCATAAGTCATTTTATTCCTGTTTATCTCCCCCACCCCCAGTCCTTGCACTGAGGCTTGAACTCAAGGCTTTGTGACTGAGCTACATCCCAAGGCCCCTTTTTCTTTCTTTTCTTTTGGAAGCAGTGGTCAGGGACTTGCTAAATTGCCTACATTAGACTCAAATTTGTGATCTTTCTTATCTTTTTTTGAGAGTGAGACTTGTAGTTGTTTGTTTCTTACTTTGTACTTTGAAAGAGTGCAACCCTACAGATAATTGTACTTTGCCAATTGTTAACATTTCCATGAATTTGTTTAAACATACCTCTTTTTTTCACTCTGCCTCTGCCTATTTTCCTCCCCCCCTATAGCACACACACACACACACACACACACACACACACAACACAAGCTTGCACATGCACGCAGTTTTGCTGAACTAATTGAAATAAATTGCAGAGTTCAGAATCAGGTTAATCCCTTCTTAGGAAGCTTGTACTGCCTACTAAAGTAATCCATTGGCTATGAAAATAAAACCGTTTTTCAAAACTATATATGAAAATTTTTCCTGGCTCCTGGACACATTGAGAACTAACTAGGAGGTGCTTGCCAGGACACAGAACCTATGTCTTCAGAGTCTGACCTTCTCATCACCCTTCCTAAAGGCAGAAGGAAGTCTCACAAGTTATTTCTGCATGGATAATAAGGCCACCATGTAACTCTGTTACCACCCCAGGGATGGTTTTATATTTAGAGATGTTGTCCCTGATTGATGAGGAGGTATGGTTATTCCTAGGCCACAGCACTTTTTATGACCACACAAGGACACAAGATCAAGCACCAGGACATGTGTGCATTCAGAGTTCAGGTCTGCCACATGTGATTTTGTGGCGCTGGCCACATTACCAACCCAGGTCTAATTATATCTCTACATCACTCCAATATTGCAAACCAAATAAACAAAACTACTCCTGAAGAAGTGTTTCTAACACTGTGAAATGCTAAACAAATGTTAAAGAGGCTTTTTAAAGGAGATTTGTGCATTAATCATTGAAGTAGTCTGGTATTATCATTTGAAATATAGTACATTCTATAGCTTCAAGCATAGTGAACAAACTTTTGCCATTTTATAGAAATACTCTAGCTTTTGCCACCCCTTCACCTTTTTTTTATATCACTTTCCCATCTGGCCAGAAGAGAAGAAAAGGAAAGGAAGGAAGGAAAGAGGGAAGGAAGGCAGGCAGGCAGGAGAAAGGAAAGTAAAATCATAGGTCATTTATCAGATAACCAAAATCACAATGCGCAATTTAGTGGGATGCTCAGCTTACCAGGTGATTTTAAAGCCTTGTAGTCTGAAGGACCCAGATACCTAGACTGACTTGGCCACGAAACAACTGGCAGTAAGTTATGCAACTTAGTTTTCAACTAAGTCTCCATTCCCATTTTTAAGAATGGTTTAATAAACTTTGCCTCACAGACTTATTGTGATTTTTAAATGAAATAATTTTCATGAAATGATTAGTGCAACAGAAAACATTTAATATACGTTCATTAAACCATAGTTCACCTGACCTCCTCTCCAGTAGAGTGTGACCTACCCAAAGTTCTACTCATAATAGATATTCAATAATATGGGTTAAAGTAACAGATAATTGAAATGCCTGATCAAAGGAATGATTAGGCATCCCAATTGCTGGTAAATCACAGATAAGTCAGTAAGTATAATAATGTTTTAAAGGAATAAATGCAATTATTTCTCTTGTAGCTTTAGATCAATATATGAGTATTCTGTTTTTATTCAAATAATTTCTTACTTTTGATTCCCTTGCCTAGAACATCTTTTCTTTTCTTTTTTCTTTTTTTTTTTTTTTTTTTTTTTTTTTTTTTTTTTGGTGCCAGGGATTGAATTTGGGACCTTGTGCTTGCAAACTAGGTGGGTGGAACCACTGAGCTAAATCCCCAGCTAAAACATCTTATTAAGAGAGAAATTGAAAGTTCTAGCTGTACCCACTTCCAGCAGCAGATTTAGTGTTTCTGTTTTAATGTTTAGATCTTTGATCCATTTTTATTTTTGTGTAGTGCATGGTGAGAGACATGGGTCTAATTGTAGTCTTCAGAATGTGGAAAGCTAGTTTTTCCAGCACCATTTATTAAAGGGGATGTCTTTCTTCCAGTGAATGTGTGTGGCCCCTTTGTCAAAGAAAAGGTGGCTAAGTGGTTTGGGTTGTTTATGCATCTTCTAATCTGTTCCATTAACTCTTAGGTCTATTTCTTTTTTCCAGTACCACGATGTTTTATCACAATGGTTCTGAAGTATAATTTCAAGTCAGAAATTGTGATGCCATCTGCTTTGCCTTTATTGCTCAGAATTGTTTTTACTATTCTAGGTTTCTTCTGGTTCCGCATGAATTTTAGAAGGGTTTTCCCTAGTTTTGTGAGGTATACTAATGGTATTTTTACTGGGATTGCGTTAGATCTGTGTAACAATTTGGGGAGTAAGGCCATTTTCATGGGTGATTCTTCCTACCCGATAGCAAGGGACATCTTTCCATTTACTGATATTTTCTTCGATCTCCTTTTTCAGAGTCCCATAATTTTTGATGCAAGGATCATTTACTTCCTTTGTTAGATTGATTCCAAATTATTTCATTTCTTTCAGATCCTATTGTGAATGGAGTTGTTTCCCTCATTTCCTTCTTAGTGATTTTGTTATTTGCGTACAGGAAGGCTATTGATTTTTGAGTATTGACTTTATATCTGGCTATGCTACTGAATTTAATTATGAATTCCAGAAGTCTTAGTGGAGTTTTTAGGACCTTATATGTAGAGTGACATGTCATCTGCCAATAATGGTAATTTAACTTCTTCCTTATCCTCTTTATTCCTTTTATTTTATTTTGTCTGATTGCTCTGGCTAATATTCCCAATACTATATTGAATAGGAGTGGTGATAGTGAACATTTTTGTCTTGTTACTGATTTTAGTGTAAACGTTTTCAGTTTTTTTTCCATTTAAGGAGATGTTGGCTTTGACTTTGTCATAGATGGCTTTTATCAGATTGAGATAAAAACCACCTTTTATAATTTTCTGTAGGCCTTTTATCATCAATGGCTGTTGGTCTTTGTCAAATAATTTTTCTACATCTATAGGAATAATCATGTGATTTTTGTCTTTGACACTGTTGATATAAGTGTATTACATTTATTGGTTTGTGCATTATGAATCATCCCTGCATCCCTGAGATGAATACTTCTTGGTCATAGTGTATAATCTTCTTGATGATTTGCTGCATTCTTTTGCCAGTATCTTACTTTTTAAATTTTTTCAATTAATTTTATTGGTACATTTAAGGTATACAATGCAGTAACTTTCATGATTGGCAATTTGCACTTTTACTTTTACATAATACATCTTTTTCTTATTTTTCCCCATTCCCCAGCCCTCCCTTTAACCCCTCTACCCCTCCCTATCTACAAAGACTTTGTTTCCACTTTTTCTTTTTCTCATGTTAATTCCATTCCCATCTTCCTTTTCGCCTACCCCTTCCATTTCCCCTTCTACTTTGCACCTTTTCTTCCTATTTCAAATTATCTATTATACCTTTTAGTCCCTATTTATACTTTCAGTTTCTCACATTAGAAAAACTATTTGGTATTTACACATATGTGCCAGTATCTTAAGGAATTTGGCCTATACTTCTCTTTGTTCTCTGGTTTTAGTATCAGAATAATACTTCCAGGAGTGATTTGGGGAGTATTTCTTCCCTCTCCATTTCATTAAAGAGTTTGAAGAGAAGCGGCGTTAAGTCTTCTCTAAATTTCTTGTAGAATGTAGCAATGAAGCCAGCAGAACCCAGACTTTTCTTTGTTGGTGAACTTTTAATTACATTTTCAATTTCATTAAATGACATTGGATTATTTAGAATTTTTATATCTTCTTGATTCAGTTTTGGTAATTAACATTTATCTAGGAACCTGTCCATTTCTTCTGTGTTTTCCGCCATATTGAAGTACAGTTTCTTGAAGTAAGTTACCAGAGACACCTGCAGTTAGGTTCCGGTATCCTGCCCAATATACGATGCAGTATACAACAAAACTAGGAGAGAAAAGAGACAATAAATAAAAGACTAGAAGAAAGACTAGGAGAGAAAAAAGATAGAACTAGGAGAGAAAGTGGGGTTCCAGGACAATCAATGCCAGCCCAACTGACAAAGGTGCTGGCCAGTCCCAAGCACTGACTTTTATTGGCAATCAATCAAGGTAAAGGTGAGCTATGTACAAGGGCAGTGTTTACATTTCAGGATAGACATCTTTGTGTTTTCTGGGGAAATTAATGTAAACAAGGCTCATAAAGGACAAGACAAAGCATTCTCAAATTAGTAACAGAATAACAAGATACATGGTTGTAATGAGAACATTGTCCTTCTGGTATGAAGGTTTTCATTGTGGGAATGTAACTTCGGTGTGAGTTACTCTGACCTTGGTATGTAGGCTTCAGCCAGACTCACTTCTCAAAACAAGCCAATTGTGGGGTCAACTCTGTACAGCATGCTTTGGGCACAATCAATATCTCCATCCTCCGTGGTAGGCAGTGATGATCTTCTGCATTTCTACAAGATCGGTAGTGATTTCACCCTTTCTACTAACTGCATAAATTTGAGTATTTTCTTTCCTTTTTTTGATAAGACTATCTAAGAGTTTATCATTTTTATTTAGTTTTTCAAAGAGCAAACTCTTTGATTCATTGATTATTTGTATTTTTTTTTATTCTCAATTGAATTAATTTCTGTTCTGATCTTTATAATTTCCTCCCTTGTATGAGCTTTGGTCTTGACTGGTTCTTCTTTTCTTAGACTTTGGAGGTTCAGCATTAGGTTCTTTATTTGAGCTTGTTGTGTTTTCTTGATGAATTCACCACCATAAATGGTGATTCTTGATGAATTCACCACCATAAATTTCCCTATTAGGACTGCTTTTATTGTGTCCCCTAAGTTGTGGTATGTTGAAGTGGCACTATTATATAATTATTGTGCTGTTTATTTTCTTCTTTGTGAAACAGGAAGAAATTGTTCAAAGGAAAGGAGACTGAGAAAGGGGGCGGGGAAATAAAAGGAAAGGAAAATGAGAAAAGAAGGTTAAAATGGAAACAAAGCTTTGTAAATAAGGAGGAGAAGAAGGGTTGGAGGGAGAGGAATGGGGGAAAAGGAGGAATCAAGATATATCACGTAGCTATAAATTCTCTATGATGAATGTGATTATATATATATATATATATATATATATGTATTATACCAAAAATTTTATTAAAAAGAGGGAAGTTATCTTTTAAAAGAACCTGCTTTTAATAAGTTCTTTCTCATATTTGGGATCTTGATTTTCAGAAGATTCCATGTGACCTGTCCATGCATGTCCTTGTGCCAGCTATTTTTTTTTATTGGTATATTTTAGGTATACAGTACAGTTACATTCATCATTGGGTTCTTGTATCTTTACCTGGTAGATCTTGGTTCTTATTTTTTCCCGATTCCCTTAGCCTCCCTTCAACCCCTTCACCCTTCCCTATTTACAAAGACTTTGTTTCCATTTTTTCCTTTTCTCTTATTTTTTCTTTTCCTTTCTTACCTTTCCCCTACCCCTCCCACTTCAAAAGTGTTTGTAAAGGAGAAGAAAGATCAGATCACTCATGCATCCATACCACACACTGGGCTCTTAGTCATACGCTGCCTGGGAGCAGCCCTCATATTCCTGTTTTGAACGGTTGTTCAAGTTTTCAAACACCTTACATTCTCCTCCTAAGTGGGCTTTGATCTCCCCAGCTCCGCACAGCCTTCCTGGCAGTGCCTTTATTCTTCCCTTATGACACAGGTGACAGCCTACCCTGCAGTCATGTACAACATATATGCTTGTGAAACCCAGTAAAGAGAGAATTGCTATGGGCGGCCTGTGGTTTGGTATGTTGAGAAGAGAATGGATTTCTAGATGACTAACACTGTTGACTGGCTTTGCCGAAGACCTGGGTTATGATAAAATATAACTAACAACATCTTGGGCACTCTGTCTCCTTCTCTGCCCCACCAACCCCCTTGAAAAATACAAAAACAAATTTAGCAGAGTGTGAAATTTAAAATATTATAGAAATGTAAAATATTATTTTCATTCCTGTTGTCCTTATTTTTCATTCATTTATTCAAAAGGGTTTGTTATTTGTCTGCTATGTAGAAGATCCTGTACAGTGTGCTACAGTTAGAGAAACGACAAAGTCCACAGTCCCTGATCTCAATTGCCAGGCAAGAGTAGGAAAGATAAAGAAGAACCCAAGGACAAAGATGATCATCTAAGGCAACCTCAGGCAGTCTGTAAATGCTTTCTAAAAGAGAAAGTAACTGAAATCTACAGAGATGAGTAGAAAATAGCCAAACATATAAAAATAAAATGATTTCAGACAGGAAGGAGAATGGTAGGTTCACAACAAATTTTACTTTTAATTTACTTTTCTTAGGTAAATGCATAAAGTGTCTTACCTCTTTTAAATAAAAATCAGAAAGTGTAGAGTTTTTAATCTCAGGGTTCTCTGTTCATAGCACAGTCTACTTAGTTCACTTGACAACTGACAGAAGTAAAATTCATAAAATTGTCCTGGAGTCCCCAAAGTCACACAGGTTGTAAGCAAAAAGGCTAAAGTCTACTGAAGTCCTGTTTAGGCCTCTATTCATATCAGGCTACCTCCCCAATCCAGGGTCCAGTGACAGTTTAGCATTCCTCATAGCTTAGAGTCCTCCATCAATGCCAAACACAAATGTACAACCAAAACTTCTCAGCTGGATACAGGTCATTTGTCAACAGACTCTGTGTAATGGATGTTTGCTATGAAGAAGAATTTTAAAAATTAGATCTGGGAGTTCTTGGCATATTCCCACCTGGCACCCACACTTACTTAGCTTCCCAGAGTACTTAGGCTTAAGAAAAGCTTAATTAAAATCAAGTCAAGCAAGCATTCTGAGAAACTAACAAGACAACACAAATAAATTAAGCCTTTTCCCTTTCTCTCTTTTTGCGGCTCTGTCATTCTCAACACAATCTTTGATTTATCTACATCATATATATGTTTAATTGCCAAATTTTCTTAATTTCCTGGCTATCTGCAGGCCAACTAAAACACTCAATATTTGACAAGCTTAAATTTTGTATGACTTTGTGATTATTAGAAAAAGGTAAGGTGAAATACTTGCTACATTTGCAATCTAACACCCTGGTCTGAGCCCTCATATTGGTGATAATAGGTTGTAAGTAGCAAGGAAGTGGAAATACCCAGTGTTGTTCAGCCCCCATAGCAGCAGATCTATGCTTAATAATTTTCTAGTTATTGCCAAGATCTTCCTCTTAGCCTCATTTTCTTCATCAGCCCAAATGGAAATATTGCCTTTTCCTTTCACCTAACAAACTCTTGGTCTTCTAGTGTATGTTTTGAAATAGGATTGCAAATTTCAGGAGCTGATCACGTCAGTTGGCATTTTCATTGGAGGACAGCTGTGGCAGAGTGTCCCAAACTTAGATTGAATGCTCAGAAAGGCTTCTCCAAAAGGTGATATTTGGACTGAATTCCAAAGAGAAGGAGCCAGAGTGTAAAGGAATGAGGATGGATATTCTAGCAAGGGGACCTGTTATACACATCCCCCAAGGAATATACTTATGAGAGAGCCATGAATGAAAACTCGAGTGCTATTGATTGGTTTAATCAGAGCTAAGTGGACAAGGAGGGAAGTAGTCAGAGACAAGATCAGCAAGGTCTGCAGGGATGTTCCTGAGGAAGAATGGAAGGAATTTAGAAACTTATTCTAGGGCAATGAAGCCATTAGAGGTATGAATTCAACTGTGTCGTGGGCTATGTGAACTTGACCAAGTTACTTCACCCCTCAAGTGTGCTTCATCTATGAAATGGATTTCATCATGTACACCTCGAACGTTTGAGAATTGAATTTACTATTCTTCATGATATGCAGTATTTAGTTCTTGACCTTCTCAGGTTTGGTGCTCATTACTGACTCTGTTGCTGTTGTTGATACTGTTGTGACGCTGATATCATTGCCACCATTATAATTCCGTTTCATTTAACTGCCGGAATAACTATTGAGAAGGTGGAGATAAAGAGAGAAAGGCAGGTATAGCACAAAAACAGCTTCTGTAACACTAAGTAATATTTGATTTTCATGAAGCAAATAAATAAGCCTTATCTTTCTTGGCCCACGAATTTCATTTTCCTTCTTGTCAAAGATGTCATGGCCTCCAACTTTAGAAGTTTCCATTTAAATCCATGCCAGGTGGAGCCTGGATTCTGAATTACTCCAGGCTTGCATCTCATGGCCCTCGATCCAAGGGTCAGGGAGAGAGGCTGCTCTCTATGACTATGTGCCAGGCACCCAGATAGCTCTCTAGGAGGTCAGACGATCTTTCTGAAAGCCACCAGGGTTGATAACTGGTCTTAGATGTGGATAGCAGGTATTTTAACTCATCTCTCTTGAAAATAACAGTAATAGAACAAAACACTTTTACTTTGGCCTCTCTCTCCCCTCCCCCATGGTCTCATAGAGAATGTGCAGGAAAGCTTGGTTTCTGTGGGATAACCAGATAGGTGAGCTCAGACTGTCCTAGATGTAATTACAGCTCAATGTGCTTTGCAGAGTTGTTTACCCCACCTCTTCCTTGGAACAAATGCCTAGGCATCGGATAATGTGGACACCTCAGTCTTGACATAAATATCTAAACAGTCCTGAAATCTGCCTGCCTTTCCTTTTTTTCACTTTCCTCTCTTTCCCCTCCATTTCTGCCTGACTCCTTTTTGTCCTCCCAACTTTCCATCATTTTGTGCATTTTCTCTTGGCCTTTCTCTCTCTCTCCCCCTTTTTCCCTTCCAACATGGGCTTTCAGTATTTATTAGGCACCTATAACAGCCACTGAATTTTCTGGGCACAGGATATAATAATATAAATGTCACCAAATAGCTGCAGGGACAGAAAGAAGAAAGCTTCTTATGATGTATGATCTCGTAGGAACACAAAGGAAGAAGGGTTGATTTTAATTCGGGTATCAGTAAAACTTTATTCTTGGATATGTTTCGACAGATATAAGACAGACAGAGGCAGGAAGACAAAGGATATTAAGCCAAGGGTATAGTAAGAGAAAAGACAGAGTGGGAAGTTCCAGGGTGAAGAGAAGTAAGGTTGCAAACCAGCCACTCTAAGGAGCATGGCTTCATTAAGGGAAAACTGGTAAGCCACTGAAGAATGTCAAGGGGAGACGAGGCATGGCCAAGTCTACATATTAGAAGCAGCTGTCTATAGTACTTAGAATATGAAATAAAAGAGGCCATTCAGGGGCCTTGAATTGTGGAAGTGAGCGATGATGCATGTCTTCGTGAGCCAGTCACAAAGCGGATGGAAGAAAGAGAACAAAAAAGAAAAGTGTTTTATAGTGATAGAAATGTTAATAATCAGCATTTGCTCAGATGGTAGAATGAGTGAAAAACAAAGTGGTATAGGGTGATTACAAACCTTCTGATCTTAAAATTTGAATGAGTGTTGGTAACATTCACCAAAATGAGAAATGAGGAAAGGGGAACTTTGATACAGAGAAGATAGAAATTTGGGGTTGGATGATGGGTGACACATCAGTAAAGAGAAAACTACATTGGCCTGTGACTTTTGATTTGTAAAAGAGAGACTGCATTCAGTTGTGAGTTTATTTTGGAAAATTCTATGTAAATCTCTTAGCAATATCTCAACTCTTCTAAAATATTAATTATGCATTTATTATTCTTTTATATGCCTGTAGTGCTTGGGGGACTATGTGTGTCCCTTGAGATTTTTGGCAACAGGGAAATACATTGCTTACTGGGAGTAAAACCCTCAGGTCTACCACAAATAAATGGGGAGAATGAGGATAAGCAATGGGCACTATCTTGGCTCCTTGGCAGTGTCTAAGCAGTATGTACTTTTTCACCCGCAATCAGGCTTTGTTCTACAAATCCCTTCTGCCATCACTGACCAAAGAAGTGGGTACAGGGGCCACAGGGGAGAAGTGGAAGCAGTTCAGAAAAGTTAAGGCTATTGCCTGACTACCTCAAGGAACTCTGGCCAAAGGAGAAACTGGAGTGGGGACATAGCAGATTAACTCCAGAGGAGCTGCGGAGGATAGAAGCCGTGGGCTTCTGCTTCTTTTTCTGTATTATCTGGATGCCCTGGAAGGGAAAGAACAGCTGGAAGAGAGGCAAGGGGCAAAGTTCCATGTAGAACATAGAAGCCTAGGGTTCCTGAATGATCTGTTGTGTAAAAAAAATAATGATTATATTTTTTTGGAACACCTAGGTAATAATAGTTAAATTTTAGGTCATGCTATGCGATTATAATGTAATCAAATAACAATAAAAATAGGACATTGTTAGCTTCGTGAGTGTAGCAGGAAAAAAAAATAGAAGCAATTCTCTAAAGCTGGTCTGAGCTATGATGGGGAAAGGGGATGAGAGTGTCCAGTCCGCAGGCCTATCTCAGAGAAACGTCCTGGTATGGAACTAAAGGACAGAGTTATGACCCTCGAACTTCAAGTGCTTTCGCCCTTGCTGTGAGGATCATCCTTACTGTGAGAAGGCTGGCTAGGGCTGTTCTCTAGGGCCCATCAACATCCAGTTTGTCTAGCTCACTTACTCATTTGCATGCTCGCAAAGCCACTTTCTTGATTGTTTCTTGACTCATCACGTTCACCTCTAGGAAATAATGTTCTTGTAGTAACTGTGTAAGATGAAAGTAATCATTCTCAGTAAACTTAGACATGATCTCCAATTATGATTTTCCTTCCCACAAAGATTGCATCTAGGAGGAAAATTCATTGATTGTCTAAGTACATGCTTTCTCATCTCTAGGGAGTTTTATTTTAAAACTGTCACTCCTACCCCTCCCAGTGTGATCCATGCCACCAGTCAGCCTTCACCTGGACAAACAGCATTCTGACTGCTGTCCCTGCTGAGCCAAGTTAAGTTCCCAAAACTCATTTCAGGTTATGTCCCAGTTCTTCTCTACATGTTTCAAGGCCTCACTTTCAAACTCAACTGCTTATTTGTGGCCCATAAGAGCCCACAGGAATAGTCCTTGCCACCTCTGCATCCTTCTCCCGTTTCTGTCTCCAACCCTCCTTCTCCTGCCTGATGAGCTTCACTGGGCCTCCCACACACTTGGCCCCAGGACCGGTGCCTCCCTTTATCCTGAAGTCTGGGCAGGTGCCATCTTGGCTATTTTTAGCAGAGCAGTCCTTCCCCATTACTCTTGAATACAACATCCTGCTTACTTTTCTCTAAAACATTTAGCACTTCCTTATATACTATATGTGTGTGTGTGTGTGTGTGTGTGTGTGTGTGTTTATTGTTTTCCATCCACTATAGTGTAACCTTATTTTGGCTTAAAAGTTTAATATTGTATCATCAACTCCCAGAATAGTATTTGATATACAGGAAAAGTTTAAGACATGTTTATTGAATAAATGAATGGATAAATGAGAGTAGCTATGTGATTCGAGCTCTGATATTCTACTCAAATAAATTACACTTCTCTTAAGATCATATTTATCATGCTCTTGTGTTCTTATTGGTATGCTAGTCATAAATATTATACAAATATGAAGATTGCACAGTCACATATTGAGTACTATGAGGAGCCTTTCTCTACAGATCCTCAAATGTGGAAATCCAGATAATGGCTTTCATTCCTGC
>NW_022900928.1:33161172-33186755 GCF_012274545.1 Fukomys damarensis | reverse complement strand
ATATATATACACACACATACACACACACACACACACACACACACTTTGGAGGTGTCTAATAGACATGCTATACCTACAAATATACATGTGACACATGTCTCCGGTAGCCTTCCTTTGGCAGGTACTGCTTTCACATCCGTCTTTGTACTGCTCCACATTCACATCAGGAATTCTCCAGTCATTGTGTAATCATGTAGGATGACTGCCAGGCAGGAAATTCTCTTCTAAAAGACATTTAGTGAAGCACCAAGAATGCTGCTCTTCCCTGAGCATGCCCCTAGAGACGAGCTGTTCAGCTGAATCGATTGTCCCCTCACGTTCTTTGTTTTATCTCTCTTTTGCTTATAGAAGAGAATGTGCTTGACTCTCCTCCTGCTTCTGGATTTTGCCACTGAGTCATAAATATGATGCTTGGCCAGAAAGTCAAGGAAAGGCAGCACGTTAAGGTTTGAGCTTCGGAATTAAGCCCCAGTTTAACTGCAGCACCATGATGTACTATTTGTACGATCTTCCTCAAGACAGCTTTTCCATGTCTTTCCTCTTTGAGTCACAGATGCATACAATGCGGGCTGCTTCACAGGGTTCTATGCCTCCAGTCAAAGCCACTGTGCAACAGTATCAGTTCCAGATCATCCATGAGAGCCAATTTAGTATCCTGATCAGAAAAAAAAGGAGGAAATAATAGATACATGACACCACGGGGCCTGGAGATTAGCAAAGTCTAATCACATACATACATACCTATTATGAATATTACTGTACAGAATGTCCCTTTCGGTTGAAAAAAAAGTTCTCAAAACACTGAGATACATATACTGCATCTCACTACATTCTGGAAACTTTCACCTTTCCCTTCCAAACCTCCTTCTTCTCCAGTCTTTCAGCCTATTTCATATATTTAACATTTGATTGTATAATATGTCTTTATTCTTTTTTTTTCAGCTTTAATTGAGTTTATTGGTACATTTTAGGGATACAGTAATATGTCTTTATTCTTATATTTAATATTTATTTTCTCCATCGAGCTATATTCAGAATTTTTCAACTGTGTGAATAATTTTTTATCAAATAAGGATAGGTTGCATTGTTCTCTTGGGAGAAAAAGAAGAATTTTGGTGTCTTGTCATCAAATCATATTTATTATGATCTTATCATATGCTATTCTTAAAAATACTTCAAATATAAAGATTCTACAACCACATATTGAGAAAAGACTAAAGGAAATACAACTTGGGGCAGGAAGGGGAAGGCAACTATCATATTATAGCAATAACTATCTAGACCATTTTGTTTATATTCAAAATATTCTCCATGTTGTTGACATGTAATTTGATTAATAAATTGGAAAAAAATAATTATGTATTTTGGGATTGCCTCTCAGGGTTTGTACTTCTAACAGGAAAAAAACAAGGTATGTCTTTTGATGTCTAACCATTCCAACTTTTCTGTAACCTTAAATTACTAAATAATTCTTATTTTCAATTGTGATTTAAGGAAACTCACTGGAATAAGTATCAAAATAAACATTGCCTGTGTTCTGATAAGTACATGTGAAATGATTTTTCAAGAATAACATTGGGCTAATAATGTCTAAGTAGGTCTTAATTTTTATATTAGTTTGTTTTTTATTATAGCTATATATTTGAGTCTGAATACCTTTAAATAAGAGTTTACCTCATAGTTTGGAAGCAGAAAGTCTAAACAACATCTTGGTAGGCCCTTCAAGCAACCCCATGACTACATCACAGTGGCAGGGGCACAGTGGCAGGTGACACTGAGGTGGGTGCTGGTATGAGGAGGAACAAGAAGCCAGCAAGCCTGGGGACGAGCCAGTTTTGATCGTTTATAACAACACTGTTGGAAAATGTAGCCAGAATCCCAAAAGAACCACATTAACTCCTTGTGTGGTCATTGTCCACAGTGACCTCCTACAAGGCTTTGCCTTTCGAATGTTCTACCACCTCTTAAAATCACTCACTGGGGACCAAATTTCTATCATGAAAACCCTTGGTAGAAAGCCACATCCAAACCATAGACTTCTCGTAATGATAGTTATCTCTAGCTTATAAGAAATTCTTTTTTATATTTCTAGAAACTGTTGTCTTCTTATCTGTGTGTCCTGAAATATACAGAAAACAATGTAACTTTGGAGTTCACGGGTGAATCCTGACCACACCACTCTCTTAACTATATTGCCTGGAGGACAATACAAGGAGTTATAAAAATACCTGAGGAAAGTTTAAATTCTAAAAATGTATTATAGTAAAACAAACATTGCCATTAATCCCCTCAAAACACTACCCATGATGTGAAACACTCTTATCTCATCCTTCTTGCCACTTTCTGAAACAATTCTGGAAATTGTGAGTAACTTTACCAGGTATGGTTTTTAAAAACACTTAATACTACAGCCAAGTTTCATGCAAAGAAAAGGCAGACTCATAAAATCATTAGTATGTCCCCACACATCTTAATTACCAGATCTGGTACCATGAAATTTCTAGCCCTTTCCCATAGTCAAAATGACCATGAAAAGTAAACATTTGAATTGACTCAGAACACTAAAGCAGCCACAACAAGGCAACTAACTACAGAAAAGAGGACTTTTGAAATGGTTTCAAAAAATGACATGAATGATGGAAAAAGTGTATTGGAAGCAAGGGGCAGTATTTTGAGGTAGATTAATGGCAATGTGTCTTTTCCTGTCGATATCTTAAATTTAAACATTGACCATATATTTCAATCTTGCCTCATTTAACCATACGCAATAACAATTTCATAATATATGACACCCAAACTAATACCATTAAAGGGGGATGTCAGCATATCCACAGTTATGTCTTGACTTTCTAAATACTCCTCTTTGACCAAGCCATTCAACCACATTGATGAAAGACTTTGAGAACTGATTCAGAAAGTGTCAATAACAATGGGATAAGTGGGCTTGAAGCTAGGGATGTATTTTGAAGCTAGGGGCAATGTGTCTTTTACTATAATTTTTTACAAATTTAAACATTACTGTAGTTTTGGATTATGCCTTATACATTACTTAGGTCTGAAGAAATAGTCCCCTTTGTGAAAACATAGCCATGCATAGTAGATATTCAAAGAAGCTATAAGAAGATGCAGTGATGAGTAAAGCACAATCAACTCTTTAGAAAGCATCAAAATCTGTTTTAAAAGCACTGATGAGGAAACAAATACACGTCAAAATTTTTGATCGGCCTCAACTGTCAATAATTAAAATGATAGGACAAAATTAATTCTAATTTTATAAATCTAGATATAGGACATGTGATTATTTTAGCACCCAACAGAGCCATCAGGACTATGGGTTAGTTCAACAGCACAATATAGCCAATAGACTGTTGAGGGTTGGATTCTCCAAAAATTATACACTGAGATTGAGTTTTACTTTGCAGAAGGCTTTGTACAGAGTGCTTAGTAAATCATCTTGTGGAAGGGAAGGGAAAGAGGCAGCACTGGGAAGAGGGCAAAGTTAACCTACCATGAAAACCCAGAAACAACCTCAGGTGACCACAGGGAGGAATTTGGTATTTGCATGACCACCAAGAACTGTCTTCCATTGGTATGGAAAAGTTTAGGATTTGGAGATCCTGATTCTATCATTTATGGGACATCAACCACCCTAACTCTGAACTGCCTGGACAGCCCCCAAGTGGACTGATATCTGGGGGATGTCTGTCCAGGCACTCCCATCAGTGAAGGTACTTGTCTCCATTCCTCCAGTGAGAGATGGATGTCTTACCAGAGCATTTGCCACAGAGTCTGGACTCCCTTCTGCGAGCCTCAGCATGTGGCCTTTTGCCCTCAAAAATCTCCTAATGCTCACAGGATAGCTATTCAGCACCAAATATGACATTTTGCAGAGGATAGCATACAAAATAGTAAAAAAAAAAAAAAACAGTAAAAATAAAAGGGTCTAAAAAGGAGATTCATCTCACATTGTTCCTTCTTACCAGAAAGAAGCCATTCTCAGAGTGTCAAAGAAAAAAGAAAAATTTTTATAGGTCAGACACCAACAGACCCAAATTAAGGTTTATTTTTTTAATTGAGTTTATTGGTACATTTTAGGTATACAATACAGTTACATTCATCACTGGGATCCTGTACGTTTACATGACAGGTCTTGGTTCTCATTTTTTCCCCATACCTCTTCCCTCCCTTTACCCCCTCCACTCTTCCCTATTTACAAAAACTTTGTTTCCATTATTTTGTTTTCTCATATTTTTTCTTTTCCCTTATTTCCTTTCCACTACCCTTCCCACTTCCCCTACACCTTTTCTTCCTACTTCACATTGTCAATTATACCATTTGGATCTTAATTACACTTTTAGCTTTTCACACCAGAGAAATTATTTGGTATTTACACATGTGTCTTATTTATTTCACTTAAGAAAATGGCCTCAATATGCATCCATTTTCCTATCAATGACTCTAGTTTCTCATTCTTTATAGCTGAGTAGTACTCCATTTTATAGAAAAATCACATCATCTTTATCCAGTCTCCAACTGATGGGCAATTGGGCTGTTTCCATGTACGCTATAAACATGGGTGAGCATATATCACTGAGGTATGATTCTTTTAATTCTTTTGGAAAGATACCAAGCAAAGAGATAGCTGGGCTAAATGGGACCTCTAATCCTCGTTCTTTGATGTATCCCCATATGTATGACCATGGGGTAGTTTTGCTAATTTTTGACCCCAAACTGGGTAATGTTTTCCTCCTAGAATTTTGAGATTGTCAGATTGGAGAGAGCTCCAACTGAGCAATGAAGTCGAATTCTATTCTTTGGTGAGAATAAAAGTGGAGAACAGTCTTATAAATAATGCTCACCCCTTAAAGATTGGGAGAGTATAGATATAGGATAAAAGAAATCATCTGTGTTGAACAGGCTGATAAAAGGGAGGATTCCTGAAGAGCTTTTTGGGATAGGTAGAGATTTTCCAGAAGTTTGTGTATTACCTCTTATGTTCCTTTTATGGTTCTTTCCCATTGTTGTCATGGGAACCTATCATGGCATGGTACTGGACAGGAAAGAGTGTTATTTTACATGCAAATAGAACTATAATGTGATAGAAGTTGTCTAGAGTCCCTCCAACAATCATCTTAGATCCAGCCAGTTTTGGGTATCCCACCTAAAAAGCAACTTGCATACTACAGGAATCCTTTTCCTACCTCAAAGATAAAATTAGAACAGTATAGAAATTGTAGGTCAAGTAGGAACTGATTCTGGTGTCACAGCAGAATGGCCAGTACATATTGAAGAATTGAGGGACAGGTCCATGCAGAATGACTGAAAGGCAGAGAAGGATGTCCATGTGGTCCCTATTTAAGGATTCCATGATTAGGTCTCTTCTCAGGGCTGTGATTCTGAGGCAACCCTGAAAAGATAAACATTTTTAAGCCCCAGTTATCTTAAGTGCAAGTTGAAAAAAAAACAGTAAAAATAAGACAGAATAAGAGACGTAATAGAATTGAATGCATGCTATAAAATTAAAATATGAGAAGATTAATGTTAACAGAAATAGTATTGATGATATTGTCTACTGAAGTCCATTGTATGGTGGTGTGGTGCACACCTGTAAGGCCCAGTTACTTGGGAGGTTGAGGTAAGGGTATCATTAAAGCTTATAAGTTCAAGACCAGCCTGAGTAATATAGTGATATAGTGAGACCCCCACCTCAAAACAATGACAAGGAGTATCGTGAAATCCTTTAGTGTAAATCTATAGAAACAAGAAAAAGAAATAGGAAATGCATAACCATAAATCCACAAAAACAAAGATCTTAACAGAACTTACTGTTAATTTAGAGATGTGATAAAAACACTGCTTAATACTTCTTGTGGAGTACTCTTTGCCAAGCAAATTTCCTCTGGCCTTCTTTCTGGTTCAGTGTTTCCAAGCCTTCTTGATAAATGTCAAACCCCTCACATGAGCTCACTAAGGTCTCTGGGTATTGCCCCTCACTTTCCTGTCTGTGTCTCTTTCCATATACCCCTCTCTAGCCATGTAGTCCTACATCTCTAGAAATGCATCACTTCTTTTTCACATGTTGTTCTGCCTCCAGTGCCCACTCCATGCCTACTTACCTTAGCCCTGCCGAAGAGAATCTTCCTCCCACAAGCCTCCCTCGGCCCTCCCTTGCTCCTTGGCTTGCCCCGTGAATACCACTGTCATAGCACATTCCACAGTCTGTCACTTTTGTTTTTGTGTCTTCACCATGAAATGCCGATCTTTCTGACAGCAAGAACTAGGTCTGATTCTTCTATGTCCGTGATGAGCATGGACCATGTTCTCAACGAATGTGTGTGGATTAAACCAGAGGATTGATTGCATACACCACATTTCCATAAATTCTGTAGACATTCACACATTCGATATTAATAAAAACAAAGAACTTGAATTCATACTGCCTGAGTTTGATCCTGGCCTTAAAATTTTCTAGTTACGCCTTTGGCAAATAGTTGAATTTGTATATAATACAAACTGAACAAAAGCCAAAAAATTACAAATCGCAAATGACACCTAAAAAGAGTGCCAAACACACAGCAAACTCTCAATAAATGTAGTCCTTATTATTTGAGGACAAAATTCTATAAGTAAGGGTATTCTTCACTAACTATTGGTGGTCAAGCATTACTTTTGTGTTTGTTTTTTTCAGGCAGTATTGTGCTCTATACTCAAGGCTGTGTTTGAAATCACTATGTAGCCAAGGATGGCCTGGAACTTCCAAGTCTCACGTATTTGCCTCTCCAGTACTAGAATTACAGGCATGTGCCACATTAGGCTTACATATTACTTTGAACTCTTCTTTGATTTCAGGAGTATGTACAGAATTCTTTACATTATATCAGGCATATAACAGGAAATTTATACCATTGATTAATAATAATAGTACTATATATGTTTTCTGCCCTATGTGGGTTTCTTATAAATTAGCAGATTAATCCTAAACAATCCTTAGCAGTATCATTTACATTTTAGTAAATAGGGGAAACCGAGGCACCAGCATTTGAATGACTTGTCATCCTGGTAAAGGATAGAGCTGGAATCCACAGCAATACACTTGAACTTCAGAATCTATTTTCCCTACCATTAGTTGTACAATATTATATTATCTTGAATGATTAAGCAAATGAATAAACCTCATCAGTGAAACCATTTAGAAAAGAGATCTGTATATACTATTCTCAAAGCAAGTGTTGTTTACATTTTTCCTCCCCACACCCCAATATTTCGAGTTGCCCCTACTTTCGATTTACCTACAGATATACCATTAAATGAAAATGAACACACAAGTGAGGTGCTAAGACTGAAAAGGTCAGTGTGCTTCTCAGGTCTCTGAGTACTACCACTAAGAATACAGAGCAGTGGTGGCGAACACATGGCATGCGTGCCATTTGTCAATTATGAGTTCTTTATTCTAAACTGAAACCTTGATATTCAGGTTGAATTGCAGTGTTGGAACTTTGCTCTAAATAAATGGGTTTGGGGTTGCAGTTTGGGCACTCGGTCTCTAAAAGGTTTGCCATCTGTGATATAGAGATCAGCAAATTGAATCAGACTAGATTGTGCACTGAGGCCAAATTTCCAGAGCAGGAAAACTTTTAAATTCTAAGGTTTTATATGATGCTGAACTATTTGATCACACAAAAATATTTATATCTGCCAACAACAGCAAAATCAAAGAGCAAAGCAGCATGATGGCATAAGCCTATACTTCTAGCATTTTAGGAGGCAAAGGCAAGAAGAGCAAGTTTAAGCCCAGCCTGGAAATCTAGATACTTAAGGAGATCTTGTCTCAAAATTTTAAATAAATAAATAAATAAGGCCTGTGAAAGCCCTGGGTACCCTACGCAGTACAACAAAGCAAAATGAAACAAAACCCTGGGAGCAAATCTTAAACACAGCAGATATGAAAAACTGAAAGTATGGGGATGGTGACACACGCCTATAATCCCAGCACTGGGGAGCCTATGATAAGAGGACCAGGAGTTCAAGGCCAACCTGGGCTACATAGTGAGGTTAAGCCAGCCTTGACTACAAAAATGAATGAAACATGGAAGGGAGGAAGAAAAAGGAAAGAAGGAAGGAAGGAAGGAAAAAAAACATTGATAAAGTAATGAAGGCTAGAATATAATCATGTTAGACAAATGAGTCCCAAAGACCCCTAGCAGATTTTAGGTGAACTAAGGCAGGTTAAGGTAGGTGGTACCATTGAGCCGCTGTGGTGATTTTTATGTGGTGTCCTTCTATGTGGTGTCCAGAAGTCTTAGCTTTCCTTAATAACATATAGATTGTCTTCGATCAATTCATATAAATTATATTTTAAAGATAAAAAATTAGCCAGAAACTGAATGTCAAAGGAAGAGAAGCCTCAGAAATCCTTTATCTATTTCTTTCATTTAAAAATCAGTAAACAGACTGGAGAAGTCAGGTGACTTGGCCCACAATCACCCAGTGATAATATATTTAAAAGATCATGGCTGTCACAGAAAGTGAAGATTACTCTTCTTCATCCTAAACTTGACATTTTTAATGTTCAAAGATTTGAATGTTCACTCCATTTTGAGAATACAATCATTAAGTAATAACTCAAAACTCCCATGTACATATCATCTCCAGTCTTGCATGTAAAAATCCTTAATTTATGAAGAATAATTCTCCACCATCATGAACAGAAACTATTTCTTAAAGCAGGTAGCCATTCATGAGTGAAAGATCGAGGAGACATAATTTCAGTTGTAGGAATGGATATGCGGTCTTCATCATGGTTACTTCTGCTTTCTACTGCAGGACTGAAAACTGTGTATTCTAAGCAATGGCAGAACAGTAACAGGGGCTGGATTTGTTCCACCAAAACTGCACATTCTTCGTGATAGAAAAAGAGATTAAAAGAGCTCGATTCCCTGAGCTTTCTTCCTTACATGATTTACTATTGTAGTTTAGACTTAGGGGATCCCACGAATCTCTCCTCAGTTCAAACAACTCACTAGCAGGGCTCAAGAAATCACCTGCATGTACAAACTGATTTATTATAAAACCTGGGAACAGCCAGAGGGAAGAGACGCATAGGCAGACCAACGAATAGCACTATACCTGGCATGTGTCACATGGGTCGCTGCACCCAGCTAAGAAATTCATTGTATTATAATAAAAGAATATTATTCATAAGGTTATAATAAGGATACTATTTTAAAATTACATATGTTGTGTAAATGTCATGTCTGTGAGAATATGTGTGAGTGCACTTACATGTTCTGAATTAATTCTTTTCAATGACTATGAAGTGATAGACTATTCGTCAATCCAAGCTATGATCAACTCAAACCATGTCAGTGTTATTTCCTTGCAGATAGCTTCCGTTTTTTAGAAATTAATGACGAAAAAAATACTATTGTGGGTGATGAGCTTCCAAAGATAGCTTTTATGTGACTTGGCCAATCGGACACCCCACCTTGGCCCTGTGAAGCTTATTACTGCTCATTCAGACATCTGAAAATCTCTTGACAATTCTCCTTCATACCAAATGGAGCCAGCACTTTCAAATGGGCCTCATTAGACTTCTTATAAACCACTACATGGTATAAAGAGTTTCCATCCCAGAAGGGTTTCTGCATTCAAACTTATCAAGCCTCTATACAGTTTTATTTCTGATTAGCAATTTGTCCTCCTAAGAGCTTTAAAGATACACCTTTCTGTCTGTGTAATTTCATCCTTTTCTCATTTTTCCTTTATTGGCAAATTCAAACGTATTTTACTCTTATCTTGGATATGTCACTCAGCATATGTCAACTTTAGGCGTGTTGGACCACCGCAGTGACTGTAATGTTACAGGGAAAAGAAAGGAGTGGGGGGAGAAAAGTTGGAGCACATATGTCAGATCTCAGAAAGCTGCCCACCTTGATAAATTAACATCCTCGTATGTTCTTCTAAATTATTTCCATCAGGCAACCTAATGTCAATCTACACTCTTCTCTAGGAGAAGCAAAATAAAAAGAAATTATTTGACTATGTGTTATCAAATATCATGTCTAATCTACCCAAATCACCTTTGCCTTTTCATTCTCTCAATATTTATTTCTGGATCTTTTCTGTCTGATCTTCTCCTCCTTAAACCTCACATCCTCAGCCCCACATTTGTTCTGTGACTTCTTTGTTACACTCTCTGCCTTACTGCTGATGTAGCCCCCTCTCCTCTCCACCCCTCTTTGTTTAACTCCAAGAAAACCTTCATCACTGTCGCTGCTGCATGTTGGTAAATGTTCAAATGTCTGTGACCAACAGTCAACGGCAGTCCCTCCATGAGCAGAGTCTGCAACTTTTCAACTGCACCACAGTTTAGCTCATCTGTGATTTGCCCAAATTAGTGGCCCATAGGTGCTTTCCTACTCAATCAGTAGCTGATGGGAAGACATAGATGGGTGGATTGAAGAATGCATGAATATGGTCACACACCTCTTAGTAATAAGAAACAGCATTAGACAATGCTGTCCTTATGTGGACATCACAGAGACTATTTAAACAAACTACAGCACTATAAGCCTCCACAGCATGCTACTATACTGGATACTATAGGTAATTATGTCACAGTGGCAAGTATTTATTATTTATATATGTAAGCATGGCTAAACATAAAGAGTTATAATAAAAATATAAAATAAAATGAAAAATGACACACCTGTACTGGACTGGAAGTTATTCTGGGTCTGAGATGAGCAGCCAGTGAGGGAATGTGCAACTCAGACATTACACTGCACTACTGTAGGCTTTGTGAACACTTATATTTAGGCTACATTAAATTTATGAAAAATTCACTTTTCGATAATGAATTAGCCTTGGCTTGCTTTTTTATTTGAAACATTTTTTATTTTAACTTTCTGACTCTTTTATAGTAACCTCTACATTAAAAAAATTTTAAAGCTGTATAAAAATATTTTCTTTCATTATATCCTCATTCTGTAAGCTTTTTTTCCATTTTAATTTTTCCAAACTTTTCCTTTAAAGTGAAGGCACAAATACACACAATAACCTAACCACACAAGGAATATCACTGTCCTCCACTTTATCTTCTACCTCTACATCTGGTCACACTGGAAGGTCTCCAGGGGCAAAACATGAATAGAGCTGTCACCTCTCGTGATCAGGATGTTTCCTTCAGGAATCCTTCCTGTGTCATCTGCTGGAGACAGTTCAGTTAGATTATTTTTCTAATAAATACAAAGGGTATACTCTAAGGCAGCATCAAGAAGTATACTATAATAAATGTACAAACCAGTAATAAGGTGTTTATTGCCATTCTTATCACGTAATTATATTTGTGCTCTGATGTTATACAGTTTGCACTACAACAGGATTGTTTACACCAGCATCACCATATGCTCATGAATAATGCATTGCACTACAGTGTTACAGTGGCTAGGGCATCACTGGACAGTAGGTATTTTTCAGCTCCATTTTAATCTCATGAGACCTGCCATGATGTGCATGGTCTTTTGATCAGCAAAATGTTGCTGTGCAGAATGTGACCATACCTGGATTGACTATATTTGGGTTGTCCTCTGGAAACATGTGAGAGGATGGTTGTGCATAATAGGTTCTTAAAATCTGTTGAGTTTAATTGGCATCCCCAAAAATGACAAATGGGTAAAGAAAAATTTGAATCTTAATATGATAGTCTTTTAGGTGACTGTGAAAGTATAGTGTAGGAGGTAAAAATAGTAATGTATAAGCAAAAATGAGAGAATTTTAGAATTTCTGCTTATACTTCTTCCAGAAGAATAGGAATTGAATGATTTGCTCACATAACGTAAAATCCACTTTTCTCAAACCTCAGAAAAGGTGCCAGAAAATAGCACTATCACTTTTTCAGTGATCACTTTTAAAGGAAAGCTCAAGAAGCAGTGAATCATTTTCAAATTTGATTCATTAATAGTTTTCTCCAACTTGCCTGTAGTGGATTTGGAGTCAGAAAACCTTTGTTACACATCCACATTCTACTTATAACCAGAGTTGGTAGTAGAATGATTAAATCTGTGTTGAATGCAAAGATTAAATGATCAAATGCTTATTGAATGACTACAGTCTACTCACTGGTTTCCACAGCCACCAGATGGGTCATGGATTTCCCTCACTTTACAGATGCTTAAAGTAAAGCCCAGTGGTAGAAAACGTGCCTAGGTTTCTGAAGCTATTCTGTTAGTCTCCAATCGGTACTATAACAATTATCACCGACTTGATAGCTTCCAACTCTCCAATTCCTTACAGTTCTGGAGAATAAAAGGGTGCAATCAGCTGCCATTGTCTGATGCAAAGATGTTGGCAGGGCTGGTTCCTTTTGGAGGCTCAGGAAGAGAATCTGTCCCCTTTCCTTGACTGTGGCTCTCTCCTTGTATTACTGCCACCTCTTGTTCCCATTATCATATTTTCTGCTTTCTCTTCTGTGTCATCTTCCTATTTATATTTTAGTGAAGTTTATATTTCAGGCCATCCTGATAATATAGAATAATTTCCCTATCTCAGAATGCTTAATCATGTCCATCTTACTTTATTTTCGGTTGCTATAACAAAATACTGGGGCTGAGTCCTTTATAAAAAGAAATGAAGTTTCTGTAGGTGCCATTTCTGAAGATTCAAGAGCACGGCCCCAGCCTTGCACAGCTCTGCGAGGGCCCCTGGCTACATCATAACATGGCAGATGGCATAGTGTTGGGAGCATCAGTGAGAGACAAAAATCACACGATGAGGCAAGAAGCAAGACTCACGGCCAGGATTGCTCTTTTTTTATAGCAACTGAGTCTTTCAGAAACTAACCAGATTCTGCCAAGAACTACGTGAGTCTCTTCTGAGGGTGACATCTCCACTGACCTGACCACCTTCTCCCCAGCCCTTTCTCAGCGTCGCCACACGGCTGACCACGCCCCTGGCAACATTCTCCCTTGCAACTTCCTGTGACATAGTCAAGCCCTGTCCGAGCCCTAGAAATACCTGAAAAGTTCCTTTCTTCATGTGAGGCAACGTTTCTAGGTCCCAGCAGTGAGAATCCGGAGGTATTTAGATGCCGTGATTCAGCTGCCTCAGCAAATAAGTGTTGGAGCTGGGATTCAGTTCCAGCAGTTGTGATGCTGTGAGTAGGTGATCATTTCTCAAGAACTGCAATAAAGAGCATCCTGTACTCCATGGAACATGTCTTTAGTGCTGTTACTCAGGAAGATCATTTGAGCTTGCAAATTTTAGAGTGGGCTGTCCTAGGGAAAGACCTTGTGATGATGATGATGATGATGAGGAGGAGGAGGAGGAGGAGGAGGAGGGCGAAATTCCTGCTAATCTAGCCTAATAAAAAGTAAGATCAGGGACTTCATAAAATCCAAGAGAAGAATGTAGCAGAAACCCAGGAATGGCCCAAGCCAATTTATGAGAAGGCATTAGGATGTACACTTCGATATATTTTAAAAAGTCTTTTCTATGCTTTCTCTCTATATAGCTCACATTTTTTCTGACCTATGCAGTCCACACAGCAGAAAAAATGGAGAGCTTGTTTTACATGATTCACTTCTAGCTACTAATAAAACACAAATCTGTCCTTTCCTTCTCTCCCCTTCTCATGACCATGTAATCTAATCAATCACACCAGAGAACAGATCCGATAATATAAACATCACTCTGAGTCCAAAAAATGTTCACAGCTTAATCCACTTTTTTCTTTCAAATATTTGAGGCTTGGAGTGGGAAGGGAGAGAGGGACTAGAGAGTAAAAAAAAAAAAAAAAAAAAGAATTAAGATGTGTTATGTACACTCTCCACAAAGAATGCAATCATTATGTACTAAAAACATGTACCAATAAAAATAAAATTTAAAAAATGCTGAAAAATAAAATACTTGAGGCTTTGAAAACTGGGTAGCATACAGAAGTAATTTCTACAGTTTCATCACTGAAAGTAGGGACTGTATATTTCAGTTTGCTTTGAAATTCAGGAGAAATGTGCTGGCTCTATAAGAATGACCAGAATTAAGAAAACAGCAGGTTCCAAGATAGGAAGGGAGAGGCTCCTGGAAATTTTAACCAATAACGTCCAGACCTGTTCTTAATGTTTTTGTTTTTTCTTTTCTCTCTTCCTGTCTCCCTTTCTATTTTTCCTCTTCTCTCTCTCCCCCCTTCCTCTCTGTTTCACTTTCCTTCCTTTCTTTTCTTCCTTCATCCATTCCTTTCTTCTTTTCTTTTTTCTTCCTTTCTTTTCTTTTCAGTTGTTCATTTATCAATCCCTTAAGGCTCTGCCCTGAATCTCCCAGCAGCTCAGAAACTCTTACTGGGAGCTATGGTTGTCAGCTGTCTACTCAACTGAGTAAATATATCAGCTAGGATATGGCCACTGCTTTTGCTTAAAGATACTCAAGGAATGTATTCAGGCCTTGAAAGGAGTCAGAGGATTATAATCCTAAAGATTGATAGAATAACATCAGGCACTTTGGAGTGGGCTAGAACAGATTTTCAACCTATGCAGCCATAGTGACTGATGATAAACATATTTAAAAGAAAGAGAACAGGTGGAAAAATTTCTAAATGGCATCTACTGACAATGCTAATAGAGAATAAAAGCAACAAAGTAGAACAGAACAAATGTTATCACTGGGGTGTGATGAGAGGTGGTCACTAAATGCAAATTGTTCAGGTTCAGAGGTAATCTCAAGCATTCTCAGTAATAAACCACGGAGGATGCTCATAGAGCTTACAACATGGGAAATCCATGGTAATAAAGTTAAAAACACAAATTACTGAGAACCATATTAAGTAAGCAAAAAAGAGCAGTAGACTCTTGTGAAACTATAAAAATTCTGGAATTCAGAAAACCTTTGAATCTTATTTCTCTCACTTTCTAACTGTCAAGCTTTGAGCAAAATAGTTGCTTTTGTAAGTCTCCATTTCAATGTAATACTTACATAATAGGGATGTTCAATGAATGCACTTAGCAGATGGACATAAGTAGGTTGTGCATTGTAGCGATCCATTTTTGTTACTACAATGAAAGACCTAAGTGTCATACAAGGAGAAGGCTTTAATTTTGCTTCATGGTTCTGGTCAAAGGATGAGGGCCTACATCTGCCAGGGACCTTGCTGGCAGAATTCCAAATAAATTCAGAGAGGATCTTATTCCAAGAAATAGGAGGGGGGTGTGTGTGTGTGTGTGTGTGTGTGTGTGTGTGTGTGTGCTTGCATGCTCGCGTCTTCTGATCTCTATCTCTTCTTATGAATCCACCAAAATTCAGTCATGGGACCTTCATCGTGATAAACTAGTCTAATCCTAATTATCCCCAATGACTCCAACTCAACACCATCGTTAGATTAAATATTTATCATTTTAATACTTTACAATAAAAATTAAACCTCAATGCATGAACCCTTGAGAAGCACATGGAAATGATAACCAAACCATAGCAAGCATATAGAAGCATTCAACCAAAATAACGGTGAGTACCCTCTTTTTTCTCTTACCATTCACATGTGCTATTGAAAAATCAAGTTAAGGGGTCAGGGATTTAGCTCAGTGGTTCTGCTGCATGCTTCACAAGTGTAAGGTCCCAAGCTCAATCCCCAGTACCAAATATCAAGTTGAGCAAACATCACCTGCTAAATATAGTCCCTCCATTGTCCATTGATATAAAAATAATTCAGACAGTTCTTCAACCTATAAGGCTCTTTGACAAATCTTTTAGACTTCCTATAGCCCAGAGGTGATAAGCATCCAAGAAGCTTAGTCTTAATACAAGCCATCACACACCAGAACTATTAGAAAATTATATTTTCTGAGAGACGGAGGTGATTAGAAAGAATGTATCATTAATGAAAGCATTGGTTAGGAGCAAGGGAGTTGGAAACACAGGAGAAGCAGCTGAGATATGGGCAGCTGTGAGTGGAAGGAATGGCTACTGATATGAATGAAGCAGAGGATAGAGGTAAATGATGTCTTCCAACAACCCTAGTAAAGTGTAGAAACACAAAAGTGAAAGAAGTTGTGATTGTACTATGAAAAGTGTAGAGTATTTTCTATGGTCAATGAATCCATTCCATTTATAAATAAAATTATTAGCATAGTATCTGTAACCAGTACAGAATAAAATTATAGTTTAGTGAGAAAATGGATTTAAATAGCAATATATACCTTCTACTTATGGTGTAGTCTCAATACTTGATACTTAATAAACTAAATTTAAATATATTAAAATAAAGAATTAATAAGGTGCGACAGAGAATGATACACTATAAAACAGAAAAATACTAAAATTGTAAAATAAACCTGAGAAATGGTTTCCTTGAAAAACAAGCAAGACATCCAAAATTACAGAAGCTCTAGTAAATCTGAAAAATACAAAAAGCCAAACTACTAGTGGGGGGTGAAGGGAGGACAGGGATATGGGGAAAAAATGAGAACCAAGATCTGTCATGTAAAGGTACAAGATCCCAATGATGAATGTAACTGTACTGTATACATTAAAAGTGTCAATCAACTCAGTGAGAAGAAAACTACTACTAGTATACAACATTTGAAATAAAAATGGTATGGAAAGTACATATTAAAGATGTCAGGGAAATAAAAAGAATCCTAAAAAGTACTTTGTGAGACTAAAACATTTCAAAATCTAGATGAAAGATTTTCTAAGGAAATATATTATCAAAAGTTACCCTTAAAAAGCCGGGCATGGTGGCGCATGCCTGTAATCACAGCACTGAGGCAGGAGGATCTCTGTGAGCTCGAGACCAGCCTGGGCTACATAGTGAGTTCCAGGTCAGTCTCGACTACATAGTGAGACCCTGTCTGAAAAAAAAACAACAATAAAAGGTACCCTAAGAGACAGAAAACCTAAACAGTTGATAAAATTGAACAAGTTATACTTATGGCTTGTATCTTAGACCTCCCTCAAAAGGCTCATGTTAAGAAGTGGGGCTTTAGAAGGGGATTGGGTCATCAGGCTCTAAACTCAGAAGTGGATTCATCCACGGGTAAATTTACTGCTGAATATGCTGTTAGGAGTTGGGCCCTGGTTGGAGAAGTCGATCGCTGAAGGCTGCCTTTAAGGGCTATATCTTGTCGCTGGCCCCTTCCTCTCTGGCTCTTTTCCTTTTCCTCCATTTCCTGGCTACCATGTGCTTGAGCAGCTTTCCTTGGCCACATCCTTCTGCCATGAAGATCTGCTTCAGCACAGCCTAAAGCAATGGAGCTGGCTGGTCATGGACTAAAATCATGAGCAAAATAAATATTTCCTCTTTAGTTGCTTCTCTCCAGTATTTTGTCAGAGCAACATAAAGCTGTCTAACGCAGTGATGAAATATCTACAACCAGCGGTATTCTAGAGCTGACTGGTACTGTTTTGTGGAGCTGCCTGTGAGCATCTCTTCTCACCACTAAATGCAAGGACATCAACTTAATAAGCCAAAGAGGAAATATTTCAGTACAGGACAGTGGAAGTCCTGTAACTGTACAAATCAGGATTCTCTTCCCATCATCTCGGTACCGTTCAGTTAATATACATTTACTAGCATACCACTAACTGTCATTCTGAAAAAATGCCCAGGTCAGGTGAATTGATTTACATTTTTAAGGACTAGTCATTTTAGTCATTTTATGAATGTTTAGGGAAGTGGGCATTTGGGGAAAACCTTCCCAAGCAATACACTAGAATCAAAACTAATCACATGCAGAGAGCTATAAATCAATCTTTCTAGTTCCTATTAATGTAAAAAAAAAAAAGTGAAATAAAAGTAAATCCAACTCTACAGTAGTCTATAGCCTAATGTGCCGTGGCCAAATTAAGACAAAGGTTGCTCTCTAGTAGGAACTATATTAACAGAATATGCAATATTCATAGGGCCATTGAGAAAATATGGGTTCTGCCCTTAGGTAGTTGAGATGGACAGATGAGGACTCAGTCAAACAAGGAATTCAAAATAATATATATGTCATGTGTATTTTATGATAAAGGGAAACAAAAGAAATTCTGAAGTCTGTTTATCAAAAAGCAATTACTTGCTACTTACTACTGATTCAGCCATCTTTATAAACATAGACATGAACACTAAGAAGGTTGTCTGATTCACTTTATATCCTTATGCAATGTAGATTCAATTGCATTTTTATCAATCTGTTTTATAAAAATCATTTTATGAAAAAAAGAGAAAGACAAAATGAGATGAAAATAATAACAAAAAACAGGAGAAAGGGATGGAGAGCAAGTGTCCAGAAAAGGAAAGGAGAGAAAAGACAAAGTAGAGATATAGAGACGAAGAGAACATTACAAGAGACATTAAAAGAGGGAAGGGAGGGAGGAAGGGGGAGAGTGCAGAAAGGCAGGAAAAGCTACACTCGGCCTCATCCCAAAGGAACACGCTCCACAAGGCACGGAATCACTTTGCTTCCTTGAACCCCCTCCTCCTTTGCAGCAACACGAGTCCTTTAGAATCCACAGCTCTGATTCAGCAAGGGCTGCAAAAGAGAGGACACAGATACCAAAGGCTATAAGGGGACGGAAGAACCGCAGCTCTTGGGTTTGTGGTGCATCCAACAGTGGAGTGGACAAATCCCTGCCAAATCAATCAAGGCCACCAGGGTCACACAGGCCCAAGCTGCCAGCTTGTGGAATGCACTGCTATGCTCCTGAATGCAGCTGGTAATTGTCCTGGAGAGGTCTGGATAAGAAGTAAGGCCAAGTTCTTAAAAATAGATTAGCACCTCTGAGCTGGCCAAACCCTCTCCAGGGGCCTGGAAGCCAAAGGAAATAGCATTTCTTTCAACTAAAGAAGTCTAAACCAAAGAAGGAATGTGAAAAGGAAGGGAGAATACTTCTTGATGCTCATTTATTTCACTCATTTTAGAGAGAAGGTACTAATAATTGAAAATACAGTACCCAGGCAATTAGTCATTTTGCATGTATAACTCTGACAACAGAGTGAAAGACGGAGCAAGAGAGAAAAGTGAGAGTAATAGCATCAGCAGTGGTAAGATAGCAGTAGCACTGGCGATGGTAAAAAGTCAAATGACAATTATGTTCCTTACATATCATTTTAAGTAAACCTTTTGAGCAAATGTTCCCAGGAACTGAGTAACAAGAAAAGACGTGATGACAGGTATCATCTGTGTATATGACAGAGAAGAAAGAATAAAAGTCTTTCTGGAGCTATATTAAAACTTATCACAAGTTTCTGAGGAAGAAACTCCTAGGAAAGCAGGAGAGAAAAAAAGAAGCAGTAGGAGAGAAAAGTAGGAGGCATTGTAAAATGTGAACCCTAAATCTAGGTGCTTATGGTGGGCTGAATTTTGTGCTCCCAAACTTTAGATATGGAGCCCCAGACTCCAGTGTGTCAACACATGGCTGTGTTTAGAAAAGTGGTTAAATTAGAATGAGGCCTTTAGGGTATGCTCTAATCTAAGCTGTCTAGTGTCCTTATAAAAAGAGAGTAGAACATATAACGAGAAAGAAGGGTTGCGTACTCACAGGGGATGGAAAAGCAGCACAACCCTGATTGTCTGCTATCCAAGGAGAGAGGGCTCAGAAAAAAGCAGGCCCACAAACATGAGCTTAGACATGTGGCTTTCATAACTATGGGAAAAAATATTTCTGTTATGTAAGCCATCCTGAGAAGGTTTCGTTGTAATGGCAAAATACAATGTTCGATTTTTAAACTGTGTTGGATTAAGAGGAAAGTAGTCAGGGAGGGAAGAAAGGAAAGAATAGCAAGGAAAGAGAAGGAGGAGGGAAGGAACGAAGGAAGGAAGGAAGGAAGGAAGGAAGGAAGGAAGGAAGGAAGGAAGGAAGGAAGGAAGTAATCTGGTGTCCCCCTGCTTTATGAAGTAGTAAATAACACCATTACTTCCAATTACTTTTCATCATTTCATAAGCTAATATCTGTGAATGTGGCCATAGACAAGTGCTAACTGTGTGTGGCAGGATATACCTTCTCTTTAGTATGTGCTTAATTTTGGAGGTTTGAATTAAAGCAATTCTTCATTCTTGCACTCTCGTCTTACATAAAGTGTTACTTTGTGCCGCAGTTTGTAAGAAGCCAAGGCTTAGCTTGCTTCCTCACATGTATCCATGTCACCCTAGATTTTCATACACAGTCTCACCCACAGAGGATGTTAGTAGATACGTGATAATCCCCGGGATTAGGAGACTGAGAAATAATACCTGGGTGATTTGGCAAATTTCTTTATTTACCTTCTCATTCCTCTCTGCTCTCTTTTCTAAGGGGGAAAAATTAGGATTGTACTATTGCTTGGTTAAAAAAGTTTCCACTTTGTAAATTAAAAAAGAGATTTAAAAAAATCATTAAAGCATTAACATCCTGATTACACATTTGCTGAGCTTTCAGGAGCAATCAGGTAACATAATAGGGCCATGATGATTTAGGTTGCATAACAGTTGCTAGATGTAAGGCATCACCCAAAGCATGACTTTAAAGGCTTAGTCACTCCCAGCCTATTGCTCTAGAGAACTCTGCAGTGAGAATGGAGTAAATGACTTCCTGGGAAGGGAAAAAGGCAGGAATAGAAGCAGGAGAAATAAATAGGCACTCCATCAATGTGGCAGTGCAAGAGCTAGGTCTGCCTGCCAGAATCTGGTCTGCCTGTCCCTCATGATCCAGCTGAAGGGAGAGACTTGCTCTATTAGTCACTGGCCTCTGACAATTCAGAGCCCCACTTTCCGTCTATGGTATTGGAGTGTTGCATTTGTTCACTGGAGTTTTAGCTCAACACAGTAGAATGGAGATTATAAAACCACTCATCATGTGTAAAGTGCTCTGCAAGGGCAAGCTGGTGGTAGTGGCGATGGTCATGGAGATAAAGGAGATAGTGACATGATCTCATAAACCTATGGCGTTACTGCTCAGGTAAGTATTTGTCTCCACTCCTCGTAGTTCAGCACACCCTGCAGCTTCATCCTTCGTCAGAAGGAACTAACATCAACTTTTCCCAGCCCTTCTATCTCCAGGGTGGGTTTCTCTTCCACTGTTGCCAGTGCGAATGCAGGCCATAGTGATTGTGCGCTTTTTGTTTGTTGTGTTTAGAAACTTCTTTCTTGCGATGTTTTTGAAATCTGCCCTTCCCAGACCTCAGCAATGTGTGGTTTTAGAATTGCTTATTTTATCATGTCCATCACATTTCTGTCAAGGCAAATTTGTCCACTGAAGCCAGCGGGCCTTATCAGTGTTCATTGTTCCAAGCCTTAAATGTTGCAAACATTCAGAGGAAATGAAGAAATAGAAACCTATGAATGCAATCTTATATTCACGCACATCCCATCCCCAGATCCTCACACAAATACAGGGCTCTGCCCTGCATCCTGGAGGAAGGAAGTGGACACAGCTGACCAGATCAGGTTCTGCCTTAGGAACATAAGCTTTCTTGGGGAAATGTATGATGTAAGTTTCATGTTTGGTTATATAGAGAAGAGAGCAGAGACAAGGGCAAAATGTTTCTGAAAATAGAGAGGGGATAGAGATCTTCCTGGTAAGATTAGAAAAGTATACTTTGAAGAAAGGATTCACTAGAAAGGAGACCTAAGGGTGCAAAACATTTAGACCAGAATGAAGAGAGGTAAATAAGGACATAATATAAGTTGGCATGAGGGGCTTGGACAGCAACTTCAAGTTATTCATGTCCTGGATTTTAAGGAACCAGAGGTTATAGTAGCAAAAATGCATGTGTACATATTCAATCCTCACCACAGCCATAAGAAAGAGAAACACTTTTATCATGACTTAAGAGATGAAGAAAAGATCCCTCAGATATACATATGTCAAAGGATGCTCTACTTCTGCCCTTCGAACCCATATGGACAGTAAAATTAATTTCATAACAGAGTAAAACAGAAGACGCTAAAGGAACATAGAGAAAGAGCTTCCTAATTATGCATGGGAGAGTTCCAAAGGAAGGAGGCCTTTGATAAAATAAGAATGAGGAAGACAAGAGGGTAGAGGGAGCACACTAGGAAGAGAGATCAGCAAGCACAAAGCAAGGCCTGAATAAAGGGTAGAAGGTGAATAGTTTGAACTTCAGGACAGCTGGATGTGGTGGTGATACCTGTAATCACAGCACTCTGAGGCAGGAGGACCCTGGAGTTCAAGGTCAGTGTGGGCTACATAATGAGCACAAGGCCAGCTTGAACTACAAAAGCAAAACCTTGTGTCAAAAAAATAAATAAATGCATAAACTAGAACTACCGGACAGCAAGTATGAAAATACATGATGTTACATGCAAGGTGTGAGTCCAGACTACGGAGACATATGCAGTCCTTTAAAAACAGATTCCTATGCCAAGTTATAGAGTCTGGCTTTAATTCTGAAGATAATAAAATGTCTTCAGGTCAACAGAGGATGCCCCTGGTTATGATTCCCTTCTCTAAACATCGCACTGGCAACAGTGCACAAAAGATGGATAGGAGACAATTGGAAGTGGATAATTAGGAGGCTCAAAAAGAGCCCCATGCAAGATGTGCACAAGGTCAATGGGATGAAGATGAGGGACCCAGCTTGAGAAGTTAAGTGGTCAGGACTCAGTAAATGCTTACGTGGGTGTAGAGGAAGAAGGGATTAAACTGATGATGACTCGGGATGCTAAGGCATCTAGCTTAGCCTGAAGAGTCATTATCCATGTTAGGAAATTCCAACAATAACGGTGACAATCTTTCCCTCTTAATGAGTCTCATTGCCTCTGGTCTTTTTCTGCTTCGGTTCATTCTTCATAATGTCTAATTTCACAGATTATTTTTGGTGATGCTACAATTGTTAAAATTGTTGAAACTATCAAGTCTACTCTTTTCTTTAAAACTTGGTGAGAGATACAGAGAGAGACAGAGAGAGAGACAGAGACATAAGTATGAGAGACGGTCATGGTGGGAGGAAAGAAAGAAGCAAGGAGCACCCAGTTCCAGTTTAAAGTAAATGATCAAGACTTCTTATTTCAATATTTATTTTGTTATCTTTGAAGTTTAATAGTGAAAATAATATCAGACAATAGATTTTGGATCCTTATTGGTATAAAAAGTAACATTAGTTTCTTTTCACTTGTATTTAATTTAATTCTCATAACAACTCTCTTAATTATCCCCCATTTTTCAGATGGGAAAACTAAGGATAAGAGAATTTAAGCTGATTAAGGACACAGCCAGTACGTGACAGTTTTAGAATTTAAACAAGGTCTTTTAGCTTCAAGGCCACCTGTCTTAGGCTGTCATGACAAATTTGCTTTATAGATACATTCAAAGGAGGAAAAATTTACCTATGTCTAAACATGGAACTGATTTACAGTGTAACAAGAGAGAAAATCAGCCTCAGTATTCACTCCATAACTCATGGCTCAACTCTGACAAGCTACAAGGACTGACTGATTTTTCACATGTTAACTGCATGCTCACCAGCTGTATAAACACAATTTCTGGAAGCCTGAGAATGGCCAAAAATAGGTTCCATTTTTCATCTTGTAAAACAAGAATTTGGTGACTGCTAAACAGTAAATGTTGACAGTTGGACAGCAGAGTCTTGGAGTGGTGGCCTGGGAAAACACAACTAGTTTTCTCAAAATGGCACTCGGGCCTCACCATGACATGAGGCAACGCCATCTGGCAGCAGAGTCAAGTGGCGGATGGTGTCCCAAATGTCTACTCTTAGTACATCATCTCTTCCCTCTTGCCACCAAGGTAAAACCCTTGTTTTCAGCATACTCTTGACAGTTTTACTCTTCTACATGGCTTATGGCAGCTCCTAATGGCAGCCCTGAACATGCCTCTACACTCTTTGGATCACTGTTCATTGTTGATTGACCATTTGCTCATTGGATCATGTTCCATGCCCAATTGGTGTTTTCCTAGCACCAACTTCTAGTATGTGCTTCTCATTCAACCTTGCACAATATGCCAGCATAATACGGCACAACTTTTTTTTTTTTTTTTTTTTTTGGTACCGCGGATCGAACTCGGGTCCTTGCGCTTGCAAGGCAGGCCGCCGAACCGCTGAGCTAAATCCCTGGTCCCTCTTCTCCCTTTTTACAAAGACTTTGTTTCCATTGTTTTCCTTTTCTCATATACATTCCTTTCCCCTACACCCCACACTTCCCCTTCCCCTTCGGACCTTTTCTTTCTGTTTCACATTATCTATTATACATTTTGATCCTATTTACACTGTAAGTTTCTCACATCACAGAAACTATTCAATATTTACACATGTGTCCTATTTATTTCACTGAAAAATATGGCCTCAATATGCATCCACTTAGCTATAAATGTTCCTCTAGTATCTCGTTCGTTATAGCTGAGTAGTACTCCATTTTATTTTTTTTTAAAAAACCAAACAACTACATATTCTTTATCCAGTCTTCAGTTGATGGGAAATTGGGCTTTTTCCAAACTTTATTTATTACCACTATAAATATGGATGCACATATATCACTGTGGTGTAATTCTTTTAAATCTTTTGGGATGATACCCAGCAGGAGAATAGCTGGGTCAAATGGGACCTTTGGTCTTAGTTTTTTGAGATATCTCCACACTGATTTCTACAATGGTTGTACCAGTCTACACTCCTACCAACAGTGGAGAAGGGTGCCTTTTCCCCATAGTCCTGCCAGTATTTGTTATTGGTTAACTTCCTGATAGCGACCATTCTTCCTGGAGTAAGGTGGAATCTCAGCATTATTTTGATTTGCATCTCTTGAATGACCAGTGATGTTGAACAGTTTTTCATATGTTTATTGGCTGTTTCTACTTTGACTGAGAAATCTGTTCATTTTAGGTGCCTATTTTGGGATTTTGTCTTTAAATTTTGGAGGTTTGATTTTTAAAAAGTATTTATATATTCTAGATTGTGAAGAACAAATATAGCAAAAATGACCATACTTCCAAAACTGCTATAAAGATTCAATGCAATTCCAATTGAAATTCTAGCAATGTACTTCACAGAGTTTTAGAAAACAATCCAAAAATTCATTTGGAACCAAGAAAAGACCTAGAATAGTAAAAGCAATTGTAGGCAACAAAGACAAGGTAGGGGGCATCACAGTCCCCAACTTGAAACTATTTACAAAGCTACTGTGAATAAAAACAGCATGGTACTGTCAAAGAAACAGACCTCAGGACCAATGGAGCAGATCAGAATATGCAGAAACAACTCCAGACACACTCAACCACCTGATTTTTGACAAAGGAGACAAACACCCTCACTCTAGGGAAGATAGCCTCTTTAATAAATGGTGCTGGAAAAATTGGCTTTCAACCTGCCAAAGATTAAAGCTAGACCTATGTCTCTCACCATGCACTAAACTAAAATCCAAGTGAATTACAGATGTAAATATTAAAACAGAAATGCTAAACCATCTGGAAAAGAAGTTAGGCAGAACTCTTAAAGACATTGGTGTAGGAAACAGAAAATGTAAATAAAGATCAAAATGTATAATAGGTAATGTGAAATAGAAAGAAAAGGTCCAAATGAGAAGGGGAAGTTGAAGGGGTAGGGGAAAGGAAAGAAGGGAAAGAAATAAATATGAGAAAGGGAAAAAAATGAAAACAAAAT
>NW_022900928.1:33134422-33160672 GCF_012274545.1 Fukomys damarensis | reverse complement strand
TATAATATAATGTATATTATATTATACATATATATCCCAGCAAGCATTACTGAATTTTCATATAAACCTCCAACTGACTATTTAAAAATATTGTTCAACACTAAATTTTACATGAATTGTCATTCCTGTTTATCAAGGCTAGGATCAATTCTATACCATGGGGCATTTATTGTGGAAAAATTTTTAAGTCATAAGTCACCAAGAAGAAACAATCTGTAATAGTTTCTTACCACTTCCATAACCAAATATCACAGCATTTATGGCTTAAACAATACAGATTTTTTCTCTTACATCTCTTAGGTCAGACGTACAATGTAGATCTCACTATGTTAAAAAAAAAAATGATCAAAGTGCTAGAGCTGTTTTCCTTTCTTGAGCCTCAAACAACAATCCATTTCTTCATCATTTTCTTACTTCTCATGACTTCCTGCATTCCTTGGGTCACTGTTGCCCCCCTTTCTTCCATCTTCAAAGCAAACAATGGTGTTCTCATGTTACACTTATCTGCTCCTTCTTCCATTAACAAATACCTCTTTCAGGAGATGTTCTCAGCTACTAAGGGTTCATGTGAGTAAATTTAACCCATAGAGATAATCCATGAGAATCTCTTCTCTGTAGGCCCATAATCCGAATCTCATTTAGAATCTCTTTTGTCCTATAAATTAATATAGTCACAGGATTTGAGGATTGGGGGCCAATTATTCTGTGCAGGTCTGTTTTCTCCTTGTTCTCCTATAGTAAATATGCCAGCCAGAACATTCTACTGAACTTGACATGAGTTAGCATTTCAGGATAAACACATGCCTGTCTGTGGTCATTCCTTCTTTCAGGTCAAATATGAGATCAACTTTGTCAGTGGAAAGCAAATCTATCAGACTACAACAATGAGTCTTGGTTTACGTGCCAGCTGCTTTTTAGGATTTGTATGATAAAGTGAACTGCCCACTAACAGGAGACCTTGGCAAATAGAAGCAGATTGAAAATTGTCAGTTCCTTGAGGAGCTAAGTTCAGATACAGATCCCCTCAATGGGAGAAGTGGAAGTTTCAGAGTCTCAGTGACCTTGGTACAAGTAGCCCCAGTCATCTTCCAGCAGTTCTGCTTGTTGCCCTCTTCCACTTATAATGTGTAGAACACTGAAAAAGTAGACAGGAAGTGGTCTTTTGATGTCCAAGGAGAACTGTTTCTAGAAGTTCACGTGGATAGCAAAATCCTTGCATTATAAAATTCATTATAAAAAACAGTATGCTATTGCATAGAACCTATGCACATATTTTAACTTATCTCAAGTTATTTTTAATAATTCATACAATGTCAATGTTGTGTGAATATCTGTTATACTGTATTGTTTAGAGAATAATGATGAAGTCTATGTGTTCAGTAAAGATATAATTTAAATTTTTTTTCAATCCATTGTTGAATGAATCAATGAATGTAGACCTTACAGATATAAAAGCTGACCCTATATAGCAATTAAACAAAAATCAATATGTAATTATTTGGGAGATATTTTACAAAACCATACCATCCTTTGCAAGATCTATTATCTTGTTCCTTCCGAGTCCCATGCCTTCTCATGACAATGTGCGTGACTGTCCTTATTCAATACGATGAAACATTCATTAGGAACAACACTTATGCAGTCACATATTTATTTATCTTGAGTCCAACCGTTGTTATAAAGTGGAGGTAGAGAAATTAAAGAGGGCAGATTGCCTTACCCATAAACAACTCTAATTTAGTAGTTGTCTCAGTCCATTTCTTCTGCTATAATAAAATACCTGAGACTATTAATTTGTAAAGGAAAGAAATTTGTTTTAGGTTACTGTTACAAAAGCAGGGACCAGCCAGGGAATTTTGCTGCTTTGACTTGTGACAAAAAGCAGAAAGGCAAGCGGGTACATGTGCAAAAGAGACAACATATAGGGCAAGGGCAGTCTTGCTTTACAACAACATGCTTTTGTGAGAACAAACCCACTTCCACAAGAAAGACATTAATCACTCTTCAAGATCTAGTTGACTACCAACCAATCAACCAGCCTTCTATAATGGCATTCTAATTTCAAGGTGAGTTCTTAAGGGGATAAACCACATTCAAATCATACAAGTAAGGGGAAAAATGCACATTTAAAAAGTAACCAAGCTACACTGAAAAAGCATGCCTACAATTCAAACTCCTCAGGAGACTGAGTTAGGAGACCACAGCCTGGTAAACTAAGTGAGACCCTGTCTCAGGATAAAAATAAATACACTTTTAAAAGGCTGAAGATGTGTCTCAGTGGGGGGAGTACCCCTGGCCTCATTCTCCAGAACCACAAAAAATAACCAAGATAAATAAATAACCAAGACTCCACGACACAGGTAGAATTTAGTGCCCTGATCATCCAGACAAAGACTATGTGCTTCATAGCATCTTTGCCCTGCTGCTTCTAGACACTGAGTGTATTCTACCCTATGGGTACCTGGGTAAAGTCCACTGGGAGCCTAACTCTCAGTCACACCTCAGTATCAACCAGATATCTAATGTAGGTCACTCAACTCTCCAAGTCTAGTAAAGTTGGTGTAACAATAGCAAATTCCTAGGATTGTCATGGGGTGAAGAAGGAAGAGGAGAAAGAAAAGAAGAAGAGAGGAAGAGGAGGAAGAGAGGAGAAAGCATCTAGAGAATATAGTGATATAGAGCTGGGTTCTGGAATCAAGTTCTGAGAGTAATTATGAGACTCCAGATGAGATAACAAGGTTCTTCTGGTTCAATTTCTTTATTTCACAAAACTGAGTATACAACAATGCCTATCCAAAACACTTCGCTGGGACAAAGATTGATATTAGAGAATGTGTGTTGTACTTGTATCACAAGTAGTAATGTAAATTATTATAATTGTTATTTATTAAAGCCTGCTGGATTTGGGCCCACTATTCAATGTGAAATTATTCTCCATTTTCTTCCTCCTCTTCTTCTTCTTCCTCTTCTTCTTCTTCTTCTTCTTCTTCTTCTTCTTCTTCTTCTTCTTCTTCTTTCTTCTTCTTTCTTCCTCTTCTTCTTCTTCTTCTTCTTCTTCCTCCTCTTCTTCTTCTTCTTCTTCTTCTTCTTCTTCTTCTTCTTCTTCTTCTTCTTCTTCTTCTTCTTCTTCTTCTTCTTCTTCTTCTTCTTCTTCTTCTTCTTTTTTTTTTTTTGAGACAGGGTCTCACTATGTAGTTGACACTGACCTGGGACTCACTATGTAGCCCATGGTCTCAAACTCACAGCAATCCTCCTGCCTCAGCTTCCTGAGTGCTGGCATTACAGGTGTGCGCCACCATGCCCAGCTCCATTTTCTTCTTTTTTTCATTCTTTGTTTCTTCAAATCCTGGCTGGTGATTGAATTGAGGGCTTCACATATGCTAAGAACACAGTCAACTACTAAATTACCTTCCCAGTCTTTTTAAGTTTTATTGTGAGGCAAGGTGTCTCTAAACTACCCAACTGGCCTCCAATTTGTGATCCTCCTGCCTCAGTATCCTAAGTAACTGGATTTACTGTGTGCACCACTGTGTCCACTGAGAGCTCACTTCTACTTCAGAAGATGAAACATTCTTTTCGGGAAGAGGTAGAATCTAAGTAAAAACCAATAGCAACAACATCAGACTTTTGGCAGACTGCACTGTACCAAGAACTTTGAAGCCATTATCTCATTAAATTCTTCTACGTCTTTTGGTTTATCTCATCTAAAAACTTAGTTGCTAACCCTCCAAGGATACTGCTGGCCGCTTTCCATCAGTGCTGTAACAGGAAGAGGACTAATATGCACTCTTAGGGATGAAAGAAGGGGGAATTTCAGTGAGTTGAACAATGAGGATCAAGCTTTAAAGAAAGAACTCTTGCAGCACATCAGCAACCTGTATTATCTCTTATAAGGATAATTTAAAAGATATGGTTTTTCTATAAAATGGAATACTACTCAGCCATAAAGAATGAGAAATTAGACTCATTCATAAGAAAATGGATACATATTGAGGATATACTCCTATATGAAATAAATGTCACACATGTGTAAATACCGAATAGTTTCTCTGGTATAAAAAACTATACTTGTACATAAGATCCTAATGATATAATTGACAATGTGAACGAGGAGGAAAAGGGCTAAAGGTGTGGGAAAAGTGGGAAGGGTAGGGGAAAGGTAATAAGGAAAAAGAAAAAATATGAAAAAATGGAAATAAAGTGCTTGTAAATGGGGAGGGGAGGAGGGGTGAAGGGAGGGCAGGGACAAGGGGAAAAAATGACAAGCAAGACCTGTCCTGTAAAGGCACAAATCCCAATAATGAATGTAACTGTACTGTATCCCTAAAATGTATCAATGAACTCCATGAGAAAAAAAAGAAAATAAATCAAGCCGTGGTAGATATATAAGCACATGTGCAGATTCTATTCTGGGGTCTCTAGTCTCCAGGCTTAACGAATCTCTTTCCTGTCTGGTGTCATGCAATCAGATAGACAGAGTTTTCAGACTCATCTCTAGCACTCCCTGCTCACAGAACTTCTAGTAGTTATCCCACCTCTCCAAGCCATAATTTCCTCATCTATGCCGAGTGCACAATTATGTCTTCCTCTAGGTTCACTGTGAAGCAAGATGAAGTATGAAACATGCTTGTCAGATGGCATGGCACATAGTAGAAACTCAACAGATGTAAAATATCAAAAATGTTTCCTATTTCAGGATTTCTTGGGAAACTTCTATATCACCTAGCAGTATGGCTGACAGCTGTTGGGACTCACTAAAAGTAGGCTTTCTTTCTCACCTGAGTAGATGTTGTCAGAGAGACACATCAGGGCTCTCAGACCCAGAATGTATAGCTCCTTAAGGCATCAGATACTGCCCAAAGCCTCCAGGGCAGCTGTTGTCCAGGTGCCACTCTGGCTAGAACGGGAGTGGAGGCCCTGGGGCGCTTGCACCTCCTCCTGGCTGCCTGGATTTCCTGCACTCAGCACTACCTGATCACACTGTAAATATGAGCACAAAACTCTTCTCTCTGAGTGCTAACATTGTATGTCTGTTCCCATGCCTACTTGGCAAGGGTCTTTTTATTCTTCACTTATTTTACCTTGCTTAATACATTTAAGCTTGAGACTGAATGAAGCTGGGAATGTCCTTTTGCATCTTACTGTGGTGTATACCTTGAAATGAGGACCAAATAAAACTGAATTACTGCGCTCTAAATTCACTGGTTCTTCATTCATGCTATACATTTGTGACCAGGGGCTGCTGAATTCAATGAATGTTGCTTATTTTAGCTCATAGCTGTCAAAAAAGATTAAAAAAAAAAACCTTGAGTTTCTGGCATGTTCACATGTACTATGCCAGGTTTTCATACAGGTTATAGTTTTATTTAACTATTGCTGCATTTCTCTAGATGAGCAGCGTAGCTTTAAGTTGCTTCTACAAAGTTGCATAGCCAGTGGGAGACAACCAGAGTTTAAAGAACAGGTTTTTCTAGCTCCAGAATTCATATTATAACCACTATGAAGCTTCATTCACCTTACTACCTAACTTTACAAATGAAGAAACTGAGTCGTGGAAGAACAGTATCTCCAAAACCATATTCAGTAGCTACTTGCAAAACCAACATTCAGCAATATTTTTGGTCCCTAATGCAAAATAACTCATTTTCATATTTACCTATATTCACTTTCTTTTTAAAAGTATTAGATTGCCTCTATTATGTGTGAGGTACAATTAAGATACATGAGGAAATATTAATGAAAGGTGATGGAAACCTTTGCCTTAATATACCTACAATCTAGGGGAAAACTATGAGCCTATCAATCACAGAAATGATGAAGTAAAAGATACCGAATACCAAGCACCCTGAGAAAGGTACAAGGGATCTTTAAAAGGACACCAACGGAAACATAACAGGCAAACCTTGAGAAAGTGATTGATGATAATGTCACATTAGTTGAGGTGGGAAGCCTTCCTGGAGGAGGTGGTATTTCAGTTGGCTCCTGAATGTCAGGCAGGAAAACCTGAAGTAAGGAAAGCAAGAATGCAGGAAGTCCTGTGAGCAAGGGATACACATGCAGCAGGACTTCAGTGAGGTAGGAGAGGGTAAAATATTAGATTTCAGTGCAAGCACAGAGGAAAACCTTTAGGCTATATAAGTGGGGCTTTTGTGAGGTACATCTGCTACTGGGAAGAGAATAATTGTAATGGGACAGTGTGGAAATGAGAACCAATGTAAGGAGATCAGTGTAGCTTCTTTATTGAGAAAGGTGATGGCTTACAACTGGAGAGGAGATGGAAACCACTGAGAAGATTTGGAATTTATTTTGCAAACAAGTAAGAGTCTCCATGTGGGTAAAAGTTTTTTGTTTGTTTTCTTAATATCTATATCCTCAGTGGCTAGAATAATGACTAGCACATAACATGCGCTCAGTAAATACTAGCTAAAAGAGTGTATTTGACTAATTCATTAGAAGCAAGAAGAAAAAAAGTATGGTATCAAGAACAACTAAAATTTGGAGTTAATCAGTTGGATGGTTGGTTGGTTGTGTCATTTACTAAAGATTTGGAAGAAGCTGGTGGCAGGTGCAAGAGTCTCTTATTAGTGAAAATGTTAAGTCTGCAATATATTTTAGACATGCAGTTGGGGATATCAGGTACATTTTCAGTGCGTGCATCTGATACTCAGGAAAAAACTCATTTAGAAGCCATTATCACATAAAGATTATCAAAAGCCAAAGGCTTAAATATGGTCACTTAAAGACAGTGTGGATAGAGAAGAGTAGGATTGCTGGGACGCAGTACTTGGAGCTCTGTGTTGAAAGATAAAACAGAGGAAGAGCTGAGAGGGTTAGAAAATGCAAGGAGGGAGTGTTTGTCAGAAATTGTGCTTCAAGATCACATAGAATAATTCTACCACTGGTATATTAATAGTAGTAGTAGAAATTATCATCACAATAATAATTAATATTAATTACTCTTTATCCACCACATAATACAAATGCTGTATGGCTTTACATATTTAATTCTCATCCCAAATCTCAGAGAAAGTAACATTGTTATATTCCCATTCAGATGAGGAAATCAAGGCCCTGGAAGACTGGGTGAGTTTAACAAGGTCACACAGCTATTAGTTTAGCAAAATTAGATCATCAACCTAGGAGGCCCCTCTCTAGACCCTTCCTCCTTCACTTTTACCCTGAATATATCTGGAGGTGGAGAAGTGGCACTAAAGATGGGCTGCTTGGAGGTCACTGATGAATGGGGCAAAAGCTTTGAGGAAAAAAATCGGACTACAATGGTCTCAAAAGAAAGAGGAATTAGAACAATTAACTGTACATATTGCTTAAAGAAATTTTGATGTAGAAGGGAAAAGATAAATGAGACAGTATCTAGATGGGAATGTAGCAATTTAACATTTTTTTGTAGTTTGTTCTTACTTTTTAAATATATGATACTAGAGCAGGTTCATATATGTTAGTGATGAGCTAGTAAAGAAGTATTTTTGTCAAGGAATCCAGAGCCTAACTGCAGGAGCCAAATTCCCAAGAACAGGAGCAAAGATGGGACATAGGCCTCAAGTGGAAGACTGGCCTCGGAAGATAGTTGAGGCCAGCCATGGCAGTGAGCGAGCAGAATGTCTGAGCACCAGTGTGGACTGGGGAGTGGTGCGTATTGTGGTACAAGGAACGAGAACGCTCAGGTCAGGGATCTGTGGTCACCACCCTTGCACAGAACAGTGATGAGCCCTCAGCAGGGTAATGCTTTGTGCAGTGCTGTGGCAGTGACTGCTCAAGGCCCAGAAGTCACACTGTCTCTGTGTTCAGGTTCAAGTGGTGGTGATGAAAGCGGAGCGGGGGGTGGATTTGAGAAGAGGCAAAAGTTTAAAACATTCATCCCAAGTGTGGGAAGACGGATATCTTGATGAATATATTAAGGAAGATGAATAGGATTGCCCAGGATTCTGAATTATCCACTGGAATGTATGCTTACACTTTTAATGAGAAATGCTGGTCAACATAGCTGTGTGTGTCTCTGAGAATGTGTAGTGACTTGTTCGGGTACAGGAGAAGATTTAGTGTGAAATTATATTAAATAAGATTAGGATGCTACTGGAAAGTGGATGGAAAGGAAAACAAATTCTGTTTGCAAAGGAGCCATGACACCTAAGCTATAATACGGAAGGAACTGAGAAAAAGAAGGAATAACATAGAAAACAGGAGTAGAATCAAAGGTTTTCAGTACAGCTAAAGAGGCTCAAATGGGGACGTAAAAGTGGGCTGTACATGGAGGAAGTGCTGAAAGAACAGTGGGATAGAACCCAGTTATGGGTTTTGACAGGGTTACCGTATGAGCACATGAGTGAACGTCTCAGGTGATATCTAAATCAACTCCAGCTGCCATAATACGGTACCATAGAAATGTACTATCTCATGGTTCCTGAAGCTGAAAGCTTGAAATCAGGATGGTAATATAGTTGTATTCAAGTAAAGGTCCTCATCCTGATATACTGGTGGTCACCTTCTTCATGGCATACCCACAGAGAGAGGGAGGTGCGGGGGAGAAAGAGAGAGATTATGTGAGCTCATATGAATTTCCTCCTCTTATAAGGGCATTGATCTCATTATAAATGTCTGTCCCATTCTCATGACTAGCATAACCTTAATTACTGTCAAAAGGTCCTATCTCTAAATTTCCACATTTAGCATTAGAATTTCAACATGGGAATCCATGAGTTGAGGCAACAATATCAGCAGCAGCAACGAGGGAGGAGAGCCAAACATTTGATCCGTCACAAATTCCATAGAGAGAAATGAATGGAGCCTCTTTTAAAGAACATATAACTGAATATTTTTTTAAATTGAGTTTATTGGTACATTCTAGGTATACAGTATCGTTACATTCATCATTGGGATCTTGGACCTTTACATGACAGGTCTTGATTCTCATTTTTTCCCCTTGTCCCCACCCTCCCTTCACCCCTTCCTCCCCTCCCCATTTACAAATACTTTATTTCCATTTTTTCATTTTCTCATGTTTTTTTCTTTTCCCTTATTACCTTTCCCCTACCCTTTCCACTTTCCCTACACCTTTAGCCCTTTTCTTCCTATTTCACATTGTCAATTATCTCATTAGGATCTTATGTACTATTATAGTTTTTCACACCAGAAAAACTATTCAGTATTTACACATGTGTAACATTTATTTCACTTAGGAGTATATCCTCAATATGCATCCATTTTCCTATGAATGACTCTAATTTCTCATTCTTTATGGCTGAGTAGTATTCCATTTTATAGAAAAATCACATGTGCTTTATCCAGTCTCCAACTGATGGGCAAATAGAACTGAATATTAAATGGTCCATCAAACAAATCTTGAAATCACTCAATGTTGTTAGGGATATGCATGGCCAAAAGATATCCAAGTAGGTGATAAAGTATCCTCGAAGAAGAGACTGATGAGGAAGCAGATAGTTGATGGCAATAAGAAAAATGAGAGCAGTTTCAAAGGAGTTAGGTTTGTGAAGGAGGAAGAAAATGAAAATGTTTGGAAAAATAGAGAAAAAGAAGTTCAGTGATTCCATACCCAGAGAACAGTTGTAGGTACTGAGAAAGAAAGATAAGACATTTTTTGAAAAAGGAACTTACAGAGAGCAGCCTGAAAACTGAGAGGGGTGGCCTGATGGGGTAAATGTGAGCTCCAGAATGCACAGTGCCCTCCCTGGCTGATCATGGTCCCAAAGTTTCTCAGTGAAGGCTTCAGAAGGTCTCAACAGATGAGCTTCTGCCACCCATCCCAAGAGTTCAAAGAGACAAGTAGTGGTGAAGAAACTTTAATCAGTCTAGCAAACCAGGAAGATGGGGGGACCAGTGCTTCCAGTCTCATTTTGAGGTTATAGGTTTAAACTCCAAGATTCTAAAAACAGTGGGATCAGAATTGTGCACTGTCAAGCAGTACAGCATGAACACTGGTTGAATTGATTATCTCAGGATTGGTCCAGCAGAGTCCTTGCCCATGGCAACAATAAATTTGTTGTTGCCTAGGTGGTAGTTTGGACTCATCACAAGATGTTTATCAGTCAGTCCTGATGTTCTTGGAATCCAGTGTGTCTGCCAGAAGGCATGACTCAGAGCAAAGGAGACAGACACAAAATGGGAGCAGAAATGCCACTTTTTTATCCAGCTTTTTGTTAATCTTTGGACATTTGCAGGCTCACAAGAGGAGTCAGTCTTTTTAATCCTTAATAAGAGAACACTGGGAGAGCACTGGCCATGGGAGATGTTGAAAGAAGGGTGGATATGTGTTGCCACTGTTCTTCATAGGCTCCTAAAAGAAAGTGGGCAACTGTTTAATATGAAAGCTTTCTTCCAGCCAGTTCTTGGAAGTATGAGGGCACAGAAGAAGAGAGATCTCTTTTAGATTCCCTACTTTCTCATGAAGCTATGAACACTATTTTGGGGATCTTTTCTTTCTTAGTCAACATGAAGGTGTATTAGCTCTGCAAAGCATAGGGTTGGTCACTGGAATAGGGTGAAGTATACGTCCTGAACAGTGCATTTGGATGATGTAGTCTCTCTTGTGGTAAGAAGTAAGATGAGTGGAGGGCACATGATATAGTACTTTTAATCTTTGGAGCCACATAACCATGGGTTTGACTCCTTCTTCTGATCTTTGTAAGTTGACAACTGTAGCAGATTTTGTCATTTTCGCTATTCCTGATATCTTGTAGGTCCTACAACTTTAGTGGACAAGCACTGGCTCCAAGGGCTTGTTTTTACACTGATTGAAAATACCACTTTCTCTGAAGAAGAGAGAGGAGGGCTCTGCTCCATAACTGGGAAGACTTGGAGTGGCAGGGGACTGCATCGTTAGGATCAGTCATTAAACAGTGACAAATGTTTGTGAATGACGTGCCCGGTCCCTTGTCTCTCAGAGGGTCACCGTAATGGAAGCAGAGCCTAGCCCTGTTGGACTGAGCTGCAGTGGGTGAGAGCGGTCTTGATAAACATCTTTATCAGACGCTTCCCTTCCTGCTGTCCCTTTTTCACTTCTGCAGGGGTGATCTTCCAACTAATCTGTTGCACTCAACCTTTCTTACTCTCCCCTTCCAAGGAACCCACAGTAAGGCAGTACATTTATAAGTTACCTAAATTCTCTAAGCCTCAGTTCTCTCTTCTAAAAACCAGCAGTAGTGATACTTTTTATTTTAACAAGATTAGTTCATATTTAAATGAAAGGTTATGAAAGAAACATTTAGTAAACTCCCAGGCACAGGTAGGTTCAAGATCAGTATGAAATATCCCCACTGCTCTTCCCAGCTGCCCTAACCTTAGGAGGCCTCCTGGCAGAGAGAGGCATTGCCCCTAGTCAGCAAGAACAAAGAGAATAACTTCACCTGTCTTTGAAAACCCTGGATTTCAGTACTGGTGGATCTCATCTGGATTCACTCAGATGCTTGCAAGGCTTATAGTAATAAAATTTTGATTTGTAATTATCCATAAATAACTTCATATATAATTAAGTAGCAATTTAAAACTCACGTTTACGGTATCCAGCACTCTGCCAGGAACACAGAAAGTAGGAGACATGATACTCACCTGTGATGAACGCAGGGACAAGGTGGAAAGAGAATATGTTCGCACATAAAGAGCACCTCCTTGTGCTCCTCATAAACAGAGTATTGTCTCAGGAGTTTGGTTTCCTGTGGCAGAAGTGTTTTAAAAATAAGTATTGCATAAGGCTCATCCTGTCAGTCAAAATATCAGAAATGAACTGTTAAAGGTAAGGAATTGGAGATACTGTTATGTTTATAGGGCCTATAACTATTGAATGATGAACTAGTTTCATCAAAATCATTTGAAATTATGGAGAGGGACATTTTCAAAGGCCAGTGTCACCTCTCAAAAAAATAGGGAATGAGTCCTTTCATATTTCTTTGTCATTGGGGGAAATTTGCATGGAAAATGGGATTTCTATTACTCCTCTACTTCTTGAGTTTTTTCTTGCTTCCGAGTGAAAGTTGTACCATGACAGGCCAGCTTCAGGCGTTCATAATTAAAAATAAGCAGGAACTTAAAAGAATTCACTGCAATTAAAAAGAATAACCTCTGTATTCTGGGAAACAAGGAATCAACCAGATCAGTAATTATGTTATATAAAGTGTGACCATGAGCACAAAGGAGGTTGCTGCAGGAGCAGGGGAGCATTGGAAGAGGAAAGGCCAGGCTACTGAGAGGAATCATTAAGTTGTGGAAATAGGACACACATGGTGAAGTGAAATAAGAAAGCCTTGCTGATGGCTGGGCAGGGGGAAGGAAGGAGGATGCCTGAACCGCAGAGCTCCTGCCTGGAGATACCCTTGGAACAGTCTCTCCTTTATGAGTTCCATTATCAGTATAGAGCTACTCTCTTGCCCTCTTCCTCTCTTTCTTACATCTCCCTGCCTCCTTTTGTCTCATCCTCTCATCCAGCTCAATAGATCTTAAATATGAGGACTGCAGGTTCTTCCTTGCTGGCCCCTTCAAGCTAATGGCTGCTGAGTTTGTCCTATGTGCTGAGCATTGCGAACGTGGAAAAGAATATACAGGATCATCCATGACACCCTCATATCTTAGGGTGAGACACAGACTAAAGCAAAATAACTGTGAGAGTGGGCAGGATGTACTGCCACTCAGCTACTTACCAGCTTCTCGAGAGGCTGGCTACAGCAGGAGCATCACCTGAGCCTACGGTTCAAATCCATTCTGGACAACAGAATTGGTTTTTCTTTTAGAAAAACAAAAAACCCCAAGCAAACAAATAAATAAGTCAACAACAACGACCTCAAATTGTAATGATTACAATAGGCCAGACTTGCGCTAATGCTTTGCAGCCGTCATTGAATCCCTTCTTTCTTTGTGTGAGAAACTGTGAGCGACGTCTCTGTTTCGTGTTGTCTCGTGAAATTAAATCTCCTTTCTGACAGCCATGAATGACTAGTTGGCATCAGATATGAGGCATTATTCTTAAATATTACTCCTCAGAGATCATAAGTTCTTCCTTGCCAAGTTTATACAATTAAAACGCATCAGGTTCAGGACCTATCTATCGTTAGCCCATTCCAAGCAAAACTGGCATACAGAGAGGGAATGTTTTTTTGTATTAGGAATGAGCATAGATTGGAGAAGAAAAAAGTGAAAGAATGTTGGAAAAGAGAATACAACCCTCATAGGTAAGGAAGGAGTGAGCCCAAGTGTGTATTTTCTACCGAAAGGTCCAGAGTTAGCTCTCTCTCATCTCTGCAATTTCGTCTCATTCTGTTCCATTACCCTTTAGCATGCCTTCTCTGATCTGATTACTTGACGGCAGGAGAAATGTCTCATTTATTTCTGTTAATTGTTTGAGCATCGGGAGACTAGATGAACAGATTAAACCTAAATATGGTCAGAAAGAGTTACTGCAGACACTTTGCTCAGGTATGTACATATTGTGCGCATTACAGAAAATAAATGTTCTCAAAACATGGCTTTTTTGTCATTAATCAGATACTTTATTAAAGCTCATGCTACTCCAGGAACTTAGCTTTCTGGAGTTCAAAACTATAACCCTTATCTGCCTGCTAGAAGAACCCAGATGATTTTTCAAGAGCTACTTATCCAAGCCTGGCTTCGTTGTTTCCAGTCTGCTTCTCCAAGCTTTCCTCTATTGCCATGTTCTGGCCAGGCTGGAGAAATCTCCACCTACAGTGCTAGCTAGACTAGCATCCAAGGCATCATTTGTGTACCCTCCTCATCCTCAGACCTCTGCCATGGGAATCACCTGGAACTATGTCTCATGTAATTATCTCTTTTCAGACTACCTCATCTCTTACCCCAACCTGCACAAGAGCCTGCTTGCTGGCCATCCTAACTCTAGGTTGCCTGCATTTCAATATTTCCTTCCTGGGCCAATGTAGTTTGGAGTTTACAAGTTTGTACATATGGCTGATTCATCCAGTAGACTCCAAATAAACTGAGGACCGATATGATGACTTGTGGTCATCATGTGCCACGGGCATTTTTCCTAGCACATAATAATTAAATAATTCTCAATGAAGATTTGTTCCGTGTGGGACCCTAAGGTATGTAGGTGGGAGAGAAGACAGGTGCTGAAATATAACCAGATCCATGTCAAACTATATATAATCTAATAATTTTTTTGTAATTAATGAAGCATAAAAAAAGTCAGGACACTGAGAATGAAGGCAACGGACTTTGCTACTTCTAGAGGAATGGATTTCTTCTTGTGTGCGTTATTTCCATTTATCTTGGAAATTTTCTTCATGAGATGGTGTGAAAGAGAGAGGGAGACAAAGAGGGAATTTGAGCTGCTTATATGTGTTAAGATTAGAGGCATATATATATATATATACACACACACATACATGCATTAGCATTTAGAGCTGCTTATATGTGTTAAGATTAGAGGCATATATATATATATATATACACACACACATACATATGCATTAGCATGCGCATATATTAGCATATATACACATGTATTAACATTTATACATATATTAGTGTGTGTGTGTGTATGTGTGTGAGCATTTCTGCTCTTAACCTTTTGTTTGTTTGTCTTTGGTACCGGCGATCAAACTCCAACCTTTGTGCTTGTGTGGCAGGTGGCGGCACCACTGAGCTGAATCCCACTCTTGTTCTTAAACTTTTAATGACCTGTGCTTAGATGTGTTAGTGCCACAATTAGATCCAAGTTCCCATCTTTGCTTCTCGGCCTTTTGGCTAAGAGCAAGTGCAGGTTCCCATGGTCAAAAAGTCCTCATCTAAGGGAAGGTTCAGTGATGTTAGGCTCAGACAATTAAACAATTAAAATTGTAGGAAAAACCAGGAGTGTCTGTCTTTTCTGAATTCCTTCTTTTATATGAGAGTATCAATCAGAGGACTGGTTTAGAAAGAAAGGAAGAATGGTCTTTGTTATTTGATGAGAGCATTAGAAGTCTCCATCCAAAATACCTGTTAGGCCCTGAAAGTGAAAGGAAAACTATTTGTAGTTGGCAGAATTTAACAGAAATGGCACATTTCAGTATCAGTGAAAGAAATAGGAAAAGCTGCTCAGGCAGTGAAAGCAGAGGTGATAGAAAAGTCAAGCTAGGGCAGGGGAAAGAGAAAATAGCTGTGAATCTTCATTAGAAAGCAAGGAAGTTTTTATCCTAAAACGAAGGTACTCTCTCAGATATGTGCTAATACCAAATGAATTAGAAATATAAAAGTTTGCATCTGTGCTGTGATTTAACCTTAATATATAAAACTTTTGTTTGTTTGTTTTTCTCTACATGATCTACACAGTGAACTAGTCATTGCCAGGCACAGGGCTAGAATGAAGGGCACAAGTTTTGTCCCACACAGTGAACATCTAGAAAACACACTGAGGGCTGCTAGGAAACAACTGTGGCTCTGGAGCAAACATGACCATTTCCTGAAGTAAAAGGAGGAGATGCAGAAGATGACAGAGAAGCTAGCAGAGCAGAAGGGGAACCACAGCGGAAGAGTCTGTCGCTGAGCAGTGGAACTTGGAGAGTAGTGAAATCTAAGGCCAGTTAAAGAATTTACATTTTACAAGTGGAGAAACCAAAGACCAAAAGAGGTTGTGTTGACTGTTGGATTATTCATTTTCAAGCCATACAAGTCTTCTGGAATTAGTTCCCTAACACATTTCCTGTGACACGTTTACAAAAGACCTGCTTCCTTCTATGCAGTCAAGATTAATGACCTCCAGGTTGTATCGTTTGTAACAATCATTTCTGAGAAGAAAATAAATGCAAACAAGTACATAACCTTAGATGGTTTTGTCGAGGGCTTCCATATTTAATATCAGATGTTCTGGACTCAAGTCCTAGCCCCAATTCTATTATGAGCAATTCGCTGAAGGTCACTGAGGCTTCGTTATCTCATTGATCAAATCTGTCAATAAAATACACACGCACACACAAAAACATAATTAATGTTAGGAAAGGGGACAACATGGAAGGTGATGTCAACAGACAGTAGAAGTAACATTGAAGTTTCCGTGACCAAGAACAACTTTGGGTTTCCTGACTCCCATCCATTTCATCCTTTAGCTGGAATCATCTGCAGGAGATATATTCGCAATCCCCATTCTGTGCACTCTTCCCCAGGCTTCCGTATCATGACACACAGGCTTAGAGTACATCGCTTTACTTTAGAATAATCTCTTCTATGTCCTTCTCTTAGAATATACTGACTTTTTTAGAGAAAGGATTTTGTCTAATATGTCTCTAATATTCCATGGCTCCAGCGCAAGACTCAGAGTTCACACTTGGTTATTTAGCTGTGAATTTTATTAACCTGGGATCTCATCATAGTATTTTATGGAAACTCAGACCAGAAGCAAGAAGACCATGAAGACCTAGCCCACCCAATAACTTCCCCAGGTAGAGAGACCTGACACAAAAGAACTCATGCCTTTGCCTTAGACTAAGATACTGAGTGGGACCAGGACCTACAGGAACAGGTCATTAATCATACAGTGGTGTTGACTGTGTCGATTTCTTTACCTACAAAGTTGGTAGCATGTCAGAGGAAACCTAGAATCATCACAGGTAGATTTCCATTGACTCTGGAGAATTTCTTTTTGGTGATTTCTTTTTAACCAAAGCATAGTTTCAGTAATTATCATCATCTCTCTAATACAGGTTCATCTTCTCTCCTGAACTCAGCTTAGTGAAGTAACTCCTGCCTTGCCCAGGAGAGAATTCTCTATGCTAGTTTATATTGTGCTTTGCACAGAAGCTGTGGTTTTACAGCCATAAACAATGTGTGCTCCTCTCTCTTTTTACTTGCTTTTTTCATTTCTCTGGGCTACTTTTCCATAATGAGGAAGCTGGTGATGGCACAGGAAAGGAAGCAGAAGTCCTGTGCATCAGTTGAATGAGATCTTCTACGAGCTGGGCTTGTTCCAACCACCCTCGGCATTTTGTGAAGCCTACTGTCCTGGAGACACAGGGCTAATAGAAACCAGAGGAAGAAAGCAGGTTGAAAAGAGTAAGCCTGCATAAGCCACATGGAATTCAGACATGTGATTCTCTTTCATTTTATTTTTAGGGTGTTTCACATATAGATGTGTCTGGGATTGGAGATAGGACAGAAAACACTAGAAATGCAGACTCAATAAAGGAGATTCAGGATTAGAAAATCCAAAATCCCATTCTACCTTGGATCTCCTCAATATATTCTTTTCAAAAAATCTTCCAGTATCTCCTTAACTGTGCTCCAGATGGGGAGCTCATCCCAGAACAATGTGCCCAGGATCACCTCTGAGCATCTCTCTCCCATAAAGCTGCCATCTGTCTTTTTTCTCCCTTCTACCTGTTACATATTTGTGTTTCTGATAGGACATAAAGGTCTCTTTTGTCCATAAGCTAAATATTTCTTATGTTGTATGCCTTCGGCCTTCAAGGTCAATGCAGTCCCTTTCAATGTAATCCAGCTGGTCCTGAAGGTCAGACTCTCCACATCATGAAGTGTTCTTTCATCTACCTGCTATTACCTGCTTCACCGGGAAGACGAGTGATAACCCAGCACATTTGGTGTGTTTTATGCCAAGAGCTTCTGGGGTTCAGTCACAACATCTGTTTGTCCCATGGAGCAGTGGGAAATTTGTTCCATTGTGCTGCCATACCTATAGGCAGCAGGTCATATGACAAAGACGGTTTTATTGTTGCTAATGTTAATAAGGACTACCTCAAAACTCCACTCATTTTCTGTACCTGTGATCATTCAGTACCATTCTAAGCTAGCCAGAAGGCAGCGGGACTGGATGTATGGCTAGATATTAAGGGTGGGTGAGAAGGAGAACCAGAAGATTAAGTAAGGCAGAAGGTCAGAAGGAGATCTATGAGTCATCTATATTTGGAGAACAAAGGGTTTTTTCTTTTCTTTTTTGTTTTCCTTTTTTTTTTCTTTTAATTTTAATTTCAATTTTTAATGTTAAGGCCACTAGGGACTCAAGTCTGAGTTCCATGAGCCAAAAGAGGCAGACAGGTCCTGAAGAGCCAAAGAGATTAATCAAGATTCTAGGAAAAAGACCAATCAGAATAAGTGTTCAAAGAAGATAAAGCCTAAGACATAGCAACTATTTTATATTTGTAAATCTAAACTGATTTTAAAACTGGATCCTAGGAAATGTATCTGGGGAAACAAAAGACCTGAAATTACTAACGGCTTTTCTCAAAATATGTCAATTTTTATTCTCAACCCTTTACATATTTCTTGGCCCAAGATATGTGTTTAATAAGCAACATCTACATCTTTTAAAAATTCTACATATACATTCTTAAATGCCTAGAGGCATATGTATGACCATGATGAGTCAAAGAATAACCACAAGATAAAAATGCTTACAGATATACACTTTACCATCCTAAAGTCATTTTGGTATACTAAAAATACATATTTGGGATTTGTGCCTGGTTGCTGATACAAAGCAGCTAAAACTCTTGGAATTTCCTGAGGGTAAGAGTGTCTTTTGAAATTTATATTGAGCTTCTTGGGAGCATACCTGAGTCCATGCTAAGAAGATTACTCAAGTGGGAACCCTAGACAGCTTTGAGAAGAGGACTAATGACCATCCTTCCCACCCCAAAGAAGGGATAGGATCTGGCTTTTGGGTTATGAAAATTCTTAATCAACAATTAAGAAAGTCATAGGATGGTGAATACATGCAGATGCTCTGAGGGTACAATGGAAGCTCTAGATTTTTTTTCTTACTTATGCCATATATATATATATATAAAATAGTAAACTTGTATGTGTAAACACATACAGTCCCTGTCTTACAATGTTTTGACTTATGATTGTTTCTGCTTTACATCGTTGCAAAAGCAACATACATTCAGTAGAAATAATGGATCACATTTTGAATTTTTATCTTTTCCCAAGGTAGTGATGCTCTCTTTTGATGCGGGGAAGTGGCAGGCATCTGCAGCTCTCACACAGCCATGAAGCATGAAGGTGAAAAATAAAAGAATTATTTAATACACATGATTGTCCTACACAGATAACATACATTCTAAGTCTCAGTTTCCATGCCTGTAAATGGGATGCTGTATGGATTGAAATGTGACCCCTCGAAATCCATGTATTGAAATCCTAACACCTAATACTTTAGAATGTGACCCAACTTGGAGTTTGGATCATTGCAGATTTAAGTAGCTACGTTAAAATGAGGACATAATGGAGCAGAATGGGTGCCTAATCCAATATGACTGGAGTCCTTGTGAAAAGGGAAATTTGGACATAAATATACAGAGGTAACCTACCAAATAGCTGGAAGCAGAAACTGAAGTAATAGTTCTGTATGCCAAGAAATGCCACAGATTGCCAGTCAAACATCAGAAGTTAAGGGAGAGGCCTGAAACAGACTTTTCCTCACTGCCCTCAGAAGGAAGTAACCTTGCTCACACCTTCATCTTGAATCGCCAGCCTCCTGAACTATGAGGAAATAATTTTCTGTTGTTGATGCCATGCTATTTTTGTTTCTTTCTTACGGTTGCCCTGGAAAACTAATACAGATACTGATATCCAGTTCACAGAATTGATTGCTTTATAAGATTTCAAAGAGATAACTATGAAAATAAAGCATGAGCCATGGAGTCTCAATAGAAAAATATTAAACAATTAAATTAACTAATACATAAAAAGATATTTCTGTTTGGTCTGCATAATTATTGGGGAAACAGAAATGCTGCCCTCAAGGAAAAACATGTCAATTATTATAACGGTCTGCGTCTGTCCACAGGGTCTAAGATGTTTGATGTGTGTTTTTCTGTGATGCTCTGAACTGTCTCTACTCCAAAATCAATGCTTATGTTGTTGCCTTTTGTTGCTTTTGTATTTTAAGTATATCATGCAAAGAAAGGTAGCTTTGATTCAGGAAGAGAGACAAGCTGAGCTCTATTATCTAACTCGTGTTTATCATTTCCATCCAACTTGTCTGTTTTACCTGAGGAATCCTAGACAAGACATTCATACTTGGCAGGGAAATGAAGCATTTACAAAGAGCATTGTATCTCTGAAAATGTGGTTCTTTAAAAGACATCTATCTCAAGTGTGAGAACAGTCACTTTCTAAATGCTAAAGTGTTTGAAGAAAGCAATAAATGTTGAAATCTAATAACAATCAAAGACCACATTTTGCACATAAAATTGTCAATGACTCATTAGTTGATGCTAACGTTGATGAGACTATGGGAACTTAGCCAGGTGAGTGTTTCAATTGTATCAACTTTTCAGTAGCACCCACGGGAAATATGTATCAAAGCAATGACACTGTGTACATCCTGTAATCCTCAGCAACTCCATTTCTAGGAGTTGATCTAAAAAATACTTTTATTAATGCATATTAGTTATGCAGAGTACTAGATTTCATTGTGATATTTTCATTGGTGCAGTTAACATATTTTGTAATTGTACCCATCTCCCTATTATCTTCTCCTACCTTCCCCTCCCTCCCATGAGAGTCCCATTCCTCTTGTCTAGTAGGCTGCCTTCTATTTTCATGACATTTTTCTTTTGTTCTAGAGTTCACATATGAGAAAAATCATACAAATACTTCTCTTTCCAAGTCTGATTTATCTCATACAACATGATGATGCCCAGTTTCATCTATTTTCCTGCGAATGACATGACATTTCTCTTTTCATGGTAAATAATCCTCCATTGCATATATGTACCACATTTTCCTTACCCATTTATCCACTGATAGTTATCTAGGATGACTCCATTCCTTCGCTATTGAACCATAGTAAACACGGGTGTGCAGGTATCTCTATCGCACGCTGACTCTGATCCCTCAGCGTATATTAAGTGGTATAGCTGGATCATATAGTCATTTAATTTTTAGTTTTTTGAAGAACTTCCATACTAATTTCTATATTGAGTGTACTAATTTCTGTTCCTCATACAGTGTATGAGTTTATTTTCCATGCATTCTCATCAACATTTATCATTTTTAAATGTTCTTGATGGTATCCATTTTTCCTGGGATGAGATAGAATTGTAAAGTGGTTTTTATTTTATTTTTTCTTGTGACTCAATGTGCTGAACATCTTTCATATAATTACTGTGTAGGGAGCTGAGGGTCTTCAGAGACTTCTTGTATTCAGCCCCTAACCTCTAGTAACTCAGGCAATATGGAGAGCAGTACAGAGCACTCAGTGTTGCAGACAACTAACTGCAGCATAGCTGGCTAGCCTTGAGATTGTACCACTTTCCACGTTCTCAACAAAATACAAAGAGCTTGTTCCTCCTGAATCCACCCCTAACCATTCCCCAGTGAACCTGTAAAAAATAAGCACGCTGACCGCTGACCAGGCACTGGTTTCCAGTTTCCCTATGAGAGGGAGTGTCCCTCCTGGCCAGCTTCTCTTTAAGTGTGTGAGACTGTGTGTGTGTGTGTGTGTGTGTGTGTGTGTGTGTGTGTGCATGTGTATGTGTTTTCCTTATCTCCTGTCACCTTCACTCAGGTCTCAGACTCACTAGTCCTTGTCACGGCATTACTGGCCATTTGTACTGCATCTTTTGAGAAGTGTCTGTTCATTTCTTTTGCTCATTTATTGATCGGATTATATTTTAATTTGGTATTATGTTTTTTGAATTCTTTGCACATTCCAGACATTAATCCTCTTTCAGAGCAGTAGTTGGCGAATATTGTATCTCATTCTGTTGGAAGACTTTTCTCTCTTGATTGTTTCCTTTACATTGTAGAAACTCCTTCGTTTGATGCAAACTATTTGTTACTTCTTATTACTACTTCCTGAGCTACTGTAATCCTCTTCAGGAAACCATTGCCTGTGCCTGAATCTTGAAGTGTCTCCCCTGTTTTCTTCAGGAGCTTCAAAGTTTCATGTCCAATATGTAGGAATTTGATCTATTTTGAGTTGATTTCCATACCGAATGAGAATTCAAGATGTAGTTTTAATTGCCTACATGTGGCTCTTCAGTTTTCCAAACACCACTCATTAAAGAGGCTGTCTTTTGGCACCTTTGCCAATAATCAGGTGGCTTTATGTATGGAGGTTTATTTCTGTGTCTCTACTCTATTTCACCCACCAACATATCAAGTCTTGCTCCAGTGCCATGTTGTTTTTGTTAATATGGCTTTGTGGTATATTTTAAAATCAGCTATTATAATGCCTCCAGCACAGCTCTATTTGCTCAAGATTGCTTGGCTATCTGAGATCCTTCAGCTTCACATGAATTTTAGGATTTTTTTTCCAGTTCCATGAAAAAAATATCAATAGGATTTTGATGGGGATTACATTGAATCTGTAGATTGCCTTTGGTAACATGATCATTTTAACTATATTGATTCTGCAATTCAATAAACATAGGAAGTATTTCCATTTTAGTGCATTTAATTTCTTACTTTAGTATATTATAATTTTATTGCACAGGTATTTCAGCATCTTGGTGAGGTTATTCCCAGATATTTTATTTTATTTTGTTGGGGCTATTATGAACAGAATTGTTTTCCTAGTTTTATTTTCAGCAGGTTTGCTATTGGTGTGTAAAAAAGCTACTGAATTTTATATTTTACTGTATTCATTTATTAATCCTAAGAGCCTTTGGTGGAGTATTTAGGTTCTTGTAAGTATAGAATTGCATGAGCAGCAAACAGCAATAATTTGACTCCCACCTTTCCTAACTGTAGCCCTTTTATTTCTTTTGCCTAAAATTTCAGGAGGAAATAATAATGAATGCAAACAAAAATATGGTTTAAGGATATCCATCACAATATTTTTATTAAAAAATAATTGAAACCAATTTACATTATTACAATTAGCTATTATATATATTTTGGGGGGGACACTGGGGATCAGGGATTGAACTCAGGTCCTTGTGCTTGCAAGGCAGGCAGCAGCACCACTGAGCTAAATCCCTGGCCCCACAAATAGCTATTATATTAATTATCCAAATTATTTGTTAGCTTACTAAATCCCTATAGTACCTATACATATATTAAAAATTATATCACCAAAAGATAATGATTTTAATGTAATATGCTTTTATCTTAGCTATATCATCCTTGGCTGTTTTTGCATAAATTCTATTTTATGCTATAACATTTAACAGAAGGACATGTGGCAGATCTCAGTATCTCTAAATTAAATTAACCTGTTCCAAAATCTAACTATATGGATAGTGCTAAATTCAGAGTATCATGTGACATCCAGAGGATACCTCAATCTCATGCATTGTCATGGTTTGAGGAGGTATTGGTTCATTGCACCATTTTAGTAATGTTTACTTTCCAAGCCCATCTCTTTTTTCAAAGCTTGTGATTTCAGGCACCAAACAGAGGGTATTTTGATGAAGCTCTTAAAACTATACCTCAGTGTGAACTCCCTTTCGTCCCTCTACACCACTGTCTCAGAGATCTGAACACATCCCTAAATTCAATGGAACCAGGTTCCAAATTCTTAGTACCAGGGCCTAAAATCTCCTTCTCAGCCTCAGGGCATCTTCATTGGTCTTCCAAGGGTAGGAGCTCGTGCACATGTCCAAGAACTAGCTTCCATGACTTCCAAGTTTCAGAATGCTCAGTATAGTCTTTCAAGCTGAAACTGAAATCCTAAACCAAAAAAAAACGAGCTACCAGTTTGTTGGAAATAGTGAAATAGGGAAAAGTAATAGGGAGAAGCTTATATCTGAAGAGACATCATGCTTCGTTTTTCTTCTTGAAGTATAGAAAATAGATGCTGCAATAGTTGTTTTTATAATAACTCTCTTTAATCAGCTTGTTATAGGCTGGATTTTAATATCCAGATGATCTTGCAATCCTGCCCATCTTTTTCTCTTCAGCAGTACCTAAAGCAATGTACCTTTGTCTGTTTCAGTTTCATTATCTATAAGGTGGAGATTCAAAATATGACCTAATAATGTCTACATCTAAATGAGCTACCTTAGTTTGGGAGTTGCCCCTAGGGAACAGAGAAAGACAGGATTAGTGTGTGGAAATCTTACTGGAAGCTTCAAGACTAACGTCTATGGAGAGAAGAAATTGTGGGGTTTTTTGAGCAGAGGTAGAAGTTGGACTGAATTGTAGCCACAGCAAAATCACCCTATGAAGATACTGCCCCTGAAATTAATATTCTGTGTGTCTCAATATTGGGTAATGAGCATCCCTTTATTTCCCAGGTAGTTGAGTTACTGGGTAGAAGTTGGCCTGAGAAGGGAGCAAGAATTTTGGAGGGAGTTCTTTATAGCTGAGGCAGTTATCAGTGAGAACTGTTAACTGAGCACTGTTTGCAAGACAACCTTTCCAGCGTTTGAGAAATACATCCTTTCATCCTACTGGGACACATCAGAAGGCACAAAATTACATCTACAAAAGTAGCTAAACAATACGACATTTGCAAAGGGAAATAATGGCCAGGGCCTGGTACATGTTAAGATCTTCATAAACATACTTGAACTTAAACACACTAAAATGTTAACAAAATTTAACTGAGATAGGGACCATGGCTCCTTGATGTATTTGTCTGTGTTTTTCTTTGCTTTCAATCTCACAGTCATCTATTGCTCTACCTACTTTCCAATAATTACCTACTACAGTTATTGGGAGGTAACTATATATTTCCTAGATAGTCAAATGGAGTGGGAGGAGAATTTATCACACTACCCCTATTTCTTTGTATCACTTTGTTACACTTGACCCATATACCCAAACATAGCTTCCCAATAAGCTATAGAATTTGATGCTTTAGAACTGCCTCCTACGGGGCATGGAGGTGCACAAATGTAACCCAGCACTAGGGAGGCTAACATAAAATAATTATGAGTTCGATATCAACAGACTATATCAGAAGTCTGTCTCAAAAAAAAATCTCATAAATGTCCATTGAATTAATGAGTAAATTAAAATAAAACTATGGGATCATCTCATGCAATTTTTACATACATTACTTCCCCAGATTCATTTCGGAATTCATGTTTATTTGTTCATTTATTCTTGTATTTATTCAACAATCATCTATAAAAGTCATACTCTGCCCCAAATATTTTTTATGGGCATAGCCACTACAAACAGTTGTAACTTCACTTCACTTTGATATGATGAGAGTTTGAGACATCTCTTGGGTAGAAAAATAAAGCTTTAATTATCTATAGAATAAAGCAGATAGTTCAGTAAAGATGGCAGAAGGATCAATAGCATTACCCAACATGGGCAGAGATACAAGTTTGGAGACTTCACAATCTTCACTTAGAAGATTCACAATTACAAAAGCTGATATCTGAGTGAGTGAAAATCACATCAAGACTCCAGAAAGTTTAATTCTGTCCTACACGCATCCTAGGTTCAGCTTTACATCTATAATACTAGAGCAGGGGTTTAGTCTGTGCTGCGGTGACCCACCAAATATATTTTATCAAGTATTAGATTTTTCAGTGTACAGCAACTGTGGAATTAAAGCCAGCATTGTACTCTCAGTATTGCAAATAATTTTCCTCTATAACCCTTAACCTCAGGTAGATAACACTGGCATAAATACATTTCTAAACTTTGAGCCACAGACCTGGGACAATGACCAGTTATCCAGTAACTCTGGGAGTTAACAGGTCCTATTTAAGCTGTGTGACATATCTTTCAGAAAGTTACCAATAAGAAAGATACCCACAGGCATTTTGATGTACTAAAGTATATAGAGCAAATGTGGAAATTGAATCAACAAGACTAAATTTGAGTGTTCTGAGAGAGGTAATAACAAAGTTAATGAAATCTGAGAAAAAATAAAAGTGGTACTCTGTAGTGACATGATCAAAGCAGATTATGTTAGTTATCTTTCCATTAATATAATAAACACCTGGAATAACTTATAAAGAGAAAAGTTGTATTTTCATTCCCAGTCTTGCAGGTTTTAGTCTATGCCTGGTGAGGATGCCTGACAGAGAGCAAACCATTCAACTAATGCCTGGAAATGATGAGAAGAAAAGAGAGAGAGGTTTGGGGTGGAGTCCATTTGGGGCACATCTCCACTGACTGGAAGATCTCCCCCTAGACCCTATCTCCTAGAGGTTCCACCATGTACCCAAAGCACAAGCCTGGGTACCAAGTCTTTAACATATTGCCATCTAGGGGACACTTCAGATCCCAACAATAGCAGGGAACAGTAAAACTTTTAAGGGAGAAAGTGGTACCATGGTTTGCTTTAGTATTAGGGAAGAGAGGAGAGAATATTTCAAATAAAACTAATAACATGAACCAAAA
>NW_022900928.1:33116787-33134053 GCF_012274545.1 Fukomys damarensis | reverse complement strand
TATATATATATATGTGTGTGTGTTTTAAAAGTAATAGGGCAATTATAAGAAAACATATGTGAACAATCATATAACCTTCACAACACAAAGCACCACATTGGTTATTGTTATCCACAGACCCCTCCTTGTTTGTGAAACAATGTTAAGTGTCTCTTTCCTTCAGAAACATAAAGAAAAACATATCTCGTTTTTCTCGTGCACATACCAGTCAGCCCCTCCCTGATATCATGTCAGTGATCCTTCCTAAGCACTCTTGACCTCTCTGGATTACAGTGTTGGCTTTCTTAAACATTAAATAACTGGAGGAGAACCACTGGTAGAGGTTGAATGATTTATCAGGATCAATAGCTTTGAGTGACTCTGGGTAGATGCAGGGCGCTTTCGATATTGAAAGGTCAGAATCTGTCAACTAGTAGGAAATTCTCCAGGTTCAAATAATTCATGTCAGGAGAGCATGAAATGTTGATTGCGCAACCCAGAGGCCAGCCATCTTGAAACTTCAATCCCATAGTGTCTAAAATAACCGCTAGATGGCACTGCTATTTCAAAATGGATTATCTTGGGAAGGAATGGAAGTAGCCAAGAGGACTATCTCCATTCCTTATCTTATCATTGTATACATAATGTATACAGACTGGTCTCCAGTATCTGTTCTTTATCTCACATCCCATCAGTTTTCTCATATAAAAAATGGAGAGAGTACGTTTATGTAGTATTCTTGTGAGGATTACATTCACTAATGGATAGTAAGTTGTTTTCTACACCCTAAAGCACTAAAACAATTTTAATTGTTGCCAATAAATATAAATCAGGTTGGTATAAAGTTATAGCAATGGAGAGAGCAGCTGACACTGATCCCAATAGCTAAGTTTTATATCAGTTATGAAAGAGTTCAATGACAAATACAGATATTGAAAAACTCCCTAAACGTCTATCTCAAAAGCCCAATTAAAAAAAAAAAAAACTAACAAAAGACACCTAAGGGAGCTGACCTTGACATCGCATGTGCATTTATCTTTAAATAGTCTCAATTCTTAGGTACAGCTTTGTTCTCAAGCAAACATCCTAAGAAAATCCATTCATCCCTTATGTATTTCTACTAAAATATGTTGAAAATGCAATATTCACTATATTATCTAGTAACCTCCTATGTAACTTCTCATGAGATAAGTTTCCATTAGAATATATATAAGACAAACACTGAAGTTTTGTCCTACTACATTTTACCAGATTTTGAAAGATTATGTAACGTATCATATAGCTCTTGTGACCAACAGTCTCACAGTTCACTGTAAGGCTCATCCTAATATATATTTCATGATAGTAAATACTGGTTCCTCCTCTTTTAGTGTGGCTTAAGTCTATTTTTCTCCCAGAAACTAGAATGTATTTTAGACTTTTTTTGTGGTCTAACACAAATCATTTTGAATGAAATATAAATGTAGTATGATGAAATATTTAAAATATATTGAAATAGCTTTGATTTGTCAGTCCAGTAAAATCACTTTGGGTTCATTCAATAATTATTTGCTTTGTGCACAGTACCCCATGAAGTGAAAACAAAAGATATTCACAACCTTCAGAAACTAATGTCATCAGTAAGTAAATTGGACCGTTAATTGGTAAGTCACTTTGTGTGGCACCGTCTAATTTAATATAAAGGTGAGTTCCTTACAATTTAGTGTTGGGTAAGGATATAACAAAAGACTCGGAGAGTTCCATGGGGTCTTAAGATGATTTAAGGTCAGGAAAATTTAGAGAAGCAAAAAAGGAAAAGAATGTTGAGAAGATAGGAACCTACTTAATATCTAGGGAATGTCTATTATTCTAGGTTGACTATTATTCGTCCACTAAAAAAAAAAAAAGCCCACTAAACTCAAAGTTAGTAAGACTGATGCAGAAGCTGGATGAACAATGTAACAAAGGGTCTATTGTATAGTACTGTTTTAGCATTAAACTTTAGAAATTGGGCTGGGGATTTAGCTCAGTGGTTTGGTGGCCTGCCTCGCAAGCACAAGGACCCGAGTTCGATCCCCAGTACCACAACACACACACACACACACACACACACACTACCACAACACAAAAAAAAAAAAAAAAAAAAAAAAAAAAAACTCTAGAAATTGAAGGCTTGAATGTAAATCTAAAGAATTACTACTTGTTGTACACATGCAACTATTATGTAAAAATCTGGCTACGCTGGACAGCTCCTGGTGATTGATGATGACCTTCTAGGTGTAGCAACTACCTGCAGAAGTAATTGCTGAGTCTTTCATACCCTCTGCTATTCCTTGGACTCTCCAAATAATTGAAAGACCAAGTAATCAAGTTAGATCTCTGTGCAGAATACACTTAACAGCAAAGTTCTGGGGAACTTTTGAATATATCTTTGATGAAGCTCAAGTTAGATGAATACTGACCATTCAAAAAATTCGTGTTTTTAATGGGATGTTGAGTTGTGTGGTGCCTGAGTTAGTATTCCTCAAAGTTGCAATAAAATGTATGTTCACAGTTGTCTGGAGACTTTTATCTTTGTATCATTCTGTGAACCAAGTCTTTGTTTATATATTTTTAAATTTTTAATTTATTTTTAATAGTATGTGGAGGTGTAGATATTGGTAAGAGATTTAACACACCAACATAATGATCATTTTTTATTCAACATATGGAGATATTCAGATACATATATATATATGGCCATTTTATCCCACAGAGGAAACATCTTTCATTCATCAACTATTCTTTATATGATATAGATTTCAGTTATACTTCAGAGTCATCCTAAAATCTCCTCTAAACATACTGCCATTCGTCTCTAATAATATCTGTGTACTTTTGAATGTGTAGAAGCTATGTCTAATCCCAAAAGTTCTGTTGTGGACTGTTCACAGAGGACAGCAGGCCCAACCCTTCTATTATTCTAGTTACTATTCATTAATTCACATTCATTTATTCAACGTCTTTGTTCAGCATCTACTGTCTGTGTGGCACATCCTCAAACAGACAACTAACTTTCCCTCCTTGTGTAGAGCATACAACCTGAAAGAAAGAAGAATATTAATCAAGTAGAAGTGTGTACACAGTGGAAATTACATAAGACTTCTTTAAGAGTCTTGCATAGTTTCATGTGATGTTTGGGGAAGTCTTGGAAAAATGAAAACTGGAGGGAATGAGGCTGTCGTGTAGAGTTCTGGGAACAAAAGACAAAAAGGAGTTAGAATAGGAATCGGATGATGGTGGTGGCGGTGGTGGTGCTGTGGTAGTGATGATGACAGTGATTGTTATTCTAGGAAGAAAGCCCACTAAACTCATACAGTTAGTAGGACTGATAAGAACCTGAAGGACGGATAATGTAACCAAAGAAGAAAAGGGGTGTTCAGTGGGAAAGTGGGAAGGAACCTGAAGCTTTCTGTAAATCTGGTAGCACAACAAAATAGCCACTTTGTAACCAGCAACTCCTGTTTCTTTCATTGCACTCTTGGCTGACTTTGAACGTATGACCATATTGGAATGTGAAAAAGTTCTAACCTGCATCTTTCTAGTAATTTTGAGTTAATTTTTTTCTTTAACTTGGATAATGAATACAGCGTACAAAATACTTCTTGCCTTCCCATCCCTTCCTGTCAGTTCCCTTTTACCTTCTGGGCCTGGGTGCCTGCTGTGTTTCAGTTTCCCTTCTGTCTCCACCAAGCTCAGCTATACACAGTTAACTCCTTTAATCTTTTCTCACCCAGTTAGTCCGACTTTCTTAATCATTTTTGTTCCTTCTCTCACTATTTGCTTGAAAATTACTTTATCTCATGGTCAATTTATCACAAAGCCATTTAATTTTTACCAAGCACATAAACCCCAGAGTGAAAACAGCACTGAGAAGCACATTTGCAATTGCTGTAGCTCTTGCTCTTTGCTTATGGAGTGGATTATACACATATTGCAGACCTTGAGAACAACTGGCACAATGTCTTTGTGCCCCTGACCAAGCCATCTTGCCTGTCTGACCTGGAGGTGGCAGTGGAAGTGGGTTGGAGAGAGAAGTTGTAAACAACAAACATGAACTTTCTCATCAGATCCACCCAAGGTGTGGCTGTTCATTTGCCTCAAATTGCAGGGCTTCTGTATTTGGTTACAATTAAGAAAGTCTCAGGCTGGGGATTTAGCTCAGTGGTTCTGCTGCCTGCCTTGCAAGCACAAGGACTCGAGTTCGATCCTCAGTACCAAAAAAAATAAAAAAAAAAAAAAAAAAAAAAAAAAAAAAAAAAAAAAAGTCTCTCTCTCTCTCTGTCTCTGTGTAACACTGTGACCTGGGCTGGATGATTTTCCTGCTTTCTGCCTTAGTTTTCATTATGAGAAATGAAGATAATGACCATGTCTCTGTGACAAAGCTGCTGTAAAGACACAGTGCTTAAGAGTCATGTAGGAGACAAGTATCTGCTAAAATAACTTACCTCAGAAGGTAGTTGTTATCACACACACACACACACACACACACACCTATGACATATAAATCAACCAATATAAAACTTCTTAGACATTCACTAAATATTTTACTGTCCCAGACATACTTGCTTTTTGAATTCACCATATATAATCAAATCTTAAAAATAAATTTAAAATAAAATCATCAGACAACTAGTGGAAAACTCAGCTGACTACGTATCAGTTTCTTGCTGGCATGATAGATTCCTACTGTATGCAACAACAAAGGAAACTCTAAAGAAAAAAATTGACATATTTAATGACATCATTTTAAAAAATATATGCAATATAAAAACATCATAACTGAAATATAAAAGGAAAACAAAATATTAAGGAAAATATTTGTACAAAATGTCAAAGAAAATTGTTGTAAAATTTAGATGAGATCAACTGAGACAAGACATGTGAAAATGCATGGCCTCTTAGAAAAATGATTGTGCTGTCAAAAAATATAATTCACTGAGCACCTACCTCCTTTGCTGTGCTGGGTTTACATTGATGTAGCCCTGATGCTAGTCAGAGCCTCTCTGTACGTTAAGACTCCTTCATACCATGGCCTTGGGTCATGAAAGCCTTAATGCAAGAAATCCCATGGAACTTGTGTCATTCTCCATATGTATCCTGGACAAATTCTGGGAACCTTAATTTTCTTGGAGGCTCTTTCTGTGATGTTCACAACAAACTATGTCCTTCATCCTAAATTAAACTTATTCTGTGTATTGTTAGTACAGGAGCCTTACGGAGAATTTGAGGGCAGGATAGGTGGACATAGGGTGTGACTGTTCCTCAGTGCAGCACTTTCCTCTGCCTTCTCCTTGTCTGCAATGAGTACTTGGTCACAGTGACTCTCCTCATCGTCTCTCCTCTTGGTCTAAAAACTGGAAGGCCACCTCAGGTGAGTTAATAATGATAATCATTGAACAAAGGGGGCCGTTTCCTAAAATAACTGCTACATTTACCTCTGAGAGAAATAAATTATCTCTGTTTAACTGTGTGTATTATTTCAGATACGGTACTCACAAAGGTCTTGAAGGCATATGCATTCTCATATTCAATGGAGGAAGTAATAGAGTCAGAGATGAAATCCTTATTCAAAATGACACATGCCTAGGTAACTCTGAGGTCTCAATAATAACTAAATCAGTGTATGGGTAAACAAATTAGATAATATATTCAAGTCTTAATCAATTCTTGTAATAGGAAAAGGACATTCTTTTTTGGTTTTGTTGTTTTGTTTTTTTGTTTTGTGAGACGGGGTCTCACTGTGTAGTTGAGATTGACCTGGAACTCACTAGCCTAGGCTGGTATTGAACTCACAGCGATCCTCTTGCCTCGGCCTCTCTGGTGCTGGGATTACAGGTGTGCACCACCGTGTCTGGCTACAGGAAAAGGACATTCTAATCCCTTGTTTCTGTGGATGCAATAGCACTACTAGTTCTACTAACAATAATTGTAATAGTTTTAATATCTAACATAAATTGAGGGGCCACAGTGCACACTATTCTAGGAGATTTATGTAGTATGTAATTCCTACAACAATGAGTCCGATTAAAATTATTATTATTATTATTATTTTCCAGAAAACAAGAAACCTGCAGAGGTCCCTCAGATTATTAGCCCTCAGGCCTCTATATTAACACAAAATGAAATAACTTTCTAGAACTTGCAACAGAAAAATCTACAAAATTCACAGTACAGCAAGTCTCCATTTTATATTCTTTAAAAGGAGGGATTTTTTATTTGAAAGTGAATAATACCAAGTATTGTTGGCACTGTTATAAAAATTCATACACATGTAGTGAATACATACGGATATTTGACCTCTTTTAAGAGATTTAAAAAAAGTTATAACCTTTGGCTTAATATACTTCGAAGGCAATTATTATAAATAGTTTTTTTTAAATATAGAAGGAATATATAAACCACATTGTGCATTGCAGTTTAAATGTATGACGATTAAGTAAATAAATTCAATGGCATTCTGGGTGGCTGAGGTAGGAGGATTGCAAGTACAAACCTACCTGGGCAACTTAGTCCCTGTCTCAAAATAAAAAATAAAAATAACAGGGCTGGAGAGGAATAAAAAAAATAAAAGGGCTGAGTGGGAAGAGCCTGGGTTCAATCCCCAGTACTGGGGGAACAAAAAAAGAATTGTCACCCTTCTGTGCTACTATTCTGATAAAATGTGCCCATCCTTCAGGTATTTTGTGGTTAGAAAAAATTTGAGAACCTCTGCAGAAATAACTAAATCCTCCTACTCAGTAAAGCTATTCGTGTGTGTGTGTGTGTGTGTGTGTGTGTGTGTGTGTGTGTGTGTGTATTGCCTTTTTGAATCTCCGGATGTTCTTACTGTGAATCCTCTATGGTCTTGTATACAGTGTATTCTCGCCCTGCACAGGCACTCTCGGTGAGGACAGATACAAAGCTGTTCTCTTCATTCTAGAGTAATCAAGCACAGTGACTACCTAGAACTGCCCTTCCTTTTTTCTGAGGTGGGGAGCGAATTGGGGACTGAACCAAAAGCCTTCCAACTGAGCTACATCTCACACACACACACACATATATATATAGCCACATTTTTCTCTACTTCTTTTAGGATAAATATTAGAAATAGAATTGCTATGTCGATCAATACACATGCATGCATTTTTGTACTTTTAAATACAACCCCAGTGCCCACTAAAAAGACTATACCAGTTAGAATTCCAATAAGATTACATTTAAATTCTTGATTTCCTGTGCCCTTGTCAGCATTGATTATCTCCATAGTGTATTTTAAGTGTTTATTTCTCCATCTTCCTACTCGATTGTTTTTATAAAAGACTAAATATATATTTATCATCTTTTGATATCTAATTAACTTTTTGATACATATAAACAAAACTAATGCAAATCTTCTGCTTCTGAAATAAATATGAATGTTTTAAAGAGCTAAGTTATAAGTCAGCTTACATGTACTCCACATTGCATGTAAGGGAAGCACTGAGAGGCACTTCATCTGGGCGGACAGCAGCTTAAATCTGCATTCTGTCCCCTATTCCCTACATTCTGAGAAAAAGTACATAACTTCTTTGAGCCCCACTTTCTCTTTTTTATTACAGTGGGCATAGCAGAGTATTAAGCAGAGAGAAAAATCCCGCAAAATCTTGCTACTCAAAGTAAGGTATACAAACGCAGCAAAAGTAATTAGTTTTTAGGGTGGTTAAATATGCAGAATCTCAGGCTCTCCCAAGAAATACTGAATTACAAATGGGCATTCAACAAGGTGATTCTTACTCAGTTTAAAATTTGAGAAGCAGGGATATAAAACATTAAGCACAGTATCAGACACATAAAGGACAATAAAATAATAACCACAATGATGATAATGATGTTATGTACATAATGTATCACATATTTTAGAAGCTATAGTTGACATAATTTTTATTCACTATTTAATGTCAGCTCTAAAATAACAACTTGGGTTTTTGCAAAATGCTGCACTTCTTTTAATGTATGCACAAGTTCTATTTTAGGGTACATGACTTGCACTGCAGTGGAATGAATGTGACTTACACTTGGTGATTCATTTGAGAGATGGTTGGCACATGGGGCTGGAGAACCAGAAAGGACTAGAATGGAATCAGCTCTGCTGCTTAATGGGTGACAGCTTCCCCCAAAATTACTTCACACCCTTCAGCTCTTCTCTCTTCAGGGTCTTTTCTGAGACTTTGTCGTCCACCTATACAATGTCATGAATGTTACTTAGTTGCACTCCGGGGTCAGGAACAGTATCTACTGACAGTTACTGTATGATTCCTAAGTGCGTGAGTAGTCTAAATGCTTCAAGTGGCTGTTTGATTTATTCCTCATAAAATCTTGTGAGTGAAATATGTGTTATAATTCCCATTTTATTGAAGAGTAAATATCAGTGTGGTTAAGTAACATATAAAGAGACACAGTCTATAAATAGCATAATTGAGAATATAATTTCAGGTAGTCTGATGTCATAGCTAATCATAATTTTCTGTTCTCTTTCCTTTTCTTTTTATTTCTTTTTACCATGCTTCCTTCAGAAAGTGTCACATGGGCATCACTTAGTTTTCTCTCCCACATGCCAATTATTATTAATATCTTTAGATAATTTTCTGTTTCTTCTGTAGTCTCCACTTTTCTTTTCTCTCTGTGGAATTCATTCTTTAATCACCTGGAGATACCCAGGAGTTCTCTGTGGCTTTGTCAGTTACAAGACATGTATCAAAGACGATTGATCTGAGAAATTTTTTCCTCTTCATCTCATTATGGCAGAGCTTTCAATAGCTCTAAATCTCTTCACATGTGAGCAATAATAGTTAACACATGTATCTAAGAAGTGCCAGGCATGGGGCTCATGATGTAGCTCAGTGAGTGCACTGGCAAAGCATGTGTGGAGCTCTGAGTTCAAACTGAGCACAGAAAAAAAAAAAAATCCAAGCATATGCATGCTCTTGAATCATTATACCACTGGCTTCCCTCTTCACTCTTAAAACAGTCCTTGGAGATCAGAAGGAAGTTCTTACAAATGAACAAAGTGGTTCAGAGAAAGACTTATCCTCCCCAACTTATAAATGCATTACATCCTAGTAAACCCTTTGTAATATGAAAGTACTGTAATTTGAAATGCATTTAGTAGCACACCAGACCTATGGATCAGTGTGGCTTGGCAGCACAGTACACAGTAAAGTAGCCGCCATCGCTGCGCTGAGTGCAAGCTGGGCTCACTTCTGCTGCCCAACACTGCAAGGGAGTATCCTGTCTCCTGCCGCCAGCCTGAGAAAAGATCAAAACTCAACACTTGGAATAGGATTTTTATTCAGTATGTATCACTTTCACATTCTTATATAGTTAACAAAAGTCTTAAATCATATCATCATAAAGTGAGGACCATATGTATGTGACTTGCCTGAGGTTCCAACCTTTTCCAGGTCCTGAACTGGGGTTCAATCTAGGCTAGCCGAATCAAGACAGGCAACTCAGAAAAACAGCGACAGAGAAAGCCCCAAGGAGCTGGAACGGAAATGGAATTTGCATCGTTTCTAAGGAGAGAGATGCTCTGGCTTTTCTGTTGGATTTGTTTTGTCATTCATGATTGCAGCATTAGGCTGTTTCCTCCCTACCAAGTGCATTCTGCCACTACCAGTTTGATCCTGCATCTGGAATCCTGTGACTCTCAATTTGCAATGCAAAATAATGTAATTGCGTTATTGTTTGTGTCTTTCCTATTCAGTAGCTCCAGTGCCTTTCCTAACAACACTGACCCTTCCCCTTCACACCTGTCCACTGACGCAGTGTTAAAAGAATAATCTTCTGCTGAGTCCACCAGCATCCCTGTGCTGTTGTGTGCCGAAACTGTGAAGGCAGCATTTTTGTTTTCTAATTATTCAGTCAATTGTCTCTTTCCCTCTTTCTGAAAATCGACTCTCCCCATTTTCCAGATCATGTAGCTTGTAAATGCTTTCCATTTATCTTTGATTCTAGGCTCTAATTTGTTCCCCAAGTGCCAGCTGTCAGCATTCTGAGACTTAGTGTTCAGTTTGAAACATCAGACTCTGTCTTTCATATATATATGAAAGGATGTTCATTTAGGAAAAAAGTTCTTTTTAAAAATTTACAAGATTTTTTCTTATTAATCTCAGATTTTATTTGTAATGTAAAGTAAGCAGGGAAGACACCATCCTTAACATTAAAAGAAAATGGATAAAGAACCTGAAGTTCAGACAGATTATATGGCAGAAGGAAGCAGCCGCTCTCCGTTCTTGCCCTTTTTCTGGATACTGTAATGAAAAAGAAAAAAAAAAAAAAAAAAGGAAGTTAATGCCAAGAGTAGAATCTTTACTGCCCTCAGCTTCTAGGTAAATCCTATACCTTCTCCACATACATCTTCCATTCAGTTAGAAAAGATGTGAATAAAAGTTATATTTCCCACATCAGAAAACACAATTAATACTGGGATAAATATCTGAATATTTGGCTTCAAGTTTGGCCAGTGTGTGACTAGGACTCTCTTCAGTAGGGAAAATTAAAGTCAAGTTGCTCAATAGCAGTTGAACTGGCACAGAGGCTGGGAAAGTGTAGGCTGTGGGATAGCACATTATGTGCTCTCTTCTCTTGAGTGACCACATTTATTCATTAGTCCAAAGAGGTGGTGCCAGGATCTTCGATTTTGTTTCTTTACATTACTCCATAAAATTTGTATCATTCCAGGAAGTCTCAAAGGTATGTTTTTGATCTAAGGGGAAGGGATGCAATTATCAGAATTCCTAAGTCCCCATACATGCTCAGTAAAAATTAAAAAGAGAACAGTGAATTGGGCAAGATGACAACCACTTATGCAGTCATACCCAGGGACTAGGGAGAACTGGCCCAGGCCCTGAATATTTAGATTAAGTGAGCTGGTGGGGTGGGTGGCAGAAGTCGGGAGGGATTGGATTTGGGGAACCCTGGGGTTTTTTTGGGGGGTGCTTTGTTTTGTTTTGTATGTGGAGATAGAACTCAGGACCTTGTGTTTGCGAGGCAGGCAGCAGAACCACTGAGCTAAATCTCCAGCCCAGCCATAGGGTTTTAACATCTAGTTACTAAGCCAGCACACACTCTACACGTAGATATCTCTGGGACCACCATGGAATCAAGCAATTTCAGTATTTCTTTTTTCTTGACTCTATAAAGAGAATTTCCCACCCTATGTAGGGAAAATGAAAATTAGAAAGTGTTGCCATTGCAAGCAATGAAAATGAGAAAGCACTAGCATCGATGAAATATGAGGCTTATTTCTGAGACTCTTCAAGGAAATCGGAAAGCCTGTGGCAAAGGCCTGGGGAAAGCACGACCTCAACAACTATGTTCATGTTGGGGATGTGAAAGATTCTCTGAGTTTGGAAAGCTAGAACCAGGCCACAGACTAAGGCACTGTGTTGGCCAAGGATTCCTTAGATTTTACCACTTCAGATGGGTCTATCTATGCTCCTCAGGTAGGCTCTGTATCCCTTCTAATGCCAATAGTTTCTTATTTGCCTGACTCTGCCCTCCACTAGAATTAGCGTTGCTCTTGAGCAAAATTTGTTTCATTCATATCAGGTACAGAGATCGGTACAGAGTAGCCACTCAGTAAATGTTAGTGAAATGAATGAATAAATAAAATAGGAGATTTGAACATTGACCCCAGTCCAAAATAAGTTTTTTCAGGGAATTAGGTGTTTTGTAGAAGAATGTTTGGAAAAATATTCTTGAACTAATCAATCTGAAATGTCTTTGCTTCTACAAGAAACTGGCCTATTTCCAAAGGGGTCTTAAAATGAACTTGCAAAATAAATTTGGGAAGAAAACAATATGTAGCCAAAAACTAATTATTACCATGAGGCCATTCCACTGCCTTTAAAAATAAAAACATATAGTGATAGAAAACCATGTGGCTGTTTTTCCTATGTTTGCTTATAGAAGAGATACAATTTAGAGAGATTAAGTAGTTTACTATCACAGAGCACAGCAAACAGGGTAAGATTTTACCCAAATTAAATTTGAAGTTTATTCTGTGTGTTATACTTAAAGTCTCCAGCTGGATGAAACCCTCATCTTTCCATGCTTCTGGTATAAAAAATAATTAGAATCATGTCAAAAAAGTCTCAGTGTCACATCCAACCCCATTGCTGTGGGTATGGGAGAGCTGTCATCTGAACATGGCTTGCTGGCTCTAAGTTGAATCTTCTTTGTGGACCTCTAGCCGCTGAGTCTCAAGTCTTTGGCCAAACTTCAGGGGACATTCCTCAGTGGAACTCTGACAGTACAGAAGGAGAGTGTATTATTTCTCCCATTTGATGGTAGAGAAACTAAGATGCAGAAAATACTGTATGTGATGCTCCAAGATCTTAGGTGCCTAAAATTAAAAATGCCTGGAGTTGACCTCCTGGCTTCTGTCTGCTTGTTCAATATCATTGACATAAGTCCTCCCCTCAGAGCATCCCTGAGACTTTACAGATATTGAGCCAGGTGAGAGGGTGCCTGCTATGAAGCCACAATGTCCTAACTCAATCCCGACTCTGATGCTGATGCTTGCTGCTTGTATGACCTTGGACAGACTGCTTAATATCTCTAAGGCTCGGTTTCCTCTTCCATGTGATGAGGGAACTAAAACTTACCTCACTGAATTGCTGTGAGAATTAAATGAATCTGTGAATTAATTACCTTATCCTCCGCCTTGTTCCAGAAAGGATTCAAGGTGCCTTACAAGGACACAATAATATAATTTAGGAATAGGAGAGAGAAATAAGAACAAGACAGGCAGAAATGGGAGTTAGTCCATTGCAATGGCAGAGAATAGGTGACCTGTTTTTCTCAAAGTTGTCCAGTAGCCAAACCCAAAATGGAAACTTGGACAGCTATATTGCTTGTCATATTTAAGAGGTTGTAACAGGCCCGTGACTAAAAGGGGAACGTTTCTATGTTTAAGATATAAGGTCTATTTCATATTTCTCTATGTTTAGTGTTACCTCTGTTCACGAACTTAAATTTCTATGTGATTTGGAAGAACGTGGCTGTGTTTGTGTTGGCTGGGGAAAATGGCTGCAGTTCTTGTTTGTCAGTGTGGAGTTTGTGAATGGAAACAAAATTTTGTTGAACACTTTTCTTTGAGAACCAAATCATTTGGGAACAGAAGCATTCATGAACATATATATCTATATACATATATATATATATATGTATATAGATATATATGTTCATGAATGCTTCTGTTCCCAAATGATTTGGTTCTCAAAGAAAAGTGTTCAACAAAATTTTGTTTCCATTCACAAACTCCACACTGACAAACAAGAACTGCAGCCATTTTCCCCAGCCAACACAAACACAGCCACGTTCTTCCAAATCACATAGAAATTTAAGTTCGTGAACAGAGGTAACACTAAACATAGAGAAATATGAAATAGACCTTATATCTTAAACATAGAAACGTTCCCCTTTTAGTCACGGGCCTGTTACAACCTCTTAAATATGACAAGCAATATAGCTGTCCAAGTTTCCATTTTGGGTTTGGCTACTGGACAACTTTGAGAAAAACAGGTCACCTATTCTCTGCCATTGCAATGGACTAACTCCCATTTCTGCCTGTCTTGTTCTTATTTCTCTCTCCTATTCCTAAATTATATTATTGTGTCCTTGTAAGGCACCTTGAATCCTTTCTGGAACAAGGCGGAGGATAAGGTAATTAATTCACAGATTCATTTAATTCTCACAGCAATTCAGTGAGGTAAGTTTTAGTTCCCTCATCATATGGAAGAGGAAACCGAGCCTTAGAGATATTAAGCAGTCTGTCCAAGGTCATACAAGCAGTAAGCATCAGCATCAGAGTTGGGATTGAGTTAGGACATTGTGGCTTCATAGCAGGCACCCTCTCACCTGGTTCAATATCTGTAAAGTCTCAGGGATGCTCTGAGGGGAGGACTTATGTCAATGATATTGAACAAGCAGACAGAAGCCAGGAGGTCAACTCCAGGCATTTTTAATTTTAGGCACCTAAGATCTTGGAGCATCACATACAGTATTTTCTGCATCTTAGTTTCTCTACCATCAAATGGGAGAAATAATACACTCTCCTTCTGTACTGTCAGAGTTCCACTGAGGAATGTCCCCTGAAGTTTGGCCAAAGACTTGAGACTCAGCGGCTAGAGGTCCACAAAGAAGATTCAACTTAGAGCCAGCAAGCCATGTTCAGATGACAGCTCTCCCATACCCACAGCAATGGGGTTGGATGTGACACTGAGACTTTTTTGACATGATTCTAATTATTTTTTATACCAGAAGCATGGAAAGATGAGGGTTTCATCCAGCTGGAGACTTTAAGTATAACACACAGAATAAACTTCAAATTTAATTTGGGTAAAATCTTACCCTTTTTTGTGTCTAATTCCTCATTAGTCAAAGCACTTCTCCAATAGCACCTCCTATGGGAAACATTGCCAGATATAGCTGCCAGAAGCACGCTGTTTCCTATAGACTCCTACAGCTTTTTATTCCACCTTTATCATAACTTATTTCTCATGAGAATCTCCTATATGATAGTATTTGTGCTAGTGCTGTATAAAAACATTTGCAGATAGCTGAGCATAGTGTGGCAGTGCATGCCTATAAGCCTACCTACTTGGGAGGCTGAAGAAGGAGGATCAACTTCAAGGCCAGCCTGGGAAATGTAGCAAGAGGCTAGGTATACACACACACACACACACACACACACACACACACACACAAAATTACAGGCACAGCCATGCTTTCACATAAAAATGTAGTCATTGATTCTATTAGTTCATAAAAATAAATCGTTGAATTCCTAATATCATCTGTACTGAAATACACAGGGTCCTTAGAAAAAAATCTTTAGTACATACTCCACACCAGTTCCCACAAGCACTATAGTTAGTTATTCATTCTTCATAGAATTTATAGTAACCTCTATTTAAATATTGCTCTTACTCATACAGCCATGAGGCTCAAACTTTGCAAGTTATAAAAGAAGCACATAAAACACTTTAAAACATGGGCAAACTCTTTTCAGATTAGTTCTTACCTCTCCCCAAGACTGTTGGATTGGCATTTGGTTTAAAAGCAATGACTAATTTGGTTTTTTGTTTGTTTGTTTGTTTTGTCTATATTTTATTTATTTATTTATTTATATTTTTGATACCAGGGATCAACCTCAGGACCTTGCACTTGCAAGGCAGACAGCAGCATAACAGAGCTAAATCCCAGGCTCCCAATGACTAATTTGAATTTACTTCCTTCTCTCTTGTTCCCTTCACTCCATTCTGGCTCAGCTAACTAGGATGCATGGGAACCACTGTTTTAAAATAGATTTCAGTCATATAAAATTTTCATAAGAAAAAAATCTTTACCTACACTTAATTAGTGAGGAAATAGAGATTCCAAAATCCTAATCCATTTGGAAAATAACATTTTGCAGAAGTATGAATAATAATCTGAATGATCACATTAAATGATCAAACTTGGCTGTCAGCAAGATGGAGGAATAAGAAGCCCCTGTCCATCCTCCCATCTTGGAAACATTGATTCAACAGCACTGCATGAATATGTGTGTGTGTGTGTGTGTGTGTGTGTGAGAGAGAGAGAGAGAGAGAGAGAGAGGAAACAAAACCCCCCTAGGTGATCACAAAACCAGCCACAGCAAAGTCAACAGAAAACACTTATTGCTCAGTCACTATCGTCTTTCCACTTGATTCAGCATGGCACAAGGGGATGGAGAAAATTTCCATCTCCTGGCTTCTCTTCAAAGAGAGAAAGAGAAAACTGACATGTAATTCCAATATGTACGCATTTGGGGAGCTGACCAAGGAACTGGCTTCATTTGTCTCTATCTAAGCACTGATAAGAAGGGCCAATAGTTTGAGGGGCTGCAGAGAGCACATGGGGAGGTTTGGACTAGCGTACAGTACATTAACTTGACATAGTCCCTCTCCCTGGTTCAGGTAGGAGTATGGGGGACAAAGTTCCTAACTTGGCTTCTCCCAGGAAAGGAAAAGTATTAATGTATGCACCTAATGTTTGGTCTTTGCAGACAGCTGCCTGAGCAAGAGTTCTCAGTTTTGGCTCTGGAAAACTGACAGCCACTGAATATAACAGAACTTCAGTACTATAGCTAAACACCAAACAGGGGATGAAATTGGAAAACTCCTGTAAAGGGAAATCACAAATTCCTCTAATAATTTTATGCACATGGGTCCAGCGAAGTTACATATACAGAAAAGATGTGGGAGGTCCTCCAAAATTTCTGTCCTGCCTGCTTGTAAAGGTCATTCCTTTTGCTAAGCCAGTGAATAGATTGGAAAGAGATGACTATTTTTTAATTGTGTGAATCCCTATCTAGAGTTACAAGTCACAATAAGAAACAGAGAAATATAATGGATGTAGTCAAAATAATGAAATGAATCTCCTGAAGATGACTCTGAAGAGAGATACCAGGTTTATGTATGATTGAAAGCTATGGTGAATTTTCAAAAAACTTTAAAATTATAGTAAAATGCATATTGCCAAGAATGATGGAATAAGTGTGGTAAAAGTGAGGGGAAGTATTTTTTATTGATTTTATAGGTACATTTAGTGTATACAATATAATGACATTGATTGTTAGAAATTTGTACCTTTATATAATCAATCTTGGTTCTTAATTTTCCCCATTCCACTGCCCTCCCTTCAACCCCTCCCTCCCTATCCACAAAGACATTATTTCTATTATTTTTCATTTTCTCATATTAATTCCTGCCCTTCTTTATTTTTACCCCACCCATTTCCCCTTCCTCTTGATCCCTTTTCTTCCTATCTTCCATTATCTATTATACCTTTTAGTGACCCAGCTATTCACCTGCTGGGTATCTTCCCTAAAGAATTAAAAGAATTATACCATAGTGATATATGTGCACCCATGTTCATAGCAACACAATTTGTAATAGCTAAAACCTAGAAGTAGCTCATCATAGCAACACAATTTGTAATAGCTAAAACCTAGAAGTAGCTCAGTTGCCCATCATCAGGAGACTTGATAAAGAAAATGTGTTTTTTTAAAAAAGGTGGAGTACTACTTGGCCATAAAAAATTAGAAATTAGAGATATTTATAGCTAAATGAATGCACATTGAGGTGATACTCTTACACGATATAAATAGGACATATATGTGTAAATACTGAATAGTTTCTCTAGTATGAGATACTGAAAGTGTAACTAAGGAAGGGGAAGTACTTCAAGGACTATTAATGGCAATGTGTTTTTTACAATT
>NW_022900928.1:33093599-33116760 GCF_012274545.1 Fukomys damarensis | reverse complement strand
AAGTATTCTCCATATATTTTTAGCACACCTCATTGATCAGCTATTTATGGTAATTTCTATCAAATGAAAACATTATGGTGTATCCTCATTCACCTTATTGACTGGATTTGAAATAACTCAATTATGGCTTTTCATCAGACCCAAAATGACCAGGAATGGTATATGCATTGAATAAACTCAGAGTAGCCATGACGGCGCTACTCACAAAAGGCACTCACAAAAGAGAATTTCCAGAGATGATTCAGAAAATAGCAAGAAGATGAGTGTTTCAAGCAAGGGGGTATATTTTGAGGAAGATTAATGGCCATGTGTCTTTTATAATAATAAATTAAAAATTAAGCATTCATTATAAATTTTGATCATACCTCCGATATGAATTTCTTGGCAAAAATTTACACTAACCATCATAAATATCTTTGGAGACACAAAATATGAAACTCAAACACATTTTTGAGTTGAAGAATACAATAACTAAAGTGAAAAATTCACTGAGGTTCAACCACGAACTTGATTGGGTAGAAAAAAAATGAATGAGCCAGATCAAATACAACTCATTTCAAATTATCTAGAAGAAGAATGAATGGGAGAGTGAGGAAAGCCTAAAAGATTACGGAACACCATGCGACAAACCACTGCACACATACTGGAAGTAATTGAAGGCTGGGGGAGGAAGGAGGAGGAGGAGCAGGAGCAGGAGGAGGAGGAGAAGAGGTAAAAGGAGAAGGGGATTTACTTACTTTCTAAATTGGGGAAAATGATATCTAAATCCGAAAAGCCTGAAGGACTCTAAGTGGAACAAAAGAACACATTGTAAAGATACGTTATAATCAAACAATCCAAAGGAAAATTTTGAAAGGAACAATACAAAAGCAACTTATCATATATAGAAATTCCCAAAAAGATAAAAACACAAGTTTATCAACAGATGCCTTTTAAGCCAAAAAGGAATGGGAATATATTCAAAGTGTTGAAAGAAAATGAATATCAACCAAGAAAATTGTGTCTAAGGAAACCATAACACAAAAGGGGATGTGAAATAAATACTGGACTAGAGGAAATCTAAAGAAGTTCATTACTACTAGATTTGCCTTACAAGGATTGCTTAGAGAAATCCTTAAAGTGAAAGCATAAGGACACTTGACAGAAACACAAAAGCATAAGAAAATGCAAGGCTCATGGAATATATATCACATTAAATATCATATATTATAATAATATAATGCATAGTTATATAATATATAATATAATCATATGTTATTATATATTTATATTTACATAACTATATGAGAGTTTATACAGTGTATTAATATACACAATTTATATATTATTTTATATGTTTTGTTTTATACTATATTATATATTATTTTATATGATATATAATATATTATATATAATGCTGTCATACTGATATATAAATCAATTTTAATATCGGCATAGAAGAAAAAGGCAAAAGTATAAAAATAACTGAAACATAAAATGTATCAATGGCTGAACAATAAGAAAAGAAAAATTTGTGACATCAATAACATAAAATATGTTTGTGAGGAGGCTAACAGTTAAGTGTGCAAGGAAAGTTAAGGTGCTGTCAGCCTAAAATAAATTGTTATAACTGTAAGAGTTTTTATGTCAGTCTCATATCTATAAAAATTATCTAAATGCAATCAAAAGAATGAAAACTGACCTACACAATGGAACAAAGTGTTTGCAAACCATGTATATGATACAAGATTACTTTTGAAAATGTACACAGAGCTTCTGTTTAGTAACAAACAAGTCTAATAACATGATTTTTAAAAAATGGTTTAAGAACTTGAATAAACATTTCTCCAAAGAGTAAGTACAAATGGTCCACCAATATATAAAAATATGCTCAATTACCCTAATTATCAGAGAAATGCACATCAAAATCACAATGAGACATCACTTCACACCTGTTAGGGAAAGTCTATTTCTACAAAACAAAAGACAAAAAAAGCATTAGTGATAATGTGGAGGAAATGGAATCCTCATACACTGATAATAAGAATGAAGACTGACATATCCACTTGAAAAACAGTTTGGAGGTTCTTTCAAAAATTACAAATTGAGCTATGATTTGTTCCTATATATATATATATATATATATACATACACACACATATACATGTATATACACATATATACATATGTACATATGTATGTATATGTATGTATATATATACACACATACATATATATTGGTATCATTGACAGCAAAGTAGAACTGACCTACATATCTATCAAGAAGAGAGCAAACTGTGTAATAAATTGTGCTGTATCACACAATGGAAAATTACACAGCAGAAGACATGAGAGATTTATAGCTATGCAACAAAAAGATTTCCCTCAGAACATGTTGAAGGTAAAAGCAAACTATCAAATATTTATTGCTATATTCTCATAAAGTTTTAAAAAGCTTAAAACTGAAGCATGTAACAGGTACTTATACATTTGACAAAAATCTATTTTGGGAGATAGAATTAGTAAAAAATTCACAAATATATTTGCCTCTAAGAGTTGTGCTGTGGGGGTCAATCATTTTAATGGGGAGAAACATACACATAGAATTTGTATTTCTTAAACAGGGTTAGAGTATGTATTTTATTGCTTCATCACTTACACCTGTCATTTTTATTTTTAATCTAAAATGTATTATTTATAAAAGAGAGAGAGAGAGAGAATTAAGAAGAAATTGAAAGTAGAAAGAAAATTAAGAAATTGAAATTGGAAATTAAGAAGCAGCATTTATTGTTACTCTGGCTATCTCATATAAGAGAAACAATGCAATATTTAAGCTGTGTGTCAGATTTATTTAACTTAACATGATGGTCCAAAGTGCATTCAGTTTCCTCCAAATGACTCAGAGCTATCATTCTTTACAGCAGAGTAGTACTCCATGGAGTGTAAATGCCGTACTTTCTTTATCCATTCACCTGTAGAGGGACATAGGGGCTGCTTCCAATAGGGATGTAGACATTATGTACAGCACACATGTGTAATAAACTAAAATTTAAAAAATAAAAATTTGCTCTATTTAGAAGATACTGGTATTATTACTGAGATAAGAGAAGTTAAGAGAATCAGTAACTTGAAGTATCTAGGAATAAGAAGTTGAATCAAGTAAGGTATTTGATTTTATGAATTATAAGTCTCTGTTAGAATAATGATTAAAAACATAGAGGTCATCAGCCAGTTAATGAAGTAAAGGAAGTAAATAAATAAAGTGTAGAATGGTAGTATCAAATCTTTCACATGAGCTACTCATTTAGTTTGTGTGTCTGTTCAGTCTCGGTGAATCTATTGAGGGCTGGAGGAGAAAAAAGTACTGAATTTATACTCAGAAAATTGAAGTTGAATGTCAATGCTCAGTACCAACCTCTCACTTATTTATGAAATAACTTTATTTTCTTCTTAGATTTTTCCATTTAAAATGAGAGAGATTTTAAACAAATATATCATAGCTTTCTTGATTTACACAGATATTTTATATTAATTATTTCCCTTATTTTTTACAGAAACCTACAAAAGAAAACACTGCTTTTATCCATCTTGTGTGGATTAAAAAAATGAAGTCAAAGAGTTTAGGCACCTTGCATGCAGCTACATAATTAGATTTGAATCAGATCTATAGCCTTGCATTCTATATACTGTTGATAATTGATTCTCAGAGTGAGGTCCCCATGCCACCAGGATCAACAGCACCTTGAACTTTGTTATAAATGCAAACTCTTAACCTTCTCCTCAGACTTACTGACACAGAATATCTGAGGCTGGGACTTAACAGTCTATGTTTCGACAATCGTACCTGTGGCTTTGATGCTTACGAAGCTTCAGTCTTGTGACAAATAAGAAAATAGCCCTAAGGTGATTATGCCAAAAAATAGACAAGCACAGTGGCATTGTTTCTTCACTCTCACTTTTCCAGAAACTACTGAAAAGTAAAATGTTGTAGAATTGACCAGAGGCAGAACAAGGAGCAAAATCACTAGATGACCAGTTGAATAACTAGCTGCTAAAATTACCTAGAATCAATGATTCGGCAACAGCAATTAGTTGGTTTTCCTTAAGTGATTCTTATTCTTTTCCATGTAAACAGGGGTTGTGTAATTGAATTCCCATAGATATGATCCAGAAAGTGGCAGTGAAAAGCTATTTGGTGTGCACACGTGTGTGGAGGTGAGTGATCCCTATGCAGTATAAGTTGATCTCTGTACGGACTCATCATGAGGGACTGTTGTGACCCCTCAGAGAGCTCCCTTCCAAGGATACCATGAAGCCAAGGCTGATTTTTCCTCCCATGTGTCAACTGAGTTATTTGCTCATTGTGAGCTCACAAAAAAATATGGAATGGATGAATGAACAACCCACTAAACACAGGCTTAGGGGTAAAGAGCTTCAGATTCTACTGGTTTAGCAATGCGCTTCACATCCTCACTTGTCCATCCCTCACACGATTTTACACTCCATCATCTTGACTGTCTCTCAAGGTCATCAGCACCTTCCCGGCTCTTTCTCACATTCATCACAGATGCCCAGTGTTTGATTTATATTGTTACTCTGAAGTTTTTGCTTTCTTTTATGATTTTTTAAAAAAGACATATCTTTGAGGATGATTCACATATCTTGTCTCACCTCCTGCATCTTGGCATCTTGTAAATTGCAGTGACTTTTGATCCACTCAACTTCAGTCACATCCTATTTGACTAACATCTGGACCTGTTTATTATGTGGATGCCTCTTCTCTGTTACCTAAAATCCACACGTTGTACTTTCTATCTCCCAACCTTTCTGTTCTTCTGCTGAATAATCCCTCCTATTCCAACTTCATTCACATCTTCAAGACATCTCAGTGGTTCATCATCAGTCAACCTCACTGATTGTACACATTCCATATGATGTTGGTACATTCATCCAATGTGCCACTTTAGAGCCTTGATAAGAAGGTGACAAGATTTAATGTTATTTTAAAATGATACATTTGGTAGTGAGTAGGAACATCCTGAGCAGACTGGAATATGAGTCCAGGGCTTGGGGAAACACTGGCTGGAATGCACAGGCTGAGATATGGGTTGATAGGCTCTGCCTAAGCCTTGAAGTGACAATAAAACAAGGAAGTAAAACACTGGCATGAAGGGAATCAACTACAACCTCTCTGGTGATAAGCATGATTTCTAGAACATTTTCTATTTTATACGAATTTCTAAAGATGTGGTAAGGATTGAATGGAGGTTGTATAAGGCTTTGCGAAAACAAAAAATCCAAGGAACCAGGGCAGAAGTCAAGGTCTTGTAAGTGCTAGTTTAACAGCTCACAAAGCAGCAACTCCTATGCCCCACTCCTCCACCTCATCCAAGGTCTACAGGTCCAGGAGAAGTGATAGGGCCAGATTAGATCAAAGAAAGAGCCCTCTACAGGCTAGAAATACTGGGAGGCATGCTTCATTGAGAAGCTGTCTGTGCTTAAAGTCTAACTCCAAAATCAAATAAAACCCTTAAGCAAAAACTTCTTGGCTCAACGCTGGTGTTTTTGTGTATGGAAAGCACCTCAGCATCAATTGACTTCCAGTCGGCAACTGTTTCTCAAGCATTTCAAGAGAATATGAACTACATTTGCCTCACTCACTTTCTCATTGCTGAGACACAACACCTGCCACCTCAATCCAAAGAGAAGAGATCCATTTGACTTCATCGTTTTAGAGGTTTCTGTCTCGAGTCAGCTGGCTCCAAATAAGAAATGGCATGCTGGAAGAACCAGCTGCTGTGAGTAAAAGGTGCTCCCAAGAGAAAGACCGAAGGATGGGGAGTTAAATCCTACCAGGTCATGCACCAGTGAATGCCTCTGCTTGATAGGCTCAACCTGCAGCATCACACACTCAATCTCACTGCTGAACTCACTGATGGAGAAAGCTATCAGTAAGTGCAGTGTCCCAACCACCTTCTGGGCACAAGAGTTTTCCAGGGCATTCTTGATCTAAACCCAGTCCATGGCAGCTGTTTTTGTTTTATGTCTTTTAAGACCTCTGTCTCACTCTAAGGACTCCTTAGGTGGACTTTAAAAAATAATTTTGTCTAGTGAAAAACATCTTCCCTCTGTCCTCCATGTGTTCCTGTTCCCGTCTTATCTCTGTCACTCTCATTTCAGTGTGCATGCTACCACACAAGGGTTGGCACCATGGTCCCCTGCCACATGCAGCACTCGGAAGTTGTTTGGACTGAAAGAAATGCTTGCTTAACAGGATTATTTGAAATTCATAAAGATGAAAATGTTACTGTTTTGTTAGAATTAAAGATAGCTTTTTGTTCAGCACAGAATATCTGCTGAAATAATGCATAGATTAAATATGTAACAATCAGTGTCGTGATAAAATCAGATTACACTAAATATTCTTACCAAATATTCTTGGGACTGCTCTAACGTAGTGTCTGTGTCAACACTACCAGGACCCTTGCAGGTCTTTTCACCACCTGGAGATCGCATGTCTGTGTGAAAACATGCTGCTTTGTAATGATCAAAAGTGTCAAACCAAACTGTCTGGTTATGTGTGGGCTACTGCCTGCTCTCATATCTTCTGTGATCAGCATGGCAGTGTTGAGTTTAGTCATTCAGCAGCTATCTGTCCTGCTTGCAACAGTGCCCTTTCTGGAAAGCTAGATATTGTCCACACAGTATTCAGTCCATGTGTGGAATATAAAACTATGGGATTGGCAGGGCTACAGCCAGAGATTGTGTTGAATATTAGCTCCCAGCATTGGCCTTCTGGACACAGCGGTACATCAGGAATGTCTCTATCAAGACTATGATTTCATCAAGGGTGAGGGCCATGTGAAACAGATGGAGAAAATAGGTACTCAGCAAATACAGAGCAAGAATGTGGAATTGACCTCTATGAAAGGCGAGGTCACTTCTATGAAAAAAGTGCTAAAAGAATACACCAAGTTCAGTGATATTTAAGAAACTTACAGAACTCAATTGCCAGTATCAAAAGCTCCAAGGACTTTATGATAGCCATAGACTGTGAAATAACACTATTGCTAACCAAGAAAGCAACCTTAAACTATCTGTGATTGCACAGGCTGGTGTTTCTATTTCCCATAAGGTAAGAAAGGACAAGTGATATCCTATATCTGTTCCTTAAATCAATTATTTTTCATGTGTGTTCTGCAAGGCCTGTGCAATTAGTAGAGAATCCAAAGGGGGAGTCATGGTAAGCTGTGGATTAAGCATGTCTCAAACTATATGTCATTGATTTGATCTATTATATTTGCTTACATTTAAATTACACCTTTAATTTGAACAAAGTTTATCTCTGAAAATTAAAGATCTACCTATTAAAACAGAAACAGTAAATCTGCCAGAAGAGAGAATAGGTAGAATGCTTAAAGACATTGGTATAGGCAGAGACTTCATGAACAAAATCCTGATCCCACAGAATCTATCACAAAGAATCAAAAAGTGGGATCTCATCTTAATAAAAACCTTGTGCACAACAAAAGAAACCGCTGTGAGAGTGAAGAGATGATCCACAGTGCAGAAAAACAATTTGCCAGCTGTTCCTATGACAGAGGACTACTATCTAGAATATATAAAGAACTAAAAAAATCAGACCCCCCCAAATTTAAAGATCCAATCCAAAAATGAGCATCTGAAATGAAAAGACTTTTCAGATGAATAGATATGGCAAATAAATATATGAAAACATGTTCAATGTCACTCATCATTTGAGAGATGTGAATGAAAACAATGCTGAGATTCTATCTCCAAAAAGAATGGCTATTATCAAAAAATCAACCAAGGGTCAGGGATTTAGCTCAGCAGCTCTGCTGCATGCCTCACAAGCACAAGATCCCGAGTTCAATTCCAGTCAAAAAAAAAAAAAATCAACAAATAAGAAATATTGGCAAGGCTATGGGGGAAAATGAAAACTTCTCTACTTTGGTGGGAGTGTAGACTGGTGCAACCACTGTGGAAATCAGTAGGAATATTCCTTAAAAAACTAAAAGTATAAGTTCCATTTGACTCCACTACTCCCCTTGGTATCATCCCAAAAGAATTAAAGGCATCATACCACAGCAATATATGCCCTCTTATGTTTATAGAGGCACAGTTTGTAATAGCTAAATCTTGGAAACAGCCCAAATACCCAACAACCACAACTGGATAAAGAAGAGATGGGTTTTTTTATACAATGCAGTGCTACTCTGTCGCAAAAATGGATAAAATTGAGACATTTCTATCTAAATGGATGCACCTTGAGACCATATTCTTAAGGAGATAAATCGAACACACGTTTCACTACCACAATGTTTCTCTGCTGTGAGAGACAGAAAGTGGAAATAAGTATCGAAATGTACTATAGATATTGGGAAACGGGAAGAAAATGTTTAAATGAGGAGAACAAAGAAAGAGAGAGAGGCAAAGGAACAAAGGGACAAGAAAAAAGAATACAAGGAAAAAAATGAACCAAAGCTGTTGCAGATGAGGGCAAAGGAGGTTGAAGGAAGTGGGAGAAAGAGGGAAAAGGTATAACATGTACAGGTACAAACTTTCAATGATGGGCGGCCCGGAAGTGAAGTGGACGCTGCTGCCATAGCGGCTTCTGTAACTCTTCTCCAGCAGATCGTGGGCCGATCTGATGCACACACTCGGGCTCTGGGCTCTGTGAGGTGCAGGCAGCTCACAGACACACACACACACACACACACACACACACACACACACACGCACACACGCACCGGTGTGGTGTCTTCGCTGCTCTCCCTGAGGGGCTACAGGAGCCTGATGCACCGAGGTGGCGGGGACGCTGACCGAGGGCACAGCCACCAAAATGTGCACCTCCTCTGGAGTGAACACATGGGTTGTTCCTCTCCCTGCCTTGGAAGACTGGTCTGGTGGATGAAAAAAGCACAGTGACAAGTTCATAGTCCCGTGGGAGCCAGCTGTGGAAGTGCGTGCAGGACAGCAGAGTGTCAGTTTTGGAAGTAAAGACACGCCAACAAAGGCTTCAGGAAGAAGAGTTTCTTAAACTGAGATTTGAACGATGATTAAGGGGTAATCATAGGTATTGCACACCTATGTGCCATGCCTGCTTCCAGCGCCCAGGGTTGTCATGAGTGGGACTGATACAATCCACCTGGTTGGGAGGGAGATCAATGTCAACTGTATGATGAAGAAACTGCTGTCACTCGAAAAGAACATCAGAATTAAAGTTGCTTGATGTAAAAGAAAAACAAATTTTCAGTGATGAACTTTATCCTTATGTACGTCAAAAATATACCAGTAAAAGTTTTGCTTCAAAAATAAATATTCTTGAGACTAGGATTTATTACTTTCCTTGAGGCCTATGCTTTCCGGATAGATCGTCTTTCTCTACGGAAGCCTGGAGTGGATGGAATAAAGAAACTCCAGTCCTACTCTGATGTGGTGAGAAACCACCAAAAAACCTGACAGTTGGCATGGAATTAAATAGAGCATTAGAGCAGGAGGTCAAGAAATTTAGTCTCATTATTGATCAGCTGTGTGACTGTGAGTTTCTTAAATTCCTAGGCAAATATTTCTCAGTCTTTGATGCACCTGTGAATCACCTGCTTGCTGGGGATCATGCTAAGATCCACATGAAGCAGCTCTGAGCCTAGTCTGGGACCCTGCATCGCTGACCAGCATCACCTGATGAGCTTTTTAGGTTTGGCCAAGGTCTTTGTCTACTTGGGAATGGCGATTAGCATGATGTGTGTATCCTAGTAATCTAAAAAGCCTTCCTCATTGTCCATTTCCCATTGGCTGGCAGGCTGGCTGGCTGATTGGCTGAGTAGATGAGAAGGGCCAGAACAAAGTGCCTCCACTGAATTTGGAGGTAGAAGAGGGAACATGAGGTGAAAAGCAAAAAAAGACAGTGGAAACAAGAGGAAAATTTACAAATCAATGCCTAAGTAGAACAGTACTTGAAAGGATTGTTTTTGCCATAGAATACAGTTTAGATGAGACCAAGAAGGCTGAGAGGTGATGTGTGTAATCCTGACATGAGACACTAGGGTGAATCCCTTCATTGTCAGAATTATTTATAGTCACTTTATTTATATGGTAGTACTTGCAGTTTCTCCAGGGGACCTATTTTATTGGAACCAAATTAATTTGATTGGTAGTGATACCGTAGGTAAGGGCAATATGATTTGAATCATTCCTTGAATATCATCTTCATACCCAGCTTTTAAAAGGTACAAAGTAGAAAAACACTGAAGTGGTCTGTGAGTAGTTACAGAAGGAAGAATCTGAGGCTGTTGCCCATTGAAAGGAGCTTTGTCATTCAGACCGCTTGAGTAAGAGCATAGGATGAGGGTGCAGTCAGAGAACAGTTGGAACAAAATAAAGACTATCCTTCTGAAATGGATGCAGATATTATCCTCAATTTAAAGACCATTAAACTGAGAGTCAGAAAGGTAGATCAAATGGCTAACAGTCACACAGCAGATAAGAAATATGTCCATAACTCAAAACTAAATTTTCTGTTGCTAAAACCCAAGGTCTGTTTTGCAGGGACTTCCCTGGATTCAGATGGTGTGAGGAAATGGAGAGGAGCAGTTCAGTGGAAAGAAATTGAGTCCTAGTAAAAATGCCAATAGCAGACAAGTACAGAGCCACACACTCTTTTGAGCACTTTCCACAAAATCAATCAGGTTTCACAACATCCTTGTTTTGCATATCAAGGAGTTAAGACCCTATGGATTAAGTAATTTGCCTAAGGTTGCACAGTCAGTAAAAATTTGAATGAAAGCAATTGGCTTTGCCCATGTTTTGAAAATACGGTTACAGAAGGGAGGAATAGAGATGATGAGATATTTGTATCTTCTAAATGAGACAAAAAGTCCCAGGAATGATAATAACAGAATTAGAACCAAGAGTTCTAGCCTCCCTGTCAGTCTATTCTGGGTCAAAATATATAATCTTAATCTTACTTTCCTCATTTCCTTCACTCTTAAACCAGGGATAAAAAATAAATTAAAAACTAAACAAAAAAACAAACTGTAATTAGGATCCTTATCTTTTGAATTCAAAACAAAACTGCAAAAGCAGTTGAAAGAACCTTTTTGAAATGAAAAGGAAACTATTTTGGATTACAAAAAATATGCTAATTAAAAATGATTGATATGTTATTTTGTTAGTGACTTATATTACCTTGTTACAGTTTCATTCACTTCTTGTTGACTAATGAGCTCAATGAAATAAAGGGATGGATTTAGATTGAATTTTAATTTTCTTTAGGGTTTTCTATGTGCTTATATTTCATTGTAGTTGTTAAGCAACCCTGAAAGTTTACTATGTTCTATTTAATTTGAAAGTAGAAAGACAAAGAGACAAAAAGAATTCATAATCTGCCTGAGACATAGAGCCTTGTTTGTTGGTGCTTGATGACTGTTTAAATTAATGGAATTTTCCTTCTCTTCATAATAAACACATTATCATCAAAGAGACAGAATCATCTGATCACTGATAGATGGTAAAAAAAAGTTCCAGAACTAAATCTCTTCCTGACTTTTAATTTTTTTTAAATTTGAAAATAGGACTAGAGTTCCATGTTGTCCCTTGATTTGACTGTGAGGCTTGACCTCTTGAAGCCTCAACCAGCTTTGTAACGTGGACGCCTGTGCTACTTTCTCCACGTGAACAGAACAGTAAGCTCTAAAAGATACGTGGCACCCCAGGAATGGGTGGTACTTTTTCTAAATTGGGGGCTTTTATTCTACAGAAAAATATACCTTGGGAATTCACAGATTATTAAGGAAGGATCTACCTCTAGGTTTCCATGCCTGCCCAGAAGAGAGAGCACAGTGTCTTTGGAAAGAATAGGGAGACTAAAGGTGACTAACTTCTTTTTAAAATTCTTTTTCTTGATCACTGTTGCTTGGGGAATGACCAGTTTATGAATGTTTACAAGGAAGTGCATTTTGACTTAGTCAATTTATTAATTTTTTTATTTGACTGATTTTTTATGCTTTACATTTTCTTGTTTCTGTGTATTAGAAGCCTCAGCTGGATACCTGAGGGGCTCCTCAAGGTCCTTACATTCTGGGTGGGACAGACCTGTAGAGCGCGCGCACACACACACACACACACACACACACACACACGCGCGCGCGCGCGCGCGCGCGCACGAAGCCTAGCACTTCCTGGTTTAGGTCTCAGCCCCACAGCAGCTCCTCTGGGCAGGATCACCACATCTCCGCTTGCATGAAGCACGCATAGCCTAACACTTCATGCCAGTTCCACAAGGGGCGCTCTCTCACGTCTGTGGTCTACCCTGAGCACTGCTGTGTCCCCGATGCCTTGGATTAAATACCATCCACAGCGGTAGCCACAGATCTGAGCTTTGCCTATTGACAGTACTCTCGTTTGGATTTTGCTTTGTTATTCAGCAGTACAGAAAATTCCCTTAAACAAAAAGCTGGGGCAGGCCTGTGACTTCTGAGGGTTTGGTGACCACTGTTCTGCACTGTCTATTACCCAAGGTCTCAAAGAAGTCTGTTTATGTGTTTTGACAAATTTGATAGGATTCGAAAAATTTGTTTTTATTTTTATTTCTTCTTTCAGTGTGAAGGCAAGTTCTTGGGAACTTAGGGTTTAGCTAAAGATCTGTTCTAGTGTACATCTTTATGATTGCATTTATTTACCTAATTAGTATTAGCATCTTCATTTAATTTACTCACAAGATCTTGATGAAAACTAATTTAGATAGGAGGGGAAGTATTTTGCAACTTAAATACTTATTATATAAAAGTCACATCACCTTAAACATGAATATGTTTTGTTAAGAACAGATGTTTAAAGGATTAGTCAATGCACATGATGGAATAAATATTTTGGCACCTCAGTAAAAGGAGATAGTGGCAGGGGAATAAAATTTATAGTTAATGGCTTTGTGTCATTTTCTCTGCTTGTGGCTTTATCATAGTAACCCTATAATGCACATAGTAACTGTATTCCTGATACACAGATAAGAAAACAGAGGCTAAAAGGGGTTAAAACAAATGATACTATCAAAGTCCAATCTGTTATCTCCAAAGCCTATGGTGTGACTCTATCTTCTAGAAATTACTTTCTGCTTTGTTTTTTTTTTGTCGTTGTTGTTGTTGCTGTTGTTTTGTTTATTTGTTTGATACCGGGGATCAAACCTTGCACTTGCAAGGCTGGCAGCAGCACCACTGAGCTAAATCTCCAGTACTAGAGATTATTTTCTTTGAAGGTCTTCATGTACACATGGAGATCAGATCTGAACCTGTGAGTGGTACCAATTGCTACATGAAATACTGTGTATTATGATGTTCCATTTGTTTCCCAGCACTGGATCACTGTTTTCATTTTTATTGATTGTTTTGAATTTATTTGTTAGACATTTATTGTATAAATGCTTCTTCTTTTTTTGGAACCGGGAATCGAATACATTATGCTTGCATGGCAGGTGGCAGAACCACTGAGCTAAATCCCTGGCCCTATAAATACTTCTTAAGAGTAGAAAGTCACTAAAAATAATGACATCCCCGTCTAGTGACTCATTTTTGTACATATATAAGTATACATGGAAGATTCTGTAACTATGCGTGTGTGTGTGTCTGAAGTGAGTTCTAAGTAAATCTTTTCTTCCCCTTTCACTACAAAGTGTGCCTTGAAATAAAACAGTTAAAGAGTGTAAATATTACTAAATTGAGATGTTAGCATTTAAACATTGTTCCTTGCCTTTTTAATGTGTTTTGGTTTTCTCTGCCAAATTTTATCAGACTTTTCAATATTTATGTATTAATGTGAACTTTTTCTGATCGGATGTCTTCCACTGAGTCTCAAATACTTGCAATATCATAAATTTTGAATTAAATTATGTTCCAAATTGATGAGTAGATCATATCACAAAAAGCAGCAAGGTAGTATAGAGCCTGTTACATCTATCAGGTCTTTGGGGCCACTGTTTCTACAGCAGAAATCAGAGAGACTAAGGAAAAATTTGGGTCACAGAAATTATTTGAATTGTTACCATGCAAACATGTATTTCATATAATTTAACATTAACAAAAATCCAATAAAGGAGACATTGATATCCCCTTGACAATAATTGGCCCAAAAGAAAGCAAGCTCACTTATAATTTAGCCTAGAGGTAGAGAGGAGCGTTGCCTCTAGAGTTTTCTAATTCACGGTGGTTTGAGTTTCAAATTCCAAATAGAATTCAATAGAGCAAAACAACATCTTGAGATAAATGCCTTCCATTCATAGTCTGTATTATGTTTACCAAACCATCTAAGATGTCACTTTAAAGTCAGTTCTATGTGATAAAAAGAACAATGTTGGTGGTTCTTTATTGCTTAGGCCTTAGATTCATAAGCCTTTATGGAGTGTCAATTACAGGCTAAACGTAATGCTATCTGCTCCCGTGTTTGTTATCTCCCTTCTCTGAGAGACTTAGTGTCCCCTGTGAAAGAAGATATGTCTTAGAATCAAACAGTTTACATCAACCTTGACTCTACTACCTAAAAGCTATGAAACTTTGCAAGTTGCCTCGCTAAGCATGTAGGCCTCAGTCTCCCTATATAATATGTAGTAATATGTATCTCAGAAATTTGATGTAGGGAACTCATGGAAATTGCATCTGAAATATTTGAAGACACATTGTAACAAAAGCCAAATAAAGGGTCACGTTAGGCATTATCATCATTTAATAAATGAGAAACAAATTAAAGTTCATGGTGAGTAAAATTTCATGTTCTGAAATTCCAGAACTGGTATTTAATCAAAAGTCTTAAAATTCCCCAAAGAAGGCTGGTTACTAGGTTATCACAGCTGCTTTTAGAAGAATATAGTGTTTAATCTCTCCTATTAAATTATGTAATCATATTATTCTGTGGATCTTTTCACTTTGCTTCACTCCTAGATCCTTGCTTTGTGGGCTCAGTTCTCTCAGGCCATATAGAACCGTCTCTCAAATTTGGGCTTCTCTGTGGATTTTCTACTCATATATTTAATGAGAGCAGTGAAATGAATCCCTTATACCATTTCTCTGGACCTTATGCTTCTCGGTGCTTGAACCTCTTCTTCCCATTGCATTCTGTTTATCAAGCCTGGTCCTTTTATGACTCTGTCATGAACTTTCTGAAAATGAGTGGCCTTCATCTCATCCTGAATAGAAAAGCCATTTTGGGACTCCTCATCTGCACAGCAGAAAAGGCATTCCCACAAAAGTAATTTCCATATGTGATATTGGCATGATCATTTGTTCACCTTATCTGGAGGCAAAAGAAGAGCTGGTTCACAGCCCACTTCTGACTTAAGACCTTTGAAAGCAGGAACTAAAACTAGTTACCACCTACAGCAAACCGCATTTGTGTTATTTGTTTCTCACCACCACGTTGGAAAACAGGTGGTATTCCTCCCATTTTACTGCTGCAAATGAAAAGGCTCTTCACAGTGGCTCATTTGTATTAGCTCTCACTCCTAAAGTGAAGTAAATTGGAGGGCGAAGAGTGACAAAGAAAGAGAATCCTTTGCCACAAATGACCTACATTTAGAGCCAAGAATAACAGAAACATTCCAAATTAAGGTTGCTTTGCCAAACCGGGTAAGCAGGCATGTGGCAGCACACAGCATTTCTAGCACCAGACTGATATTAGCTCCTACTTCAGTGGGGAGTGGGCATCTGTATGGCCTTCTTGTATTCTGTAACAGATCCCATGGAACCATCCAAGCTGCCTGCAAAACACTGGGGACTCAAGATGCTGCTGATCAGCTTCAGTTAAAATGGTGTTTGTAACCAAAACTATTTCAGGAGTGATGTTTACGTGATAGATTTTTTTTTTCTTTTAAGACTTCTTTAGAATAGAGAAAATGAAGAATAATGGTATTTATTGAGATCCTATTGTGTGTCATATACTCTTCTGGCCCTTTTGTATTTATTCACTTTTGATCCTATTTTTTCACATTGGAGAAATTTTGGCTTTGAGAGGTTCAATAAATGGACTGAAGTCACATAGGAGCCACACGATGTTTAATTGTCATTTGAGTGAGCTCTGGACAATGGCTATACAGATGGATAGGAAAGGTTGAAAATATGACTCAACTGTGTGATTAGAGCAAGTTTCAAAACCTCTTGACTGTACGTATTTAGCTTTAACTGGACGTTTTAAGGGTTAAATGGAATAATGTTATAGAAGCACTTACTACTTTCCTCGGCATACCTCAAGTCTTTGGTAAATGTTAACTAGTTGGCTTGTGAGGAGTACTGTTCATATTCATACCAGAACTGGGGTTGACTTTAGTCTGCTTCCCAAATCTAAATCTTTCATTATACGACACAATCCTCTCAAACAATCATTTCTCATGCTGGGAGTTCTTCATTTTCCATATACTAGTTATGAGCTTGAAAGGGGGGTTCGCGTGCCCTTTTGGGTGTCCCTTCCCAATTAGGCCACTCACGCACCGAGAGGTCTGGCAGGAGTTCTTTATTGTAGGGAGGCGAGCAGGAGGCAGGAAGGCAGAGAGCAAGAGAGAGAGAGAGAGAGAGAGAGGAGGAAGAAGAAGCAGAAGGAGAGAGAGAACAAAGAAAGGAAGGTCCTTTTATCAGTTTGGGGGTGGGCTATTGCTTATTTATGAGGAGTGGGTTATTTTTAACCTATCACAGGCCAGATTGCTTTTATGGGCCCAGTCCTGCAGACACAGGTTTCAACTTTCCTGGACCACTGTGGCCTTGGAGGGGAGGGAAACCAGAGATAAGGGCATGAGGTCATTTTAGGAGCCAAGATGTACCAGGAGAATGCAGCCTGTGAGGCGGCGTCACAGCATACTTTAACATGATCAATTCCCTAACAGAGCTTCAGTTTTTCAACTTCATTCATCATTGATCTGAAACAGGCTTAGAAAGATGATACATATGGCATCATATTGAATCTGTTAATTTTTGAGTTATCATGTTACTAGTCTTACAGATTTTTCCCTCTCTTGTTATGTCTTTCTGTAGTTTGAATTGTTTTACATTCTACGAATGTACTCTATGCCATTTTGTCTGAGTGAAAAAGCATTACAGTAACTTGCAGTTAGAACTGAGGAAAGGAGACTTGTTCCTGAACTCTCTGAAGGCCTACTCCCTGACCAAAGCAAGGTGTATGAAGGAAGCTTGTCAGCTCTAATCAGCAGAGACCATGCACACACCCTTGGGAGATAAAAAGATGGAAGGCCCTGAAACTGCATGGTAGACTTCAGTGAAAGAAATCACTGATTACCGTGACAAAATAAGCATCTTTGTATTCACTCTGCATGCCTGGTTCTTAGCACATCATTGTGAACTTAGAAAGATTGGAAGCCGATGAATTTGAGGACTTGATGACAAAAAAGATAGTATGTTCTGGAGTCAAAAGTCTTGAATTTGAAATCTGGGTCTGACAAGTGGCAGTATCACTTTATGCAAATCATTTCCTTATCCAAATTTCATTTTCTATAGAAAGTAGTAATATTGTAATACCAACTGTAGAAAACAGCTCCTGATTTTGTTTCTGTTCTCTCAGAGTTGTGAGGAAGACTCTGTGATGATCATATACACATTAAAAAGTTTTAGGTGGACTTAGCCAATCAGTGGTTTCTCCCTGAATATGTCTCTCTTTCTTTACTAACCATCTATACCATGCTCATGTCTCAGATATTTGTTTTGAGATTTAAAGGCAGATGACCTCTGCCCCAAATTCATCTTTTTATAACATATGACATGTCATCTTCACCTATAACACACACATACTCACCCAGGGTTCTTGTTGAAATGCAGATTCTGAGAGTCTGTATTCCTAACAGGCTCCCAGGGAGGGCTGATACTGCAGTCTCCGGCCCACACTTGGAGCACCAAGATCCCGGAATGCTAACTCTGGGCTTAAACTTCACTGTCAATAACATACAACCGTATTTTCTTCTTGACCTTTTTTTTTTTTTTGTACCGGGGATTGAACTCAGGTCCTTGCTCTTGCAAGGCAGGCCACCGAACCGCTGAGCTAAATTCCAGGCCCTATTGGTAGTTTTAAAGCAAACAATACAGTTACACTTATCACCTGCTGTTTTTAACTGAGTAAGATACAAGAACTGAGACGAGTCTCTTATCCTCCTCAAACCATTTTCTTGTCCATTTCTTGGTGTTCCATAACCATTGCACTCAGAGTAGCTCAAGGATACTTCAGCCCTCACTGTGTTGTGCAGCACTATTTAAAAATAATTCTTTTCCCTCCTCTTAGTTTTATCTTTTATTTTATTTTTAAGCCTTTTAAGAGGTTCTTTCTGTGGAAATTGTTGGGGAACAAAAAAGAGATACAGAGGCAATTCATGTTTTTTACTGGTCAAAGTCTCTGCTAAATGCAAGTTAAATATTCTAGAGTCAAGACCTTAAGGAAAGAGCTATTTCTGATACCACTGATTATTGATGTTTCTTCCTCAAGTGGCACACTTTTGGTATATCATTTTCTGTCTGTGTTTCATATGCCTTTATTTTCTCTGCCCCCCACGACATACTAACAACAGCATAGACTTTGAAATCAGATGCTTGTTTGAATGTGAGCATTGTTGACTCTGTGTGGCTTAGCTTTCTGAGACAAAATTTTTTTATCTGATAAACTATGAAGTAGAATGAAGAAGAAGAAAAAAGAAAGAGATGGGAGAGACAGAAAAAGAGGAGGGAGAAAGAGAAGGGAAGAAGAACATTATCTTCTTAAATTTGGGTAAACTTTGGTCAAATGAAATAAAATATAGTGTCTGGTTTATAATTTGAAGTTAAGCATTAACTCCTCTCCAGCCTATCCTTCGTCACTTCGCTATTTTTTATTTCTTTCCAAAGTTTTTCTTCATTGGGTTTTATTTATACTAATACTCACACACACACACACACACACACACACACACACACACACGTGCAGAGTCTGCCAAAAATTGTATACACACCTCAGGAATAGAAAAATAGTATGGTGTTTTTTCAACAAATAATGTTACCTTCCTATGGGGGACCCTAGAGGATGTCGTATATCACAGAAATCCCGCTACACTGCCAGCCCTTATAGAAGAGGGGCAGGCAGGGGAACCACTGAACTAAATCCCCGGCCCATGGCCCTTATAGAAGAAATTCAAAAATGCATATGCAGCAATCTCAATGACCAAGGTTACTCGAAAGGCAGTTTGCCATATTAATACACTTCTAGAATCTCGTGGTCACCACTTTGAGGACCTATTGTAGTTGTAGAGGCCAAAGGTAACTTGTATTAATCTCATGACATTTCAATAAATTAGTATGAAAATATTTATAGTTTTTTTTCCTGATGTGTGTATACATTTTTTATGTACTTTGTATGTAATATATATGAATATATGCATGTGAATATACAAAGGGATGAAAGAATGAACTAGTAATGTAAGTTATAGAGATAATACTTTCCATATTTTCATTTTTATTTCTAGCTTTTCAAATCTCTGCAACATTTTTTTTATTTAGCCTCGTATAATCCTTGTGTTCTTTTTATGGATATATTTGTTTTTACGTGTGATTCTTGTGTTCCAAAGGTTTATTAGTATGCCATAACTTCTTATGGGCAGGGACTACTTTTCATTTCAAAATCAACTCTGTCAAACACAGTGTTTAACATACAGAATTCCCTCAAGTAATGCTTATTAAACAAAGGCATAGAGGAATTCGGAGAGGAAAGAAGGAAGAGGAAAGTAAAAGTGGACATGAAAATGCTTTTTCTAGATTGAAAATGGACCTCACTCTTTACCTAGCACATAATAGGTATTCAGTACACACTCATCAAAGAAATGTAATTACCAGTTTGAGTCTTGGATAAGTTTCCCAATGCCAAACAGATAACAGAAAACTTTTTTTTTTTTTTTTGAGTTTGAAATGAGAAACACAAAAAGTAACTGGGAAAATGGAAAAAGAGAAGCCATCTTTCTTCTGGGCCATGATGCCAAGCTGTCACATTAGTGTCTGCCCTGCCCAGGCATCCTGACTCCCAGACAACAGTAGTGCCAAGATTGTACATTCACAGAGTTTCCATTGGTAATTGTTAATGTGAACAAGTGCTAGCTTGTATTTTACACCTGGCTGGCTTGTGAGTCTACCTTAATAGTTTGTGCCAAGACTGAGAAAAAAGTAATCTACCCTTTCAAACAATTGACAGGGAGATTAAGTGTTGTTTGGACCTTTATTGTTACAATTCTGTGGACAAGACTACTACGACTGTCTTCTCTGGATACATAACCTGTGCTTGTTGACACCACTCCAATATTTATTGTCTCATGGTGTGTATTGAGTCAGAAGAAACTGATGAACTGTTTGGAGCAGCTTGGTGAAAATTCACTTGTCTTTGTTTTCAGCTGCCTCAAGAAGAATTAAAGCATTTACGAGGGACTTACAGACTTGAAGAATTAAGAAGGGACAAAAGGTACTGATCACCTACAATGTGCAAGATACAATATTGTGTTGGCCTTTCTATCATTGTAGTTTTAATCTTCCCAACACCCCTGTAAGGCTGATATTGCTATTTCTGTGCTGCAAATGTGAAATCTGGCTCTAGATGTAAATCACTGTGTTTAGATTTTCAGGGGAAATTAAGACATGCTGGTAGCCTTTGAACTAAGGTATTCTTGACAATAGAGTCTGTCCTGTTATCTATTTCTAGCTCCCTATGAAGATTTAGAAAAACTACTTCTTTCTCACTATATCTTTCCTTCTTTCTTCCCACTTTTTTGCTGTTTTAAGGCTTCCCAAAGCAGTCTACTTCCTCCGGCACCAGCTCTGCTAGTATTTCAACACACGTGCTACAGTTTAGAAAACATTTACTAAGAGCCCACTGGGGTGCCAACTACAGTGTTAAGTGCTAAAGAGACAAATGAGTAAATTGTTGTGCTAAAAGAACTTACATCTAGACTCTAGATTCTAGAAGGTGAGACTAAAGAAACCAATCCATTGGGTTAGGCGAAGCCACTTAGAAAGTGCATTGTACATATGTGTTTGCATTATGAGCACAGAGAAGCAGGGCTCAGTGAGGACTCTGCAGGAATACTGCAAGTCAAGGGCTGATACCAGTCACTGTGGAACAATACTGACAAAGGGCCTGGGAGTGAAGTGGCGCACCACATAGAGAACTGCAGACCATCTCTTATTCCATGAGCCAGGAGTAACTTTGGAAAGAGACCAGGCAGAAGGGAGATTGTAACACATGACGATGAGTGTAGATACACAACCGAAGGTGAAAGAGAGAGGCCATCTCCTCCACAGGAAATAAATCCACACCTGGATCTGCATGTTAGGGCAGGATGACCATTTTCTATACTGGACCAGAGCCTAAATATTCAGGGTTTGTAGACCACGTAGAGCTCTGACATGGATTATTATTTTTTTCTTCTTCTTTTTAAAATTTTCTGTAGTGTTTGTTAATATAGAAACCATTATTTATTGGCAAGTATATGAAAGCACTCTGTGGACCATACTAGGCTGTGGTTGGCTGAAGCACATATATCACTCTTTCATTTTCTCATTTTTTTCTTAAAATTGCTTGGTTAGGATCAGTATATGTTGTCTCCTTCAATTTGTATAGCAACCTATTTGAAAGTTATACAGGGCTAATGAAATTTTAAAAATTGAGCAAGGTCTGAAGACTATTCCCATCCTTTTTCCAGTTGCTATTGCAAGTCTATTAATTGTTTTAAATGTAAAATGCCTAGACTTTTATTGGAGGGCAAAATTTAGACCTGGAGTGCCAAAATTCTGTTGTGCACAAGAATTACTGAAGGGGGTTATGTTCTCCAAAACAGTGAATTGTGTACTTCCTGGGCAATGTAAGGATTTTTCAAAGTTAATTTAACCTATGTGGCATTTTTATTTATATGCTCACTTTTGAAGGAAGTATCTCTGGTAAGGTGTGTGTGGTATAGCGAGACAATGAGTTTCCTGGCCTAGATGACGAAGCTCTAAAAATGCAATGCAGTCTACACCAATCAATTTTTTGATGTTCTTCAGCTATTTTGTTGTTTTTCATCTGTTTTAGAAACTGAGTCATACATGAGGAAGTTGATCCGCAACTCTCCAACATGTTTTCACTTGTACCATGACAAAATCATTCCTCCCATTCGGCACAAGCAAGATTGTATTAACATTATTGCTGTGTTCATTTCTCATACAAAGGCAACATTTTATACTTCTGTTTAGTTTCATCATCTACATTTTAGCCCTCTTTTCAAGCTGTTGAGGTCCTCTTGAATGCTGGTTTTACCATCTACCACATTGTCTATTCTCCCCAGTTTCTTTGACTCTTGATATTAGGAAGCCCTCAAAGGTCCGTTCACCAAGCTTTGGGTGAGCACTGCAGGGTCCCATCCATCATGTAGCCACCACTTTCCATCTGTGTACTTCCAGTGACTTGGAGTGGGAATGGGAATCAATACTCTTACTGCACTATTGAACAGCTCTAATTGCTGAAAGAAATGTGTGAATGAAAGGAGCAAACACATGTTCACAAACTATCAGCAATTACTGTACATGATCTCATTCCCAAATAACTAAAGTCTGTAAATTAACTTTGCAAATGGGAAAAAATGAAGACTTAAAAACGTTAATATATCTATTTCCCTACCTGCTGAGAAGGGCAATTAAAATTCATTGCTACTGTGACTTTTTACGTCCAGTGATATTTTCCTAATTCCAGAGGTGCCTCATTATAGCTAAAGAAATTTCTCAGCATTGAACCACATTTCTTTCCTTACATGCTGTGTTCCTTATGAACCCTCTGGAACCACACAAAATACAATGAGTCCCTCTCCTGCGGGCATCATGCATAGGATTGGATTTTCCCACAAAATAAACCCCGAGTTTGAATCCCTGCTCTTGTACTTACGTTGTATATGTAGTCAAGTTGTAGCAATTCTCTGACAATTGCTTTCCTAGGATGTAAAATTAGCAGCATAAATAAAAATATTGGGGCTGTTGCTTGGTAGAAGAACACTTGTCTGGCATACATAAGGCCATGGATTTGATCCCCAGCATAATTTTTTAAAAAGAAAGAAGTTGTTACAGTAGGCCCTGCATCCTGCTTAGTATTTCTGGGAGAATAAGCAAGGTGATGCTGATGAGAGCCTAGAACAAGGTTAGTG
>NW_022900928.1:33062935-33093465 GCF_012274545.1 Fukomys damarensis | reverse complement strand
AAATCATTCCTCCCATTCGGCACAAGCAAGATTGTATTAACATTATTGCTGTGTTCATTTCTCATACAAAGGCAACATTTTATACTTCTGTTTAGTTTCATCATCTACATTTTAGCCCTCTTTTCAAGCTGTTGAGGTCCTCTTGAATGCTGGTTTTACCATCTACCACATTGTCTATTCTCCCCAGTTTCTTTGACTCTTGATATTAGGAAGCCCTCAAAGGTCCGTTCACCAAGCTTTGGGTGAGCACTGCAGGGTCCCATCCATCATGTAGCCACCACTTTCCATCTGTGTACTTCCAGTGACTTGGAGTGGGAATGGGAATCAATACTCTTACTGCACTATTGAACAGCTCTAATTGCTGAAAGAAATGTGTGAATGAAAGGAGCAAACACATGTTCACAAACTATCAGCAATTACTGTACATGATCTCATTCCCAAATAACTAAAGTCTGTAAATTAACTTTGCAAATGGGAAAAAATGAAGACTTAAAAACGTTAATATATCTATTTCCCTACCTGCTGAGAAGGGCAATTAAAATTCATTGCTACTGTGACTTTTTACGTCCAGTGATATTTTCCTAATTCCAGAGGTGCCTCATTATAGCTAAAGAAATTTCTCAGCATTGAACCACATTTCTTTCCTTACATGCTGTGTTCCTTATGAACCCTCTGGAACCACACAAAATACAATGAGTCCCTCTCCTGCGGGCATCATGCATAGGATTGGATTTTCCCACAAAATAAACCCCGAGTTTGAATCCCTGCTCTTGTACTTACGTTGTATATGTAGTCAAGTTGTAGCAATTCTCTGACAATTGCTTTCCTAGGATGTAAAATTAGCAGCATAAATAAAAATATTGGGGCTGTTGCTTGGTAGAAGAACACTTGTCTGGCATACATAAGGCCATGGATTTGATCCCCAGCATAATTTTTTAAAAAGAAAGAAGTTGTTACAGTAGGCCCTGCATCCTGGTTAGTATTTCTGGGAGAATAAGCAAGGTGATGCTGATGAGAGCCTAGAACAAGGTTAGTGAGGAGTATTACCTACTTTGTAACCATCATGTCATGCTTGAGTATTGTCTTCTCCTCAGTGATAGTGTTCTCAGGTACCCTCTGAATGGTGGAAAGTCTCCCTCAATTTGTCTGTGTCCTATAGGCAATATTCATTATTTAAAATGTAACTTTCTTTTTCTTTGAAAGAACTGTGTGAGATATGAGTGAAAGACACAGTAAATGTTTAAATAAATAGTATTAATTGAAAGACATATCATCATTGATACCTCTCAAAATTCCCCTCAAAATATTCCCCTTCTTTTGAATTCATGAATCCCATCATTCTTCTCACTTTGTGAAATTATTCTGAAAGTTCTCTTTTGTACCTTTTGTTGTATTGTTGTGGCTACCTTCACATCCTGAATCAATTAAAAACATTTACTTTTGGGCCGGGGATTTAGCTCAGCGGTTCAGTGGCCTGCCTTGCAAGCGCAAGGACCCGAGTTCAATCCCTGGTACACACGCACACACACACAAAAAAGTGCTTTTCATTGTCATTTTGACTTTGGGGAAAAGCCAGAAGTCTCACAGGGCCAGACTCAGTGAATGAGGACACATGTGAGGAATGAGGCTGTGTGGATGAGGACACACAATAATGTCTTTCCAATCCTGACTTTCCACTGGATGGCACTCAACAGCAGTGTAGACCATAGTTAGTGTCTTAGACACTCATAAAAGAGGACCTCCAGAACTGCTTCAGAGAGTGGCCAGCGTGATGGGATGAGTTTGTTGGAACTGACGGGAAGAATTTTGAAGGGAATTAATAGCAATGTTCCTTTTACTGTAATATTTTTCAAATTTGTTAACCTTATATTTTGATCACATATTTTATGCTAACAGCTCATACTTTTGTGCTTTTAAGATCAGAGACAGTTTGAACTCATTGCACGCTGTCCCTCATTTCATGCTTATCATTTCCTGACGAGCGAAATGCTGTTAGTACCATCCCACCTCACCTGAATATCCAAAAAGCTTTGTAATTTCCCCAGACCATATGGAGTGGCGATAGGAGGGAATGAAAGCTGGACAGGATGGCCTCAGTGCCAGCGTACTTGACCTTCTGCTACACCATCTCCCAGAGGCATGGAGGCTATGGAAGTAAGATCTGTCTCAGATATCATTCTGAATGCTTCTCAGGGTTATTCCTCTCACTATTATTTTTAGGAATCCACCAATCCCCACTGGTCTGTGTTTTCATAACTTGGCCTGTCTCCCTCAAGAATACTAAATTAACTTCCATTAATATGAACAAATTGTCTTCTGCAAGTCTGTGTCTCCATTTACAAAATGGAATAGAGAAACATTCAACAGGCAGTTAAAAAACTAAATTGTTGATTCAACCAGTGTCCTGATTAGCATCTGGAACATCTGAATTTTACTTCCGTCCCCTTTCCTTCCTGCCTAGAGTACTTCCATTAAAAGAGAATGAATAGGAGGGTCCTTCAGTTATTCATTTACTCAGCCACTACTTACTGCCTACTAAGTGTATGGCTTAGTTTCTACATTGAGGAGATGACACGCACATGCACTCTGTAACATTTTATAAAGTGTAAGGAGGAAATGGAGGTGATTTGGAGGGATGCCAGAGAGGCAAGCCTGGTTTCTCAAAATGAGAAGAATTGTATGGGTGCTGAAGAATGACTGGGAATTATCTAGATAGCAGAGGGAGGAAATAGTCCTTCCAAACACAGTCAACCAGGAAGAGTAATAGAAAAAACATAGTCTGGCTTACTCAACTTTTTAGCCTGCCACTCCTAGGAAATTAAATTTTCCATAGCTTCTTTTTTTTTTCTGCCAGTTTTCTATAATATCCTAGCAACCTCATAAAAATAAATGAAATTAAAACAAATACATCTGCAAAATCACCCTAATGCAGTGGTTACCTTTTCCTTTATTGTTTTTTAATCATTATTAATAACATTCTATCAATCTTGATTTTTTAATTATGCATTCATTATTGTTAAAAATTGGATCAGTTTCTATTTTTGCTGTTTGTTATTATCTCATCTCCTTTCAGTGACTATTATTTTTATATTTTTGGTGTTGACACTTTTAACTTTAAACACATTCCAAGGATAACTATCTTTTTTTTCCTCATTGACTTTATTGGTACATTTTAGGTATACAGTACAGTTACATTCATTATTAGGATTTTGTACCTTTACATGACAGGTCTTGGTTCTCATTTTTCCCCTTGCCCCTGCCAAGGATAACTATTTTGTGAGACACATTATAAAATTGCAAGTACATGAACTTAAAAAAAAAGTCCTGAATTTAAATCCTGGTTCTGATATTGTCTTTGTCACAGTACATAATTTAAGACTTTTCTTTGGTTTTTTGGAATGTGTTCCAATTAAATGGGAACGAAGAGTATATTGTATTTATTGTCATGGAATGTAAATTAAATAGTTGTACATAAAGCCCCTAGTCCAATGCCAAGCTACTAATAGTAGCAGCCGTTATTAATGACTATTTTTAAATAAATGTAGATATTTATGTGATTAATTTGATTTTTATGTAGGACCAAAAATTCTTTCTTTCTTTACTTTAGCCATATTAGCTTTAATAAGATTCTTAAGGAATCACAATGTATGCATTTCAACTCAATCATTCCCTTGTTTAATTTGCTAAATGTTTGTTTGTCCTAAACACTGTTGTAGACCTGAGATGTTTGCGTCCAGTGTAGGAAATAGACACCAAAAGCATAGGATGCCAGCGTGCTACAACTACTGACCACTGCCAAGGGCTCCACAAGGCTCTCAGAGAACCCAAACATCTCGCGAGATCCCAGTAAACCCTTGGCACTCTGGCCCCATCCCATCGGTATTACACGAAACTGCATCCCCACTTTTCTCCTCTTTCTCCTTCTCCGCTGACTTCTCTTCTTCTGGCCGCCACACTCCTTTTAGCTCTTTCACCTGTTTCTCTTTCTGCCAAGGCCTCTCCCTCCCTCACTTCTTTCATGTAGCAGCCTCTGGTCCTTCCTCTCGACTTGGATGTTGTTTCCTCAGCCCAGTGCCATCCGCTGGCCTGTTGCCCTCTGTTTCCCCTGTCCGAACACCTCGTCCTTTCCTTGACAGACATAGCAAGAATCTGCTCAGATCACTCACCTTCGGCTGTGAGTCTGATGCCCGTGGAGCTCATGCCTTGTGTGCATCGCTGTTCACACGACACCCTGGGAGTGTCGCGTACGGGAGGAAGAACGGGCCGGGTCTCTGTGATGAGTCAGAGTTCGCCATGGGGCCACAGAGAAATTAATGGATAATATCATAATTTGAACTCCAACACAAATCTGGGAGACATTCATTTTAGGTTCAAATTTCAGCCTTGCTACTTACCAGCTGTATGCACCTGAGAGGTGAATTATGTCAGTTTTGTGGCCCAAATTATGCTCATTTGTGAAATGGAGATAATAGAACCTACTTGTGTGGTTATTTTGAGTAGATCTTAGATATCCAGCGCAGTAGGGTAAATAACAATAAGTAGCACATCACTTGTGTGTTCTAACACGATGAGGAAAACGGTAAATTGAATGCCCAGAAACTATTTCAGACCATGGTTCCTCACGTCTCAGCCGAGAGAGTGAGAGACAGTGGTCTGACCCGAGGCACTGGGCTATTATGAGAGAAATTGAATTGTTGCAAAGTCTTTGGAAGTACAAAGTGCCTACAGCAAGTTTTTGAAGGTCAAAATTTTACAGTTTCTTTTCCCAAATCCAGATATTGTTGCAAAGTCTTTGGAAGTACAAAATGCCTACAGCAAGTTTTTGAAGGTCAAAATTTTACAGTTTCTTTTCCCACAAATCCAGAGGATGTAAAAGCAGTGGGTGCTTTTCATTTTACGTGCTTGCCCTAATGCTGTGCAGATAGTACCTCATTTAATCCTAGTAAGTCTTCCAGCTATTAGTTATTCACCTTCAGAGGAGGAAATTGAGATGATTAGAAAGTCACTCAACATCAGAGCTGGTAAGTGGCAGTACTAATTATTCAACCTAAGCAGTGTGACAGTTGTAACCCACGCTCACAGCTGCTTGCATGGAGCAGAGAGACCTGAGCAGTGCATGTGCTACAAGCATGGACTCAAATCCCCGTGTCACCATTTATTGTGTGTCCTTAGCCAGAATTTAAATACTTCTGAGTCTCTATTTCCTCATTTGAAAAGATGAGAAAACAATGATGTCTGCTTTGAAGAGGACTGTGACATTTAATTCAGCTGCACATTCAGGATGCCAGCCTTGTAGGTGAAGTTCCTTGGAAGGTAGTAGATGTGACCACACACAATAGTCCTAAAATCCACAAACCGATCTTGATGTGGTTGAGATTTTACCAGCCTTGACAGCTTTTAATTGAGAAATATGCATCTGTGACAGGTAATCAATATGCTCATTTGGCAGCCAGGTTCCAGATGAAGTAAAGCTAAACGATGATGCAATCAAAATATACAAACAAATCCCCACAGAAGCCAAATAGATTTGACTGCCTTTTCTACCCTAATAATGTGGCTGTATTTAGAATGCATCCGCAAGGCATTTTTCTCCATTAATCTGGAGCAACTAAATAAACAGGGCATCTTCCCTTCCCTCCCTCACTGTTTATTTTTCCTGTGTTCCCTTGAGGCTCCGAGGCTCCCTTTCCCTCCATGAAAGGAAGGACAATAGATCTTGGGAAATAGTTCTAAAAAAAAAAAAAAATCTCGTTGCCTTTGTTGAAATCTGTGAATCACTAATTGACCAGATCAACTTTGCCGCTCACCAACATGTATGCAAACTTTCTGCAAACTTCTCTATGAGGATTTGCCGCTATGGCTTAGAAAACATACCGCAATTATCATTGCCAATGAGTACTGATAAAATAGAAGCTCAGCCAATGTTTAGTTTGTGGTTGTTGTTGTTGTTGTTGTTTTAACTGAAATCCTAGATTCCCTGTTTATGAGCTCTGTGATTTGGGCAAGTTCTGTTAGTCCTAGTGCTTCAATTTCATCATCTATCAAAAGAGAATCTTACTGTACTTCACGTGTGGTATGATAGCAGGGCTATAAAATGTGTAAAGTTCTGACTTTACTGGTTTGTACACAAAATAGTCACAGCGCATCTTAGTTATAATTATTATTACCAATGCAAAACAGGAGGACAAAATAAGTAAGGCAATTAATTCAATTTAAAAATAAAGATTGAACTGGGAGTTTTGTCCCATGCCTATAGTTCTAGCACATGGGAGGTGGAGCTAGGGTGATCACAGTGAGTTTGAGGCCATTTGGAGCTGCAAGGACAGATGCTGTCTCAAGAAAATTTAGATAGATAGATAGATAGATAGATAGATAGACAGACAGACTATTAGATAGTAAAGGAAAGAAAGAGGAAGAAAGGAAGAATGGGACAGGAAGGAAGGAGGGAAAGAAAGGGAAGAAAAGACTCTAAGGAGTGGGTCTCATCCACTGGAGCCCATGGGAATCCTGTGATGGAGTACTGGGAAGCCACCGTCTGATGTGATGCAGAAATCAGGGCCAGCAATGAGACAGTATGGATTCAAATCCCATCTCTCCCACCTATGGCCTTGCAAAGGACCAAAGGTTCATGATGTCTTCATCCCTTATTTCTAATATCACCCTTCTTTACTGGTTACTAAGGACAAAATAAATGATTGGTATACAATTATGAGGACATAGGAAATTATTAGTGCATAGGCCTTGTACGTAGGAAGGATTTAATACATTTAGTTATTATTAAATGTGTCTTTGACCATCATTCCCTTTCTTCCCATTTAAGTACTGGCGATCGAACTCGGGTCCTTGCACTGGTGAGACAGGCGGTGGGATCACTGAGCTAAATTCCGGGAATCCTTTCTTCCCGTTTTAAAGTAGTGCTGAAGCCATTAATTATTTTATATTTTTTCATTGGAACACCATAAAACTGATGAGATGATGGAAATAATTTCAAGATAAACAAGGACTAGGGGATGAGAAACTGAAGGAAAACAACAATAATATTAGGCTGTGCCTGCTTTGGGTAGAATGTTGTGGGAGGAGGTCTGTGATCTTCTTAATCCTTTTTATTGAGCCCATTTTACAAAAGGGGAACAGCAAACTTGAAGGATAAAGTAATTTTTGTCACAAAAGACTCTTCTTTCTTGCATTCTATAGTCCCTGTCCAACAGGAATGTGTTGGATACAAATCTTTTTCCAAAAAAACCAAAAATCTTTATATGCAGAAATCTTTTGGAGGAAATTGTCTGTTATTGGATTTTAGCAAACTATTAAGAGCCCTCATTCATTTTCTCACCCTCTGTGCCATATTCTGACTTATTTTAGACAAGGTCTCACTATATTATAGGGCAGCTTTGAATCCACTAATGACTCAGGCTGGCCTAAAATTCGTGATCCTCCTAAGTATTGGGATTTCAGGTGTCTGCCACTATGCCCATCTCCCATTCTCCTTTAAAAAACTATGCATTACCAGATTTAAAATAAGTGATATGGGAGTTTACATGTCTTTTTTGTTTTTCTTGTTCCCAGGATAAACAGCTTGCTGCTCAGAAGACACCTTGAGTAATATTGCCCTTGGACCTTGATGGGAATATCTAATTAAGGTAAAATATATTTTTGTAATTAAATTTTCTTATATATTTTTCTATACTCAAGTGGTTTCAGTTAATAGGAACATTTTGGTGGGCAAGATGGGAGGGAAAGAGCAACATTAAAGATTTAATGTTCTTTTCCCTTTGGCCTCACGTTAAATCATGTGGATTAGAAGGTGATATTCTTGACAGAGCTTTGATAATAGGTTTCATTGAAGTTGGTAGAGATGACTGGTATTAAATGTGCCAGTCTCTTTGGCTTGGGTAGATTGGATTTTTTTTCTTTGTAAACCATATTCTTAATCTAAGGATAACTTTTTCTGAAGTATTACTCTGCAGAATCAAATAACAGATTTTTTCTTTTATGGAAAAATATGTTAATAGATGAAAACTCCCACTTCAAAATATACTTCCTTTGGTTTTCTCTGGAGACTGGCTCTTACTTGACTTTCCGTGGGCACCGACCAATGACCAAATTAATGATAATTCATCTATTAATGGCCACAAAGACTTCAAAACAGCTGACCATACTAAGGTCATGATACATTTTTTGTTATATAGATGTGAATGTCCACTTGGTTTTCTGTTGCATGTTTGCACATTTTGTGCTCATAAAAACTTCACCTACTTCAAATGTTGGGATTAACTCCGACTTCTTTATGGAGCTGTTCAAGATCATGATATTCTGGGACTTCCAGGTGTTATACCACCTATAGAATCTGCAAAAACACTAATCAGGCTCATACTTTCCATATGCAATTCCAACATATCAGTATAGTGTTTGTTTTTGTTGATCTTATTTCCCATAAGGACTTTCTAAAGCACTCTATTAAGAGTTCTCATGTGCAAGAAGGTACATTGTCCCCATTACAGGCTTACAATGTGATAACTTGTAGATAACTTGAGACTGAATAGATGCATGATTTTCTGAAATCAGTGTAAACTGAGGAATTTTCAGGATGATTTCAAAGCTATTTTCCTAGGGAAGCTGTCCCCAGCAAAATGGAAAATGAATGACTTGATACTATTCTTACAATCCAAGAAAGTCAAAACACTTCATGAACAGCTATCTGGGTCTAAAAAAGGAACGGGAGAGTTGGTTAAAAATATTTATTGAGAACTTGTGTGCTTTAGGAATATGAGGAGGAAAGCCTTAGTCTTTTGAATCAAAAGAGACATTTTATAATTTAGGTCAAGATGTGAATTAAACCAGGAAACCTACATATTAATGGACTTGGCCAGGAGTTCTCTAGTGTAAAGATCTAGAATTTAAAATACTTTTAAGATTCTTTTAAGAGGCAGAAGGATGAGGCAGAGCCAATGATCAGAAATTAAATATTATCATGTATGGAATACCTACCATGTGCTTGGTACTGTTCAATATTTACATATATAAATTCATTTAAGTAAGATTTGTACTGATATCATCCCCTTCTTTCAAAAGAGAAAATTGTGGCACAGAGTTCAAGTAACTTTCTTAAGTTTGTACAGTTAGGCAGCTATGGAACTGAGATTTGAACTCCAGTAATATGGTCCCAGAATCCACTTCCAAAATGGCCACAGTATATCACCTCTACAATTTAATAAAAAAAATATTTTGTACTTGCCTTGAGCAAACGAGGATAACCAGTAATAACTCACCCAAGTGAAATCAGCTCTTTAGTTAGCCTCTCTGGCTAACTATATGATCAGCTTGTGTCAAGCATGCTTAACAAGGTCAGAGATCCACAATTAGGAATGCACTAGCAGTGACCTGTAGTTATAACCTGGGGCTTTTCACAGTTCTGAGTGAGTGAAGTGAGGGTCTGAAGATAGCTCTCTCGTTTGCATTTTCTGCCACTGTAGTCTGTAAATTAGTGCTAGGAGACACACTCAAGAGTGGCTCAACGTGGTTTAGACAGGAGCTGAGCTGATTCTGTTTTCTGGTGGCTAATGTCAAGGAATTCGTATGCTGGAAACAGAAAGCAGCCTCAGGGCCCCAGTGCCAACAGACAGAAGCCACGATCCTATCTGAGTTAGTGCCAGGTGCCCTTAACCCTCGATTGCATTTCCTGGCCTTGTCTGTACATAGACTTGGTTGATGTGACTTTCCTTCACCCCCAGTGAAACACAAGGCCTTGAAAATTTCTCTCTCAGGTCCTGCTCCCAAGTGAACATCTAGCTCCTGAAATGTGGGCAGCCTGTAACTCTGGGCCTATAAAACGTGAAGCTTTGGATACTATAGTTTTCAAGCAAAACTCTAAAATGAAACAATGGAAATATGACCAATCTATCATTCCATCCCCACCAAGCACACATTTTTCTATATAAGGAATGATATAACCCTCTTTCTTGCTTCCTTATGCCAGATCTCCCCAAACCCATCCCTGTGACAGGCAACCTCTTTATTCCAGAATTGTTAGGAAAGCACCGGCGACAGGTCGCATTATTGGTCCCATTGGTCACATCGTGTAACATCTTCACTCCTAATCTAATTTGATGGATGCAGCTTGACAGGGCGTAGCAGGGATGCTGTCATGCTTTCCTGGAGCTGCATTTAAGATCCTCCTTCCCTACAGCTGCTAGGGACTGCCTAGCATTCAAAAACTCAAGGGTACATTTCTAGGTCAAAACAGGTGTAAGAACAATGCTCTGCTGCTAATTCTCTTCCTGAGTGAGGTTGCAAGAAAAACCTATGGCCATTCTTTTTGTTAGAGAAAGGTTAAAGATTTCAAGTTCATGTAATGAAAAATAGTATTTGGGTGACTGAAGTTGTGGTTACTTTGAGAAAGCTCTATCAATGCTTCATAATCAATAAGACAAATCAATAAAAATGGCAACCCAATAGAGAAAATGTCAATGGCATTTCACACATGTCACAAAATAAGAATATTGACAATTCAGTTCCATTTAACATCTCTTGCAACAAGTGCATGCTAGGAGATCTTTAGTTTTCCTTTGTCAAGCCTTCTATTTAAGTATTCAGGGTCTTTCAGATTTTAGTAGTTTCCAGGCCACTGCATAGCCTTTTGTTACTTTCTTATGCTCATTTCTGAAGGCAGAAAAGCAAAAGACCACATAGCTAGCCCGTGATCCCAAGCAGTTCACAGTCTAGATGAGAAAGAAGAATGCATACAGTAGTAATCCAAAGCAGAGAGTAAGTTGAGGACTGGAGAGCTCGCTCACAGACACAAATGGAAATGTCTGCGACAAGCCAGGTGAGAGAATCAGGGAATTGGATGTAGGAAAAGAACAGAGGCAGCAGAATGTAGAGAAAGCGATGGAGATAGGAAAGGTTTTAGCCTTTCAGCTGGAGAGCACAGGAAAGGGAGCCACCAAAAAACTCAGAAAATTAAGGCTCTAAAAAACAAGTAACTTTGAATCTTCCAATTAAAAGTGATTTTCGCATGCATTCCAGACCAATTTCTAAGGAATCTGAGTCTCTGGTAATTAATTTCAGTACTGTTTCGCCCATATGCCTAATGCATTGGGAAGCATACTACTGATTAAATTGATGTTTTATTTATTTTTATTTTTTATTTAGTTATTTTGTTGTTGGTGATCATTGTGTATCTCCTTCTCCTTCCCTCCCCTCCCCTCCTCCACACTCTGCTTTGCTTCTCTTCTCTCCCCAAATGTTTCAGGGGTAAGAAGTGAAGGTGTGAGTCATATGCTGACTAGCTAGGAGAGTGCTGGTGAGAAAGGCCATTATCAGCTGACAGAAAATCGGGTTATAAGCCCTATTTGTTTTCCAGTGTCTCCATGATGTGTATCTCCTTCTCCTTCCCTCCCCTCCCCTCCTCCACACTCTGCTTTGCTTCTCTTCTCTCCCCAAATGTTTCAGGGGTAAGAAGTGAAGGTGTGAGTCATATGCTGACTAGCTAGGAGAGTGCTGGTGAGAAAGGCCATTATCAGCTGACAGAAAATCGGGTTATAAGCCCTATTTGTTTTCCAGTGTCTCCATGATGTGATATTAGGAGGTGATGGCTGCAGTTACGAGAGACATCTGTTGCAATGATATTCATAAATACACTTTTAGGCAGTTGTGTCAAGTCTTCCTGCTCTCTGCTCCCTCTCTGAGAGCCGATTGCTTTTTAGCTATTTGATTTCTCTCTCTGAAATAGGACTGTGCTGGCAGGGAATCTGAAACTCAGGAATGAGCCACGGAATGTTAAATTTACCTGCAAGATTGTGTAGAAGGAACAGGCAAGATAGAGATGTGGGAGACTTGAGGGGCTAACTCTGAAAGATCAGACTGTGTTGGAGCTGATGCTGAGTGAGCAGAGAAGAAGAGATATTTAACGTGTTGGAAATGCAGCGTTTGTTGTTGAAGGACTGGCAAGTGTCTTTCCTTCTAGGATGAGGCTTTGTATTTGCCATTGGTGCTGTTGCTGGGTCATTCTTTTGGGGGTTCGTGAAGAACTCTTTTGAAGATGGTGTGTCATGAGGTTAAATATCCTTGGATCGGGATCTGTGAGATAAGAATTTTTCAATTCATTCTGCAAGGTTATTCTAAGATGAACTGAGACAACTTGGCCCATTCTAGCCTAGCCTCAGGTATCACCCTGGGGACTGGCCCTCAAGGGTGCCGGTTTCCTTCCATGTGCCCTCCTGTGAGAGGAGCCCTGGTTCAGGCAGATGACAGATGTCACGGTGCAGATGGGCTCAGCACTGGAACCTACCACAGCGTGTGAAATTACACTCCCATGTCTTCACAGCTTCCCGAGGAATCTAGTTAGCTTTTAGATTCTTATCTAATAGGTTTTCGGACTTCAGAATCTGCATTGTTGATAATATCTCAGGAGATATGGCTGTTTCTGAAATATGTACTGCACTTCATTTCTGTAGGGATGGGGTATACTAGGAGCAGACAGAAGCAAATGGTCCCCTGAGGGAAGCTGGACAGATACAGGGGCAGTGGCCAAAGGCTATGCTCAAGTAAGGTAGGTATAAGTGGACAAAGTCCTGTGATGAAAAAAATCCCATCTCACTGGTGGGACATGATTGTGTGATATCAGACTTGAGATGATCTTGAAGCAGGAGAACTTGTATAACCAAACCCACGAGTAAAACCACAAAAGCTCCTCATTGTTCTTGTGCTAACGTCCAGTTTCTTCAACATAACTACTATGCCCTTACAGTCCTCCTTGGACTTCTGCTCACACTGTCTCCTGGAATTTGCACAGGCCTACAATGGTCTTTGCTCTCTGTCTCCTCGCCTGTCTGACAAACTCTGATTCATCTATCAAATTCTTTTATTTTTATAATCAGCTTCTCTCTGAAACCTAAAACAATAATAACTTATCTATATTTAAATCACTGGCCTTATTTCTAAGGATTGAAATACTCCAGTGTTGTGTATGATTCTCCTTATTACCAATAAGGACCTGGAGATCTGGCTATTTCCTTGTTAATTTCTCCAACTTCGTTGGATGTAGCACAGTGCTAGGTTATAACAGCCACTTAATAAGCTCTAATCAAATGAAACTGAGAGTGGTTGGAGGAAACAGAATACGGATAATTATGGCCTGTTGGAAAAAGACCTGAAAACATAAAGAGCCTTAAACAAGACATAGTGGGAACCACTCTTTATGGCCTTTACCTAGGAGAGGCTTCTTTTATGAGATAAATTAAACTTTTATTTTCCACATATGAATGAGATCATATAGTATTTATCTCTTTATGCCTGGCTTATTTCACTTAACATAGTATCCTCCAGGTTTATTTATGTTCTAGTAAATAACAAAGATTTTTCTTGTATCATCGAATATCCATTGTATCTATGGATGTATACATTTTATGTATTCACTTGTGAATGAACACTTAGGCTGATGGTATCTTTGCTATTTGCGAACAATGCAATATGAAGCATAGGTATGTAGCTATCTCTTTAACATAGTGATTTCATTACCATTGGGTGTAATACCAAGTACTGGTGCTTTTATCTCACACAAGTAGAGTAGAACAGAGTTTAGCAGAGGCTGGGAGGTGAGCAGAGGAAGTGAGTATTGGGAAAGGTTGGTCAATGTACACAAAGCTACTGGTAGAAAAAAAATACATCCTGCTTATCTATAGAACAGTAGGGTGACTGCCATTAACCATAATGTAGTGGTGTAGTACATATTTCAAAACAGCTAGGAGAAATTTGAATAGTTTACCAGGAATAACTATTAAATGTTTGAGGTGATGGTTACATTATTACCCTGATTCTATGATCACTTAAGATGTACATATATCAAAATTTAACACGGTACCTCATTGAGTTGTACAATTATTATGTCAGTTCAGAAGATAAATAAATAAACAAACAAACAAAAGGATTGACCATGTACACATGGTCTGCTGTGCTTGTGGTAGGTACTTGATGGTAGAACCTGGTTAAACAGGTTCTTCGCAGAAATAAGGTGACTTTTCTCTCCTCTTTGTCCCCACTCCTCTATTTAGAGAAACAAAAGCCAATACAGAAAAATTAATAGTAATGATTTTCTCATTTGCATATTCATATCTTACTTTTTTAAATAAGATTTTTCTTTAATTTTCCTATATCAAGGAAAATACCAGCTACAAATGATAGAGAAATAAAATATAACCCATATTATCAAGTACCTTATCAGTGTAAAGGGGTAGAGAGATAAATATATAGACAATTTTGAGATTTTTCTTTGTTGACTAAAGCCATTTATATTAAACATTTTTATTAATTCAAACAAATATTGTGTGATTTATAAAATGACCTCTGTGTACAATCATATCATAGATTCTCAACACTTTATCTAAACTCCTTAGGGCCAGATATTTCTTGTAATGCAGAATTTTGGATGGTAATATGGTGCATGTTCCAAATATTGTATAACAACCTCAACGGAATCTGAAGAAAAAACCCAAATCAAATATGTTAATATTTCTGCAGCAGTGCAAGCATTCAAGTTGCTTTACATATGCTCAGTTTAATTTTTGTATTAAATGAGCACTGCAAAACATTCAGCTTTCAAAATGGTTTAGATTTCAGAACTGCAAACAAAGCATATAAGTTTATGATTTTTTTAATTTCTAATATATGTTAATCTTATTTCTTTATCTTATTAAACCAGCTAGGCCCACTTAAACATATTAAACAATATTGAGCAGAGTACACAAACTTGTTTTATATCTAACTTGGACGTCTGTGTCTGGTGCCCCCTAACAAATTCATTTGGTTTGGAATTTAAAAGCAAAGCGTTTATCAAATTAAGAATTATTTTATTCTAATTAACTTACCTATCTGCAATATTCCCCCCACCGCTGCAGAAGAAGTACCTCTAACTGCTATGAGGGAGCAAAGGGCAAACACAGCTCTGGCTACTTCCAGCCAAAGAGGGCCATAGTTGTGATCAGCAGATATGGTTACTTTCCATCTAAAGGCCTTCAGTAGGCACCTGGCATTGACATCTAGGTAGCTGCATAGCTTTTAAGACTGGAGGAGACAAAGCCAAAGAAACAGTTGAGAATGCATGGGCCAAATTGTAAGGTCAGCAGGATTGCTATGAATATAGACCACAAAGGGGATAAGGAGAAGGTCCAGGGGACTTCAGAATCTAACTGTACAGTTTAGCAGTTATGAGCTTTTTACAAGGTTTATCTGGTGGATCCTAGTACAAGAAGTCTAGCACATTTGTCACTCGTTCCATTTGTATGACTGCTTGAAGTTTGGGAGCCTCTAGGCAAGAATAAATAAAACTTTTAATTAAGAAATTAGAGTAAGCATAATCTAAGCATGAGCACACTAGAATGAAAGGGCAGCTTGGGAAGAAAGTCACACTTAGAAATTGAAATACTGATTGAACCTGCTGGTTTTAGAGTCTTTCATTGATAGAGGTCATAGATAAGTCTCATACTTTGTCATAAGTCTCTCGTCTTAGCTCTAAAATAAGAGATAATTTGAAGAATAAATTTCGCTAAGAAATATAACATGAAAAATAAAAAATATTATTAAATTTTATTAAATGCATTTGGGAATGTGAAGGTGGTCATCTACTTTTATATCATTAGCCTATTGATAACTTTCTCTTACGTTATCTAATTGCCCTATATTAAAAATAAAGGTTTTTGAATCAGAAATATTAGATTGTTAAGTTTTTCTTGAAGTAGTTAATTTAGGGTTTGAATATAGATTCATAGTTTAGATTATTTTCTTCATTTTTTTGCATAATATTGTACCACTTTGGGGGATCTGAATCATTTCTTCCTTGTGGAATGAATTAGATAGTTTTCTGATCTTCTACTCTCCAGAACACATTATAATGAAAGTATTTATATATTATTTCTTGAATGCTTGGATTAAATCACCATTATTTTTCTCAGAAATTAATGTCTTTGGGAAAGATAGTTCTTAAAGATATTTCTATGATTTTTCAACTATTGGTCCGTTCTTATTTTCTGTAACTTTCAAAAGTTGATTATCTTTTATTAGATGGCCAAGTTTTAAAGTTAGAGGAGGAGATGTTTTTTAACTTCCCCAGATGTGAATGCATAGGTCTTTGCATTATTGAATTTATGAGGTTTTTATTTGCTCTTTTAATTGTCTCTCTTTTTTTTTTTTCAACTTGAGACTACATTATGAGAGATTTGATTTGGGCCAAAATGCTCCTCAATTTATCTTTCACTATGCCAACTTTAAAACTGGTTTAAACACAACTACATTTCTAGAGCAGCATAACTTGGAAGGACAAAAGAGATCACCTGGTCTTCTCTGCCAGTTTAAGAAACGGGAAAACTGTAGTCTGAGCTGGAAAAAATAATTTACACAAGTTCGAGTGTCAGGAACAAAAGTAAGCTTAGCCTAGCTCATGGAATACCATCTCAGAATAAAAACAGCTATGAGACATCATGCTACATGGTTCTCCTCCTTCCTGACCTCTGAACTCCACCTGGTCTTTACTTCCAGTAGTCACCTGGGGATTGGTGCACAGCCCATGATGGTAGCCAATAACCTAACAGATGTGGCTAATCAGTCTTTCAGTCTGCTGTCCATGCATATGTCATCAAATCAGTACATCTCTTTGACATATAGAGACTGTAGAGGAAAAGTCAGGGACTAATCCCAGGCACTACCAGTGACTCTTCTTCCTTCAGTTTGTACTCATTTGTATTCATTTTGAAGCATTGTCTGAAACTAATTGGAGGTGTCATTTGTTGATTTTACAATTCATATGAAAATTACCCAATGAAACAATAATGCTTTGACTTTAGAGATTTGCAAAGTATATTATGCCCAGGAAAGACTGGCCTCTGACAGTGTGAAAGTGGCTGTCTATGTGGCAACAGATATTTAGCCACTGTAGACAAACTGTGACATCATGGTACGACTGCAGCCCTTAAGGGTGCTGTTATTTACTCTCATTCATATCAATAAATATGGCAAGGAAAGCCATATTTGCTAGAATGCCCAGGTTTAGCAAACCATTCAGTGAGCTCAAATGATTCTCTTTCCAAGAGCTGACTTAATGAAATGCCTATTATTTTCACAAAATCCACTTGAGACCTATTAAAGAACTTTGGTTTTTAAATTTTTCTGTGTAGCAAAAATTTCTTTCTCTGTTCCTTCATGCATAACAAATACACACAAAATAATTAATTTACATCACTGAACAACACGAATTCCAGGAATAGAGGCCCTAAACGTGTTGGTTATGTGGATCTAGGTTGGTGGATGAAGCTCAGGACGGAGTGATTCTCTGATGAACACAAAACAGAAGAACCTGTGGGAGAGTGTAGGGAAACTCCTGCCTCTAGAAATTCAGGAAATTAAAGTTTTTTGAAGTCTAATTTTCCATTAATTTTAAGTATTGAACCCACAGTAGGGGAGCAGCAAGAGCCAAAGGTCAAAATCTACATACACAGAATCAGAGTTAAACCCAAACAAACAAAACAGTGAGAGATGGGTATTAAATGACATACTGACTATAAAACACTTAGTACAGAGCATGATATATAGTGTTCAGTTGGCTATTGTTAAAAACATATTTTAAAATCTGTTTTTTTTCCTTTAAAGCTTAAAAATCCCTAAAATTTTATTTTCCATCAACCAAATTTGTCTGCTCATATCCTCAAAATGTTTTCTTAATTTGAACAAATCTCATTGCCTTTAGGACTCCTTGTTCAAATTATCATCATCTTTCTGAAACAGGAATGTCTGTTCCTATTTGTTTCCTGAAACATATCTTTCATCCAAAGAACAAGACAGAGACATTCACTCAAATGCCCCCGTGCAGGCCAGGAACTTAGCTCAGTGGTTCCACTGCCTGCCCGATAAGCACAAGGTCCCATGTTTGATCCCTGGTACCAAAACAACCAAACAAACAAAGGGACTGGGTATTTGTCTTAATGGTTCCACTGCCTGACTCAGAAAGCACAAAGGTCTAAGTTTGATCCCTGGCATCAAAACAAAACAAAACAAAAACAGATACCCCTGTGCCTTCCTAGGGCATCTAAATGAGTGTGATATCACTTGTATCTAGTTGCTTCCCCAGAGCCTCATGTGGTCATAGAAGGGGCTTTTTGGAGGTGGCGGAATCTAAGGTATGTGCTGGGATTGATTCATAGTATGATTCTAGGATTAAGAGTGGGTGCTACCTGCAGGGCAGATCTGGATAAGATATAAGGTGACAGAAAGAGAGTCACTGCTTGTTGGTTGTCACTTGCTGTTTGCCAATCCACTGCTTTCTGGCCTTCTGTCTGCCATGGACTGTTTCTCCTCTGCCATGCCCCTCCATCATGCCACCCTGCCTTGGAGTCAGCCAATTATGAACTGAAACCTCTACAAATTGCGAACTACATAAAAATTTCCTCCTCTAACTTTGGGTGTCAGGGATGTGGTCTCAGCACTGGGCAAAATAACTAAGACAGAGTACATCCAGTCATTACCATGAGGTACAAAGCCACCATATGATCTGTCACCTGGCTATCTTTCTAACTTCTTCTCCTGCCATCTTCCTCTAAGAATTCTACTTTTCTTGTAGATTTTAGAGATAGCCAGACTGGCTTCTACACAGACCCTTTTCATTTGTTATATCCTCTGCCAGAATGTTCTAACATATTTCCTGTAGCCCACACTGTTTTTTTCCTTCAAGTTTTTATTCAAACAGAACTTTCCTAGAGAAAATTATTTAAATGGACTGCTTAAAACTTCAAAATTCTACCTTCTTCTCATTCCGTACTCTCTTGTTGTTTTCTATATTCTTTATATCCCAGATATTTTCAACTTGAAATTTATTATGTTTATTTTTTACTGTGTAGCAACTCTCTCCTTTATAATGTCAACTCTATGAGGACAGGGACTTGATCTACTGTATTTACTAAGATATCTTCCAAGATTGAGAATGTGTCTGGCATATAGGTCATGAACAATACTTCTGAATGAAGGAAGAAAGGACTGGATCTTTCTCAGGATGCATCTTTATAATTGTAATAGAATATTAACTACAATACAGTAAAGTAAAACGAAATAAGTAGACAAGAATGTTAAAGTGAAAGGAAAATAACTATTGGCAAAATTTAGTAGGAAGCATTTTCCATGAAGTTCATTTCATAATATTTTTTACACTTGCTATATGAGTGATATACTTGACTTTGTGTGCCAGAAATTTATAAACACCAGTTATAAACACAGTTATGTATCTAGATGTCTTCCCAAAGCCTCTGTGCTCATAGGTAGAGCTTTTAAGAGTTGGCTGGATCTAAGGTGTATGATATGGGGAAGAAGGGGTGTGGTACTAAATTAATGCATTGATTAGAATTAGCATAATTCTGGGTTCCTGGTAGTTGATAGCCTGGGTAGCAAAAAAGTGAAAGGTACTTTTTTCTTGGTGCTGCTGTTGCTCACTGCTTTACTGCCTACTATCTTCTGCCTATCATGCCATTAACTCTGCTCCTACACAATGCCCCTCTGCCATGCCTTTCTCCCTTGTAGCCGACAACTATGGACAGAGACCTCTACAGACTGGGAGCTGAAATAAATCTTTTCTCCTTTAACTTGTGGGTAACAAGTATTTTGTCTCAGCAACAAGAACACTAACTAAAACACACACCATTTCACAAATGTGCGCATAATTTAAGTCAATATTGTGAGGTTATCCTTCTCCTTCACCTGTTTTTGTATTTTTGGTTTTTTTTTGTTTGTTTGTTTGTTTGTTTTGGTGTCAGGGAATAAACCTAGGTCCTTGTGCTTGTGAGGCAGGCAGTGGAACCACTGAGCTCAAGCCCTGGCCCCCTTCTCCCTTATTTATCATCTAGAAAGACCAAAGCTCAGAAGGTGTGATTGAGTGTTTATTTAAATGAGAAGTGTAAATGATAATGAAGCCCAGCCATTCTCATATCCATATTTTGAGGTTTCCATTGAAGTTTTCCCTGTTGTCTAGACATGGCATTTTTGAAGTTAACTAACAGTTCTGAATTTTTTCAGTCAAAAGTTTGTTGGCTATTTTTTTTTTCAATTTGTTTATTGGTGCATTTTAGGTATACAGTACAGTTACATTCATCATTGGGATCTTGTACCTTTACATGGCAGGTTTTGGTTCTCATTTTTTCCCCTTTTCCCTGCCCTCCCTTCACCCCCTCCTCCTCTCCCCATTTACAAATACTTTATTTCCATTTTTTCATTTTCTCATATTTTTTCTTTTCCCTTATTCCCTTTCCCCTACCCTTCCCACTTTCCCTACACCTTTAGCCCTTTTCTTCCTATTTCACATTCTCAATTCCCTCATTAGGATCTTATGTACTATTATAGTTTGTTCACACCAGAGGAACTATTGGTATTTACACGTGTGACTTATTTATTTCACTTAGCAGTATATCCTCAATATGTATCCATTTTCCTATGAATGAATCTAATTTCTCATTCTTTGTGGCTGAATAGTATTCCATTTCATAGAAAAACCACATCTTCTTTATCTGGTTTCCAACTGATGGGCAAATGGGCTGTTTCCAAGTTTTAGCTATTACAAACTGTGCTGCTATAAATATAAGTGCACATATATTACTATGATATGATTCTTTTAATTCTTTTGGAAAGATACACAGCAGAGGGATGGCTGGGTCAAATGGAACCTCTAGTCCCAGCTCTTTGAGATATCTCCATATTGATTTCCATAGTGGTTGCACTAGTCTGCACTCCCACCAACAATGGAGAAGGATTCCTTTCTCCCCACAACCCCACCAACATTTGTTATTGTGTGATTTCTTGCTAGCAGCCATTCTTTGTGGGGTGAGGTGGAATCTCAGTGTTGTTTTCATCTGCATCTCTTGAATGACCAGTGATGTGGAACATTTTTTCATATATTTACTTGCTGCTTTTACTTCTTTGTCTGAGAAATGTCTGTTCATTTCAGATGCTCATTTTTGAATTGGGTCTTTATATTTGGGGGGTCTGGTTTTTTGAGTTCTTCGTATATTCTAGATAATAGTCTTTTGTCTGAGGAGCAGGTGGTAAAAATTTTTTCCCACATTGTAGGTTGTCTCTTAGTTCTGCTAATGGTTTCTTTTGCAGTGCAGAAGCTTTTAAATAAGATGAGATCCCAGTTGTTGATTCTTTCTGCTAGTTCCCGTGCTACTAAGGACTTGTTCATAAAGTCTTTTCCTATGCCAATGTCTTCCAGAGTTCTGCCTAACTTATCCTCCAGCAAGTTTAGTGTTTCTGTTTTAATATTTAGATCTTTAATCCTCTTGGATTTTAATTTAGTGCATGGTGAAAGATGAGGGTCTAGTTTTAATCTTTGGCAGGTTGAGATCCAGTTTTTCCAACACCATTTATTAAAGAGGCTATCTTTCCTCCAGTGGGGATGGTCAGCTCCTTTGTCAAAGATGAGGTAGCTGAGTACATCTAGAGTTGTTTTTGTGTCTTCCAGTCTGTTCCACTGATCCTCAGGTCTGTTTATTTGCCAATACCATGCTGTTTTTATCACAGTGGCTTTGTAGTATAGTTTCAAATTGGGAATTGTTATACCCAGTGCCATGTGTCTCTTTCCTAGGATAGCTTTTGCTATTCTAGGTCTCTTATGGTTCCAAATGAATTTTTGGATTCTTTTTTCTAGTTCTGTGAAATACAGTGTTGGAATTTCAACTGGCATTGCATTGAATCTGTATAACAGTTTTGGTAATATGACCATTTTCTTCCTACTGAGGAGCAGGGAATATCTTTCCATTTTCTTATATTCTCTTAGACCTCTTTTTTCAGAGTGCAGTAGTTTTCAGTGTAGAAGTCTTTTGCTTCTTTTTTTAGGTTGATTCCTAGATACTTCATGTTTTTGGATGCTATTGTAAAAGGAATTATTTTCATAATTTCTCTCTCAGTGAGTCTGCTATTTGTTTATAAGAAGGCTATTGGTTTTGGGGTGTTGACCTTGTATCCTGCTACTCTGCTAAAAGTGTCATTTAAGTCTAGAAGTTTTTTGGTGGAGTTTTTTGGGGTGGAGACCTGCTTTTAAAGCACCAACTTTAAAGCTTTTGGAAATGTGGTCAAAGCATTAGATAATATCTCTAAATAGAAATGGCATCTCAGGCCACATAATCATTTTAGGTTCGTGTCATCTATTAAAAACATAATATAACTTTCAGTACCACCTGTCCATGATTTTAATCCTTACTGTAGTTGTTTTTAGAGTTTAAACTTGAGGAAATCTTGCAGCAGGTGATATAGTCCTTTGGTCAGAAAGACCTGCAAATACAGAATTTGTTATGTATTTTAGTTCTATAACCTCTCGTTAAAATCCCCTGCTGGTCAGAGTAAACCATTCATCTTTTCATCAGGAATTTTTCTTGGGGTATAAATGCTCCTCATCCTAGGTTTTCTAGACACCCCCCCCAAAAAAACCATGGAAAAATGGAAAGTGACCTGATAAACACCTTTATAAATATGGTTTATTGTCTATATACTGATACCCCAAAGTTATAAACATACTAGTTGAAGCTCATGAGGAAAAGAAACAATTCAGGTTGACTTGTGCTTCCAAGACTGAGATGCTCCCCAAGAAGCCTACATCTAGTCAGGAGTCTTGTTCTCAAACAGCTGTGTGTTCTGCCATCTTCACTAGCAGGGCAATATATATTTCCTCTCCATGGCTGCACAAGATAGGCTGTCTGTCATTGCTATTGGATTAATCAATCAAATTTTATTTTTATTGCACCATTCTGGAAAATCCACTCCTACTGCTTTCCAGTAATACTGAAAAGAAAACTAATCTATACCACCCAATTAAGAATAAAACATATGTCTTCTTGATGATGTCTGGGCAGTGGCAGTGCCAGTGGTCATGGGCTCTTGAAGTTATTCTACATTAAAGCTGAGAAAAACTATTAGGGTATAGCTGCAAGAGGTAAGTTTCATTACAATCACTAAAAAAAGAAAGAAAAGATATAAACTGTAAAGGGTCTCAGATGCCCCAGTGTCTATAGCCAGAAGCAATACTAATAACAAGTGTTTATTGAGCACTTTCCCTTTTAAAAGTTCAAAGAGCTGCTCCATGTAATATTTAATTCACTTCTACCACAGCCATCTGATTTATAACTTGTCCAGGGCCCAGGACTCGACGAGTAAGGGAGATTGTTCAGACTTTCAACAATGGTCTTGGCTGCTGAAATTGCTAAGACTGTACATTTCCTGATATCTGAGGAGAGAGATTTAAATCCTAGAACTGAGCACAGGGGTACATGTTGGGTGCTGACATCAAATCAGAACACAGAGTCAAAATGAGCCTTCCCCAGAAAGACGCCCACCAAGGAAGCTTATGAGAGTCATTACCCTGTGAACCGTCCTGGTTTCGGGGAGGCACTCCCAGACTTACACCTATATAAATTCCCTTTGTTAGTGGACAAGGGTTGACATCGCTAGAAACTCGCTTGATTGTGAAACAATTCACAAGACACAAATTCAAAATGAGCTAAGAAAACCTACCAATGGACTTAAAAAGCAAGGATTTTGTTTTTGCAGTGACTAAATAGCACTATTTGGTCACCAGCATCTGAATCATTTCCCAGTATCTCCTCCCAAACAAACAAGTAAAAAATGGGGACTGAAGTAGTGATTATTAAGTGATAAATGATTATGAAGTTAGATTAAAGGCCACTGTTTTTTGTTTATTTGTTTTTTTTTTGCTACCAGGGAACGAACTCAGGACCTTGTGCTTGTGAGGCACTGAGCTAAATCACTGGCCCCAGAGGCCATTTTTTTTTCTTTTTCTCAAAGTTAGTTATAGTCTTTCTCTCTCTGTCTCTGTCTCTGTCTATCTGTCTGCCTGCCTTTTTTCTGTTGTGTTCCTCATACCTGTAGGTCTTATTCAGTTTTCTCCTCTACTTTATTGTTTATACTGATGTGCACAACATACATACACACATGCATTCACAAAATGCATATACTCTATCTAGACAACTCCTATTATATCTTAAAAGGCAGCTTCCTACAAAATATTCTTTGAGGTGTGCAGCTGGGGTAAGTTCCATGTTGTCCTCCCAAAGCACTGCACACCTCTCAGGTGACATTCACTTTGTGGACTTACAGTTAAATTACATTTCCATAGGGCTGGGATTTAGCTCAGTGGTTCCGGTGCCTGCTTTGCAGGTGCAAGGACCTGAGTTCGATCCTCGGTACCAAAAAAACAAACACAACAACAAAAACAAACAAACAAACATGGGCTGGGGATTTAGCTCAGTGGTTCCACCACTTGCCTCACAAGCGCAAGGACCCAAGTTCGATCCCCAGTACAAAAAAAAAAAAAAAAAAAAAAAAAAAGAAAAAAAAAAAAAAAAAAAAAAAAAAAGAAAAAAAAAAAAAAAAAAAAAAAAAAAAAAAAACCAAAAAAAAATTACATTTCCATAAAACTGTAAGTTCCACAGGGGCGGAGACGGGCTGCATATTGTTTTGCATCCTTTCCACAGCACCTAACAAAGAATTTGGAATTCTTAGCGCCTACTGATCTCTTAACAACAATAATACAATTTATGCCTAGCGTGTTTTAAGCATTCACATGTGCCGGGCACTATGCTAAGCACCTCCGTGTATTACCTTATGTAATTTTCACAAGTTGCAATTGTGTACTGCGGTCAGCATTTTCAGAAAAGGTAAATGATGACCACAGAGATTAAGAAAGTCATTCTCTAAGTTTCATTCCTCATAAAACAGACCTTGAAAATAGGATTCAAGTGGAAGTAATTTATGTGGGAGAAGATCTTAGAAACCTCCTTGGAGAACACAGGGAATAAGATAGGAAATGGAAAACATCCAGCAACAAATGCATTATGCAGCCAGACATCTACGTGAGTAACTGCAACTTAATCCCACTATGAAAACTCCGATACCCTAGAAGTCAGTGCAGAACGTTTACCTCAGGGTGGGATGTTTATCCATTACCTTCCATCAGTCCGTGGATGGGGTCTGCTGTGGGTGGGTGTCAGGATCGCTACTCTCCTCCAGCTCTTTTGGCCTGCTGGGTACAGGCAGTTAAAGCAGATTCCAGCCATCAGAGAAAGTCCTAAGGCAGCTAGAAAGTGGGAACAATGCACCCCAAGGGTAAGGGCCAGGGAAATAAGGAAAGACAGTAGCTCCAGAGTTACACAACTGAGGTTCCATTTTCAATCAGGGACAATATGACTTGAGTATGTCTGACATCTAATTATATGTTTTAAATGATTACTTTTACACACATATGTTATATAAATGAATAAAAGTAGAATGGAAAATAAACAAAATGAAGTATTGAACAGCATCATGTAGTTTTTCATCAGGGCTAAGATTAGATCTGATAAAACTTTGCTGCTCCAAAAGAGAGAATGCTTTTCTGGCATCTACAGTGTTCATGCTTTCTGGTTTCCATGTCTCTCCCTGTGGGAGTCACCGTCAATTCTCTTTTTCTGTATAGTTCCCATGGTGAGGCGACACTTCCACTTTGGTTCTCTACGTTCATTCTTATGATATGATAATTTCCTGATTTGGCTATTATGAAATCTTGACCTCTCATGGGAGCCATGCTGTTTCTATGGCTATTGCCTGTACACCAGCTCTCTGCTCGTATGCATTGATTTTCTTGGTCAAAACCTCAGATTACTGAGGCCACAGTTTACAGATGCCAGAAAGCCCCATATAGCACTAATATGTTTGTTCTCTTTTATTCTCTTCCTTTGTCACACACATCATCTCATTCCATGGAGGCTCAAAAATTAGATTGATATCCAAAATTTAGTCACTACGATGTTTTGGTGAGTTAAGGGTGCAGTTCTCATAATGTAATAGCTGTGTCTTGAGAAAAATTATTTGTTAATTCAATTATTCTCAGTAAGATCTTTTTGTAAAGTAAATACTCATATCAGAGGGTTTAGCCTCTGCCATTTCATTTAACCAGTGCTCGTGAGCTACCTTACAGTTTATTTTAAAAAATTAAGACTGGCATTCAGTTTGGGCTTCATTGTGATAGTGAACAAAAGATGGGTAACACATGATCTCTGTTCTTAAAATCTGATGGGAGAAGCAGACATAAAAGTGCAGCACCCATAACTACTCATATGCACTATCATAGAGTTAAGCATAAATTGGTATGGAAAAGACATACAAGAAAAAGCCTAAAAGAGGGGTAGGAAGTTAAAGAGATCATCCACTAACATAATTTCTGTGGTATTACATTGAAAGACAACCCAACTTGTGCCAAGGTCTGAGATGTGAAGATGCATATTTCATTTAGGTAGCTATAAAAAATTCAGTTTGATCAAAAAGTAGATAAGAAAGTAGTCGTGTTGTTCCCTCCATTCATCTCCCTTCTTCTCTCTCCTAAACACTCAGGTCAGTTTTGTGACACAGAAAGCCCATGTTTCCTGACTGCCTCTGTAATGTGGGCTTATTTCTCACTGAAGAACTGGTAGATTAAATCTGGGCTGTTCTCTCAGGTAAGGATGTTACAGGCCAGTGACATTTCCAACTGTTTTCCATAGCCTGCTTGGATCAGGGCGAGCAGAAGAAAACAGGAAGCAGAGAGCAAACAGTGTTGTATGAGTTCTCCCCTGTGCATCTGCCTCAATTGCTGTGCTTACTGCTGAGATTTATGAGACAAAATTTGCTTGAAAGAAAACACTGGAAGGAAGTGGGGGAGCTGGAAGAAGAGAAGAAAGCAGGAAGGGAGAGAGGATATTATGTTAACTGTGAATCATAGCATTTGAAAAGATTTTTACAGAAGGAGAAATGATCATGGTTGTGCTCTGGAAAAAGCCTTCTCTCAAGACAGCAGAAATTGCATGAAGTGTGTGGAACTGAGGAAGGAGAACCATTGCAGCGGTGAAGTGGAAATTAGTTAAGAGGTGATGAGGCCTGATCTAGGACTGCATTTATGGTTACAGAGAGTAAAGGTTGGAATCTAGATATAATTAAAGCACATAATCCGCTGGACTTAGTGAGACATTGGAGTCTGGGAAAATAGTAACACCTGTCCAAAGAGTTGTTCTAAAGGTCATTATTATGAAATGTTTTAACTATACTGGATAGTGCAAATATTAATTATGGAAGTTATTTTGATTTAATCATAGCTCTCTTTATTTCTAGTCAGTGTCCTTTAGAAACCCCTCCCATGATTCGTTGTAAATTGAGCCATTCCCTAATTGGATTTGCTGAAAGCAATAGAGAATGCCGTTTGGCTACTTCTTCTCTAGGGGATGCTGATATTCAGATCTCTAGGTCATTATTTACAATCCCTATTTCCAACATGAGGAGTTTAAACTTGGATCTCATTTTAATCTGTAAAGTAATCTCTCCTTTGCCTCTAGGATGAGCTAATATTTAAACTTGAGAAAAGGAATCTTTTTTGCAACCTACAAGTCTTTGACCAAATTATCTACTGGGGATATATTCTGAAGGATATATAGAAATGTTGGTTTATTTTTTATGCCATTAACAGTGAGGGAGATAGTTATACCACATTTTAAAATGTGTTCTGTGCCAAAAAATAGGCTAGGCACTTTCTGTGCATTGATTGTCCCATTTATGACATAATAATGCTCAAAGTGCTCATAATTTTAAAGTTTAGGAAACTGAGACTGAAGCATTTTAACTAACTTATGATCGTCTAATTAGTAAAATACAGAACAGAGATGGAATTTTGTTACACCTTCTGTCTAAATGTCCCCCCAAAGCTTCATGTGGTCATAGGTGGGGCTTTTCAGAGGTGGCTGTCTCTAGAATGTATGACACTGGAATCAAGAGTGATGAGTATTAAATTAGTCCACTGATTGGTTTGGCATAGTTCTGGGAGGAGATAATGGGAAAGCTCTCCCTGGATGTGAATGCTACCTACGGGTAGCCTGGATAAAATATAAAGTACAAAAAAAAGGGCTGCTGTAATCATTGACAGCTTGCTACTTTGCTGCTTTACTTTCTTCTGCCTCCCATGAACTGTTTATCCTCGGCCATGCCACTTTGCCTTGGAGCCAGCTGATTATAAACTAGAACCTCTACAAAATGTGAGCTAAAATAAATCTTTCCTCCTTTAATGTTGGGTTTCAGGTATTTAATCTCAGCAATGAAAAAAAAAAAAAAAAAACTAAGACAAATTTCAACAGTCTACTTGGCTCCAGATCTTACACTCATTGTTTATAAGGACAAGGATCAAGAATTTAAAGTTCCCTCGGTCATCACTCTTTGATCTCATCAATTGAGGCTCCAGTCTTATTTCTAGACAAAAGTATTTTCCCTGAATACTATGCCCTGTAACACACTAGACTGGATTTTCCTGATTAGGGTTATCAATACATTGAGCAGGACTTTCTAAGCAGAGAGAGGACTGGTGCTTTACATAAGACAAACAAAATGGCCTTGTCACTCTCAGAAATATAGACTCATTATATCAGAGGAGCCCAACCAGATTGGGGGCAGCCTAGGACATCCTTCTGGCTTTGCATGAATATGAACCTTAGACAGAGTATTCTGGTATGAGAATTCAAAGAAGGCATCAAACTGTTTGAGTAGGAACTGAAACCCATGAACCAACATTCTATCTAAAGCTTGAAGGAAATATTCTAGTGAAATTTTCAATTTTCTCTCCCACTTCCAAGGCAGTAGATACCTCATAATTGTGCCCAGTTCCCTTTTCTAGCCCGTTTCTTTCAAATGCCTAAGAGTGAGGAGTAGTCTGGATGCAACCCTTCTCAGTCATTGACCTACTACTATATGACCTTTAGTAAACTTTTAAAATTTTGTAAAACTCAGTTCTCTCATGTGCACAAAGAAAATAATGACAGTAGCACTTTACTCATGGGGTTTTCAAGTGGTTAAAACTTTATCAAAAATAGGAATCATTTGATTTAATACCTAATACATGACAGCTCAAAACACATTAGATACTAACACTGTATATAGTGTTCATATATATATGTGTGTGTGTGTGTGTGTGTGTGTGTGTGTGTGTGTGTGTGTGTATGACAGCATAGAAACATGATGTAACAGAGAATGTCTCAATTTTAAGTCCTATTTTGAAATTCTTCATATATATGTTCTCTAAGTTTCCATTTTCTCATTTATAAAATGTGGGAGAATAATCACAGCTACTTCTTTACATTCTGGTTATCACAAAGTGATGTGTAAACAAAGTTTAGAGGAAACCTGACATTTAATAAATGGTAGTTACTATTCTGAGAAAAGATATAAATGGAAGTTTGGGAACTAAAGAAAAATAAGTCACAGGAACAATTTTACCAAATGTTATTTTTTTCTCTTTTTATATTGATACCTCTTACTTGTGTTTCATAACCTCTCTGGCCCTCAGTTTCCTCATTTATAAAACAGAAACAATAATAAGGAGTGCTTACATATATTATGTGTAGTTATAAAGGACAGACATACATTTAGCTTATATTGATACAGCTTTAGGTATAAGTATAGACACAGGCATAGATATAAATATGATTAAGAGGTGAAGGCAATACCTGGTATATAATGGCTAGGAAATATATATTGGCTTGTGTTTCTTCTCTTTTTCCTTCTCTTGTCTTTCTATTCTGTCCCAATTGCTAACTCCATTATTTTTTATTTTGTATTTAATTAATTTAAAATATTTATTTATTTATTTATGTTGCTTTTTATTTGATCCAGGTTGGTTTTAAGACTCCCATTATGATTTAGCATTATCATATACAGGTGTTTTGATCTTGGACTTTGCAGCCTTCAGAACTATGCATTATAAATTTCTCCTCATTGTACTTTACTTGGTCTGTACCTTTCAGTTATAAATGGACTCAGCACAAAATGGACTCAGTGTTGAATGTGTATTTTTGCCATTAAAGCAGTAAAGAAACTTACTCTTGGCAACTGCAGGGATTGAAAGTGAAGGTTGTGAAGAAAGTTGTGAAAATAATTTCATGAGTTGAATATAAGAGTTAAAGACCCTCTGGGTGTTGATAACAGTCAAAAGATACAGGATAAAATAAAATGAGTGACATAATGATGATCATCCACTGCACTTCAGAATGTCTGAAAGCCACTTTAACATACGATAACATTATCAACTAATCAACTTTATGACCAAGGTCATTGCTATTTTCTTTTCCTTCTAATATTAGCCATATTGATGCACAAGTACAACATTTCCATACAGATTCCTTTCTATGTTCCCTATAGTAGTCTTATATGCCTTGAAGTACACATAGGAAATAATCACACAGTGGAAAAGGGATCTACATAATCCATCATGTCAGGTGATTTTCTTTTGAATGGATTTTAAAAATATTACGTTTACAAAGTTTAAAAACATATGTACCTTTGAGGAGACAGTCTAACCTCGGTAAGACTACATGATAGAACCAATTAGTACCTCTCACCTCGAATTTGGTTGTGAAGAAGAAATGCTCACAGATCCTTAAGATTTAAGGATGAAGAGCTTGGGAATCATCTAGAGCTGATCACAAGACTCTGCATATATATAT
>NW_022900928.1:32985368-33062855 GCF_012274545.1 Fukomys damarensis | reverse complement strand
CCAGGGCTCAAACTCAGGACCTTGTGCTTGAGAGGTGGTGGAACCACTGAGCTAATTCCCTGGCCCAACTCTGTATTCTTGACTGTTATCATCTGTGCCTCACCCACCTATGACTCCCATCTTTAAAAGATAGGGATATATTTGCTTTTTCCACCAAAAAGGCCTTGATTGTTTTAGAAGTACTAAGAAAACACAAAATACCCTTGGCCTCAGCCTAGTATATAATACATTTCCATAGTCAGGAGCTAACTAATAATTATGATAATAACTAATATATGAGTACTTGATATATACCATGTATTAAGGACTCCCATCTTCCTCAGTCCTACATGAGGAATTTTGGCTTAGTGAAGTCAAGGAACCAGCCCAAGGATAACACTTGGCAAATAGTGGGACTTGGATTCAAACAGAAAGCCTATGACTCCCCAAACCATGGCATTATTCTTTGGAACTTTTTGCTACAGAATCATTCCATTCACAAATATTCACCCTACTATTACTGAGATCTACAGGATGTCAAGTGTTATACTGAATAATGAAAATGAAGTCTTGAAAACACTATATGCTTACAACACACAGCATTTTAAAGATATCTTAGTGGTATGCTTTCACTTCCTCACTGAATTTTTCAAGATCTATTGAACTCCATTTTCTTAAAGGGCCTGAGCCAGGTGCCAAGCATATAAAGTTGAAAGAAGAGAATCTCTGTTGCAATGAACTCCAAATCTAGTGCAAGGAAGGGAATTAAGATATCTGCAGGACTCCTCTGTGAACCAACCCATACACTCCCACGCCATGCTGTAGCGGTAAGGTGGAAAGTGACCTTCTGGATTTAGATACAGCTTCAGAAATCCATCAACACAGGGTTCCAGTTACAGTCTACTGACTAACAGGAATTAAAGCTTGAAATGAAACCTATTTGCCACTCTTTCCTTGGGAAAAGGCACACATAGACAGAGGTATGACCTAGAGTGGGAGCTAAGGACATGATACCCTTCCAGGGTTGGTACTTAAATATCACCCAGTTTGAACCTCTTCACTTTTCAGATGGGGAAATAAAGCCCAAAGAAAGGCAGTGACAGAAAATTGATTAGGTGAAGAACTCAGGTCCTTCATGCCCTCTCCATTGCACCAGTGTATTTTCTCTAATTGAGATACCCTCTAAAGAAGTGGAGGCAGCCAGGCCTGATCTTTGGGTGGAGTCAAAGAAAATGGAATCTGTGCTGAAACTTGCTGGTATTGGCCAAGCCTTGTAGGTGAGAAAGCCAGTTGACCTGGAGATGAAGAGGCCCAGGGGGCTGCTTCCTAGACCCTAGTGCTGATCTACTGGGGTTTCTGCCATCTCTTTTTGAATTACTGTTCTAATTAACATGTAAAATACTGACAACTCTGTTAGCTCATGCCAAATCTCCAGCACCTTCAGCTCAGCACACTGGGGTATGATCTTGAGATGTCTTCAAGCAAAAGTTCAAAATGCTGAAAAGGGAAGCATTAATGGGTGGAACCAACATGCGTGCACTTACTAGAATCAATTTTCCACTTAGACAGCTTTTGCCCAGTTGTGCTAACTGCTAACCAATCTATACTCCATAATGGATTAAAGCAGAAAGGTCAGGAATCACAAAATCATCCATTTCCCACTCATTAATATTCAAGTGTGGGTTTGTAAACCTGCCCCAGGCTCCATCACAATGAGGATTTATTTATAACCAGGTTCCAGAGAGACCAACATTGCATAGAAACATGGATTTGTATGCAGTTTCTGAATTATGAATAAATGAATTAAATTTACACAAAGATGATACCTGGCAATTGTCAAGAGGAAATAGCATAAATTAGGAACAGGGTGAGGTAAGTGAGCTACCTACCCCAATCTCCTAATTTAAGGGGTGCAAAAACTGAATAATCTAGACAAATAATATTTTAATGGAATTTTTAAAAAAGAAAATTCAATAGTTTATGATAAAATATCAAAATTCTGAATGAAGACAGAGCCAGTAGGAGTAAGGAAGAGCTGGATATTTCTCTGTTAGAAATATCAGAGGATTTTGAATAAAACAGGAAGCCTGGGGCTAAAGCCACAGCCCTGGAAATCATTAGTTGTGTTGCCCTAAGGTTTTTCAGTGACTATCCTTGGCTTTAGTTTTGTCTTTACTGAAGTGCAGATAACAGCCCCATGTTGCAGAATTGCTGTAAGAATTATTGAGCATAGCCGGGCGTGGTGGCGCACACCTGTAATCCCAGCACTCGGGAGGCTGAGACAGGAGGATCACTGTGAGTTGGAGACCAGCCTGGGCTACATAGTGAGTTGCAGGTCAGTCTCAACTACATAGTGAGACCCTGTCTCAAACAAACAAACAAACAAACAAGCAAAAAGAATTATTGAGCACAGTTCCTGATTTTATTTATCTCAATTATCTACTCAAGTTTTATGGAATACTTTCTATGTCTTAAGCATCATGTGGAGGATACAGTAATTAGGAAAAAGTGGGAAATCAAAGAACAAGCAAGGTGGACTGGAGCACCAACCACTGTCAGACACTTGACTGCAACATTCGTGTTTGAGCAGAAGTAGCTGCAGAGTGAAAGACAGTCCCACAATGAGCCAGGTGCCTTGTGGTGCTAGGCTGAATGAACGCAATGTGTGTCCCCTGGGGTGAAAGTAGATATCAGAAGACAACACTTTCACTCTCTAATCTAACGTGGCCCATTAGGGGTGGGGATGGTAATAATATCTCCATGTTACAAAAGAGTGAATAAAATTCAGAACATTTAGGTTAATTTTCTGGTATCACATAGCTACTCAGGAGATAAACTCAGTAGTAACCTGGTCTGTCTCACATCTATGTTAAAATGTGGGAAATGGAGGCCAAGTGTGGTGGATGATGTAGGGCTGGGGATATAGCTTAGTGGAACAGTGTTTTCCTGCCATATAGGAGACCCTGAGTTCAAACCCCAGTACAATAAAAAGGAAAAAAAATTATGGGAATTGGGAGCCTCCAAGGTGAGATATTCTTACACAAAAAGTGGAGGCTTTTTGAATAATAGATAAGAAAAGACTTGTGGAATGATTACTTTCTTTGATCTATCTGTATAATTTGAAGTAATATGTGCATACTTTGAATACTTCATTAAAAATGTATAAAGATATCAATAACACCAGTATATAAATTGTAGAGAATTAAGAAGAAGTATGACAATTGAAAAAACTCAAAGACACACCCTTAGAAAGAATTCAAATAAAAACAGATGAAATATGGTTGGTTTAATCATAAAGTGGGGAAAATAGCATATGCACACAGATTGTTGCATGGATTAAGTAAAATATTATATAACAAAGTAAGACTAAGAGCTACTACTGATAATATTTTATTTTTAACCAGACAGAACAGTAGTCAAATTCATGTGTCCATCATGTACAAACTTTGATATGTGTTAGATTTTTAATCTACAAAATGGGAATAAAACAGGATCGCCTTAGTTTTATGGCTGCTAGCCGAGGGCCTTAGATATTCAGGAATTAGTGGTGGTAGTTGTTACTGTCATTGTAACAGGAAAAGAAAATTGTGTTTTGTATAAATCTGATGGTAGCTATTTCTGCCTTCTCAGAGTAATGATTGTATAAGTCATGATTAGTGGGAAAATAAATCTCACAATTACTTCAGCCCGCTTCCAACAAATGGTTCAGAAGCCTGACATTTTAAACCTGCCATGTTTTGTGAGTGGCTGAAACGTGTCTCAGGTGTAGGGCAACTTTTGTGTGAGTGGAGAATTTAATGAGTTTTGGGTACACCAAAGAAAGCTGGTGGCAGAAAATTTCTACTCTGATATATAACCTCAAACCTTATGTCACCCAGAGGGATGTGTATGTATGCTACACATCTGGATACTCACAAACATCTGGACGGCTGGCCGCATGTTTTTTTTTTTTTTCTTTTTTTCTTACAATTTTACCCAAACATTTGGGATCAATATCAGAAAATAGGGGGAAGAATAATGACTTCAGGGAAGCTGTCAGATTGAATGTCTGTAATTGAAGTTCAGAAAAGTAACACCCGGATCTGCTATGTGACGGGAGAGCTGAGAGAAGTAAATTGCCTGGGAGCCAATAAGCAAGGCAGGTGCGAGTGTGATTATGAATGATTTTAGTTCCCTCAATTGTCATCAGGAAACCTGTGAGACTTCAGAGCCAGGGGAAGGAATGACTGGCATTTGAATGATGAGCTCCTAGAGCCATGTGTCAGTGAGGACCCACGAGGGATAACTCATTTCTGGAAGTGGTGATACCTCATACCTGGGCCATAAGTGAATAAGCAACAATTCAGCCCTTTGACCTATTGTTCAAAACTAGATGTCAATAGTGTTATCCGGAATTCAAACTCATTTACAGGTGACACAGGCATCCTTGAAAAATAAGGCAGCAGAGTCATCTGGAATTACATGTAAACCTTTTTAACCAACTCATTAAAAAACAGGCATTAACAAAGCTGGCAGCAGCCAAACTAGACAGACAACAATATTCCAGAAGCACCTTGACTCCTATAACCACAGCATGTTAGTGTGAGAAAAGACTTAAATTATCACTGCCAGGGGTCACAAACAATCAGGCTGCAAGACAGGCTAATTCTTTAAGGTTTGGATTGAATTGGTATGTTTAATGTTTGAGGGGAGGGGAAAGCTATATGTGAATCCCTTGTGGCACCTCTCAAATTAACCACAGACCCTCTACTCCCTTCCACGGTATACCAGCTGCCTTTACTTGCTTTCTCTAATATCTGCAGGCCACCTCAAAGAATTTTGTTTTGCAAGCCCAGAAACTCATTTCTTTGCTTAACAAATGAAGAATCTGAAGTTCAATTTATCATTATTAAATCTTTGGTAACCCCTTCTGGCTGCTTGTGAACACTACAGATTGCTATAGGTAGGTGGAGTCTAACTGTTTTATCTGTTCCATCTTATTATAACAACCTCTTGTTGTGAGCCTATTGTTATTTTCATCTGAGAAGATGAGGAAACTGAGGCATAGAGTTAACTTTGTCAAGTCCACACAACTAAAATCAAGACCGAAATGCAAATGTATCTATGTACGCACGTCAAGGCTCCCTGCGGTTTTTCTGCCCAGAAGAAATGTTCCTGTAAGAACTGTGAGAAATCAGAAACCTGCAGCTTTTCGGCTTTTGGCTCTGTGGACCATGATGAAGGGGTTGAATGTTAGTGAATGCTACTAGGAATTTAGTTTCATCAGAGAAAAGCTGGAGCCAAAAGAATGGAAGATTTATGTCTCAGCATAGTACCATTGTCCTCTTGTTTTCCAATGAATCTAGCCTTAATTATATATGGAAAATTGGAGCTCTAGAAAGGAAGAGTGCTCAAGATACTCCAACAGTAAGCACCCTTGAAATAGACAAACAGTTATTGAGTTTAATTTACTAGTTTCTGCATCCGTGTGTCAAGATTAAGACAGTATGCCGATGATTGGCTGTATAGCTGATAAAATATCCAGAACTCTAGCAAAAGGTTGTTGATGCTTTTTGTATTTAGGTGGTAACATGAACTTGTACACTGTCTTTTTTTTCCTGGATTTGGTAGGTATTTTAGTGGCTTGGTAGTAATGCATGACATTTGTTAAATATTTTTGGTCTCCTCCTGTTGGTAGGTTTAGATTTTATGGTTTCATTATATGTGAGTTATTATAGGACAACTAGAAGTAAGGAGTTGAGAATGACAACCTAGTATAACTTTCTAGAGCTCTTTCTTCCATCCAGTTTCACTTGGTAGCAACTTCAAAGAAAGAGATTTTTCTTTTACCCAGCTTATCAAAATCAGGAAAGCCCATCCTGCTACCTGTCACCCACAATTCACTTGTAGAATGTATACTGTTTTGTTTCCTCTAAAGTCATTGAGTGCTAGGAATTATTAGCATATTATAATTTATCCTGCCCTGACTGATACAATTGGGTAATTAGAAGACTTAGTCTAGTAATACCAGCAAGAAGCCATTTTACACTAGAAGTTCCTACAGTGATCTTTAAAACATTAAGCTATTTGAAAAAAGCCTTGAACTCTGAGACAGCACTCTTATTATATTCAATTATCAAATATTACTAGATACATACAAGGCATTCAATTCAGAAATGATTGTGAAAATTAAATTCAAATTTCTTAGGAAATATATAAATGCTTTTAATGAAGATTTAAGAACAATACTTTGCTTAAAGGCAAAACAGGTTGGCAGCGAGCATGAACTTAGAATTACAATTATGATGATTTCACATCATTCTGAAAACTTGTTAATATTTTCCTTTCACATTCTTGAAAAAGCTACATTTCTTAATCTGAGCAAAATAAGTCTCTCTGCTATAAGGGCCCACACTTACCACTTCACCCTCTTTTCCCACTACCAGACTGAGACAGTTGCTGACTATAAGCATCAAGGTTCCCCTCTTCTAGCTTTTACACAGGCTGTTTCTCTCAAGGGAATTTTCTTATCCCTTTGCTTTTCCCCTTATTTTACCTTATTTGGGCAACTACAGTAAAATATCATAAATGGAATAGTTAGCATATAAAAAACCAAAAATGTATTGGTGTTGCTCTGGAGGCTTGGTGTCTAAAATCAAGGAGATCCAGTGTGTGGAAACGCCAGCATTCTGATTTATAGACAGCATCTGCTCACTGTGTCCTCACATGCCAAAAAGGGTAAGGGCCTCTTTCATAAGGACTCTAACCCTCTTGAAGAGAGAGTCACCCTTATGACCTAATCACCACTCCAAAGCTTGCCTCCTAATCTCATCACTGTGTGGGTTAAGATTTCAACATATGAATGTTGGGGAGCCCACACATTCACTACACACATTCTCTCGTACAATCACCTTCCGGAGAGATTCCATCTTCCCCTTGAGAAAGGCCATGTCACCATCACACTCTTTCCTTTGCTACAGGATGAACCACTCTGTATTTAACTATTCCATGTATTGGTTTGCCATCATTACAAAATCATGAGCCCCTGGAACATAAGGGCTACTTTCATCATCTCATTTCTCCACTGCCTAACAGGATATGACACACAACGTGAAGTCCGCGTTTCCTGAACTAATATACATCATTAGAAATCGAAAATAAACTTAGCAACTTGTAGGCCACCATCTAAGTCAATAAATCATTCTTGGTCAACACCTGCATGTATCTGTGGGAACTGTATCATCCCTTGATGGCATTTCCTTTTCATCAGGGAATTAAAAAAATGATAACTGTACTGTATACCTAAAATGTACCAATACACTTGATGAGAGAAAAAACATTATAATCCCATTTCTTGCCAAATGGCATATGCTATTAAAAAACAAAGAAAAATTAGTAAATTTTGGGAAGTGTGAATCTTGCCAGCTAATGATCATTTTGGGCAAGAGTATAAGATAAAATTAGTTACAGTAGGGTAAGTATAATTTTTGGGGAAAGCACTTTAGGGTACACCTGCCATGTGCAAGTTGTGAGAGTAAGGAAAGTGAGGCCAAAATACTGTGTCCATGAAGTGCAGAGTTCAAAAAGAAAGAAAAAGTATACACAGACATTCTGACCCGATGAAGATAGGGTGTGGGTTAGGGTCAGGTGTGATGGTGCAAGCTTGTGCTCTCACAGCTAAGGAAGCTGAGTAAGGAGTTGAGAGCTCCAGGCAAGCATAGGCTACATAGCGAGACTCTGTTTCCACAAATATAAAAATAGAAGGGGAAGGAAGTAAGGGAGGGAGGAAGGAAGGAAGGAAGGGAAAGAAGGAAGGTGGGAGGGAGAGAGAGAGAGAGAGAGAGAGAGAGAGAGAGAGAAAAGCTATAGATTATAGTTACAGAATGGAGTGTGAATTAAACACAAAGGAGGGGAAATAAAATCTAAAATTAACCATCAAGTGCATATTAACTATTTTCCGTACAAAATTCCATTTAGTCTTACAAAAATGAATTAAAGAGTCATTTAATGAGATGAACAATGTGAAGCTCAAATGGATTTTACAGAAACCCACCCAAAGCCACACTGCTTGCCACTGATATAATTAACATCGACATTCTGCTTGGCTAGATCTTGCAGCCTTGGCTGTGTCTAACACACCAGGCTTTCCAAAATTTCCCTGATACACTGTGTACTTCAGAATTTTATGGAGGTGGTTGGAAATTTTTTTTAAAATACCAATTTTACACCTTTGACCTGATGCATTATAATTTCTAGGTCTGGAATCTAGAAATCTGCATAAAATTCGATCTCCATGTATAGTTCTAAATATGGTCAGAAGGATTCTTTATATTACATTGCATTTCCTCCTGGATGAAAGGAATCAAACATGAAATAATTCAGCCTAATGCTCTATGTCTGTCTTACTTGGGAATAAACCAGACTAATATTTTATTAATCAAAACCAAATACAGACTGCAATCATTGTCTTTATTAATTAAAAAAATCATGATAGTTATATAATAATCAAAGTAAGCAAAGACAAATATTGTGCATTTCTGGAGAGGTGGGAGAAGAGCAGATCTTATTTGGCACTGAATTTTATTTTTCATTTATTTCCTATATTTAAAAAATTGAAAAATAATGGGCATTCAGTAAATAATGGTAGAATGAGTGAATGAAGATACCATGTCAGCTTTTTTCATCCAAACATCTAAGCTAAAAAGACAACTACTGAAGTTTTCCTGAAGAGTACGCTCCTGCAGAGGAAAATGAAAGGAAATTGTGACAAATGCTACCACTTCAATCAGATTCACGATCAGAATTGGTGTGGGTTTTTGTTTGATAATAAATGCACTTTACCTCTCACCTGCTTCCAGGGACCCCTCACTTGGTAGTGATCTTTAATTAGGAGATGTTGTACACTGAGTTCTCAGCAGTTGCTCCAGATACTCGACGGGTCTCTGCTGCCGATAAGAAAAGCCATGGATTCCCACTGTGAGGCTGCGAAGTCCTTTCGCCTCTGGTTTGTACATTGTAGAAGACACAAGCTGTGATCTGGTTTCAAAAATTGGGACATTAAATAATGTTAACCTTCGACTGTCTCATGATTCGCAGTATTCCAGTAATCTTCTGTAAGGTCTCACAGTATAAGCCATTGCTATCTGTACGCTCTCACTGGGGTAGCTCACAGTATCTCAAAGGCCTGTGTCCAAAGCTGAACTTATGACACTTGCTTTTTCTCTTCTCTGTCTTCAATATCTCCATCACCTTCCCGGCTACCTCAGCCAGAAATCAGGAAGACGTAAACTTCGCCTCCTGACAGCCCCATATCCAACTAGCCCCCAGATTTTCTCCATTTATATCTCCTAAACACCTCACATCTGTCTCATCTGGTTTCCTCACTTCTCCATTACCTTTATCTTGGCCACAATTTTGTCCCCATCTCAGATTTTTGGTTTTTCCATTTTGAGTCTTGTCACCTTATAACTACAGTGCTGTTCAAGATTTTCTGTCCACAGCACAGACCTTGCCATATATATCACACCTCAGGTTCAAATTTGTTGCTAGGTTCTATTTTTCAGATGACATATCATGCCTTTCGTGATAAATATCTGTGTATCTTTTCAAGTCTATCGGCCTTTGCATATACTACTTTCTATCTCTGAAATACACTTCCTTCAGTTTGCCCAACTTCTATTTAGAACTTAAAACACATCCCAAGCCACGGCACAAAGCCTTTTGAGCAGTCCTGCCACCTCTTTCGTCAGTTTGCAAGTCTCTGTTCTATACTGTCACTTTATTGTGTGTGTTTTATGTCATAGCACTTCCTGTGTGGCGTGACTGTTCACTTATATATTTTATTCCCAAACACACTGAGAATTTCTTTCATAAAAGGACATTATTTTAGTTTTGTTTCACATCTGTTTCTGGTGGAATATCTGGTATACAGCAGGTATGCTGAGATTTTTGCAGATTTGTTATCTTACTGCATAATCCAGTATAACAGGTGGAGAAAAGCTTCTCCACTTCCCAGATCCTCAAGCAGTGACCATTTCTTCTTTCTTGTGCTCAGACTCACATACAGCTTCTCCTGTTGTAGATCTATTCAAATCAATGTAAGCTATACAATAAAATCCAATACTTACATGAAGTTCAAGGTGATCTCTTACTTCTTAAATTGAATGCTCCTCATCCCAAGCTAATGAATTGTGTGAACTTTACTTCCCATAGTGCCCTAAAGGAATCACTGGATATCACCTGAAGTGAACTAGTGACCTCAAAACTGTTGCAGCAACATCAAGGTATAAGACACACCCCTTACAAATGTGAGACCACTCACCAATCGTTTTGTGATATTTAGTTTCAGTAGATATTTCACTGTCCAGATGTTTTTACATAAAGCCTATGCTGCTGGTTTGAAGGAAGGGAAAGGGCAAGCAATGGTGCATGGTGTGCAACTCGAGTCACAGGAAGATCGTGTGTGTCTTGAAACATGGAGAAAATTTTGATGATTTATCAGCAATGGATTCTATCAAAGGGCAAGGAAGTACTAAAGTTATGGGACTAATTAAGAAGAGCAAAATAGTATTTCATTTCATTTCCCTAAGATTTGTTTTGCAAAAATGAAGCATAAAAAAATTTTATATTTGCATCCGTCTAAGTGTCCTGACAAATTTATTTTTAGAGCACTAGTCAGAATAGGAAAAACTTGTGATCAGCCTCTGTATCCATAAATAGTTGATCTGATAAACAGAGTAGAGTACTTCTGTATAACAAAATGCCAAACTACCCTTAGGAATGAAGGCATATACAACACATATGGATTCAGGCTGTTGCTCATGATTAATTTTGATAAAACACTTCATTCGACATGGCAACACATGCCAATGATCCCAGCATTCTGGGAACGAAGAGGCAGGAGGCAAGTTCAAGCCCTGCCTGGAAAATTTAGTGATACCGCAGGCCTTATCTCAAAATTTAAAACAAAAAATAGCCTGGGATGTAGCTTGGTGTGAAGGCCCTGACTTTAACCTTGAATACTGAAAAACTTATAAAATGATTTTCAGTTTAAAGAGTATATGCATAATATATACACAAATATATTAGAAAGGTGAGTATCAAAATGATAAAAATTGCCATATATGGGTGATCAGGTGCAAGCAGTTCCCATTTTCTTCTCTTTCATGCTGATATCTTTCTTCTATATTTTCCACAGTGACCACCTGTTACTTTTTTTTTTCATCCTCCTAGGTTATAATACAATTACATTTCAACATTTTACTTCTGTACTTCTTTCCCTTATTGTCCTCTCCCTCCCATGGCCAGGCTTCCAAAATGAGCCTGATTCTTTCTAAAATAATGACATTCACCTATGAAGTTACTCATTGTGAAAATAACCATGTTTATGGAATGTCTGACCAGTTTGCAGACTCTATATGTGCTTGGGCTCTTTCAGCGGTTGTTTTTCAAACAGGTTTTGGAAGCCCCCTCCAGGGATGTCCATTTGTTGCAGAAAGGAATGATAATTGCCACTGTGTCATTCAAGATTCTGATCAAGTTGTCCCAGATGGTTCGGCTTCCACAGTCCTAGCCTCAGCTCTGTCAAATTACACATGTGCCAATACAACAGGAATTATCCATCTTCTTAGGTTTGCCTATGATGTTCTCTCTGCCTGAAATATTCATTTTCCTTGCTTTCTACCCAGCCCAAATCTTCTCTGCTCTGAATCTTTTCTCAGTTCTTTACACAGAGAATTCATTGCTATTTTTAACTGGGCTTCTACCAAAATTCAGTGGTGTATTAAACCTGGCTAATAATCCAGTTGGGAGAGCCAATTGTTAAATATGCAGGACATTTACAAGTTGATTTATAAACTGTTGAGAGCTTTTAAATTGGAAGCTTGAAATTAACTGTGGTGGAAATATTTATACCACGGAAATTGGCAAATCAAGGCCTTTTCTCCTGGAGATCCAGCTTCCCAGCACATCAGCGATTTACACGTGTCTTTATTACAGCGCATACTCTGTCTCACCTGCTTTACAAGTAAAGAATTAGTCTCCTCTATGAAGGTGTGAACTCACTAGGGCAGGGTCAAGGTCTGAATGTTTTTATCACTCAAAATCTAGAAAGATTGGCAGGTGATCAGTCAAACACTACTGGAATAGACTGAGTTGCATTTGACACACATCTGCTAAATTGTATTTTGAATTAAGATGTGTTGTTTTTCTTTCCCTGTTATTCTTCTTTCTCATTCTAGAGCTAACAAGATTTGGCTAAATAGCATTCATTTTTATTAGCATTCTTAAATATTACAAAATAATTGTTTTTTTCAGCAAGGTAGTGATGTTGATTAGAGTAGAAAACGCATAAGTATATCTTTCTTTACTATATATAGATATGATTACTCTCACATCTTTACTTCCAATAGCTTTGCTTAATAAAAAATCTAAGGAGAGCCTCAGGAAGGCATAATATGATTTTAATATACTTTGCTTCAGAGAACCTCTGATGGTTAATTAAGAAACTTTCATCTTTGAAGTAAAATTAGAAAAAAAAACTTAATAACTAAAGGATGCAGGGTCAGTAATAAGACAGCTTTCCTTTTGAAAGTTGTATCTAATCAATCCTGAGAGACTTAAGACAATTACATTTATCAAAAACATAGAGAAATAAGCACCAACAGGGGACACCAGTTGGCTTTGGGCATTTCATACAAAATAGTGTCAGGAAATGATCAATTCCTCTCTAATCAGAGTCATTTTATGAAATGACAAAACAAGAGAAACAACAAAAACATTATTTACAAAGCTACAAGAGTGAAAATTATAGGTTAAGGATTAGGGAAAATGGTGCCTGAATTTTAAAAGCTCAAAAGCTCATATTTAGGCCCTTTTTCTCAACTGAAAACCAGTACATGAAATCCAGCATTCACCCATTTGCATATTCGTTGGTTTGTCCACATATCTTCTTTTCTGTCAACTACGAAGAAAAATGAATAGGCACTGACTGAATTTAGACCAATTTGGGTTTTAATGCCAGCCCCTGGACTAACCTAACCTAACTAATTTTATCTTTATAAATTTCAGGTTGTTTTTTTTTTTTCCTGTACAAACTAGTGTAATGCTAACCTCATAAAGTTTGGGGAATACTAAATGACATAACTCTTATGTTAATGACCCTTTGGCTTCCATTATTACGAGAACCAATTTTTAAAATAAATATGTCTCAATATTTGTATCTACCTACATTATATATAAATAATTAAACCATGGTCCTGGAGCTCAGGAGCTATCATACAATGGAGAACATGAAAACACTACAAAATAAATAAAATCAGATAAGGATCATAACGGTGACCAGGGAGTGAAGAGTATGTATGATTCAGAGAGCTTAGACTTACCAATGATGCAAATAAGACTCCTAACTCTCATCTTCCCTCTCCCCAAGATTTTATGGTTAACAAATGAAATTGTGCATAACAGCAATTTGTAATCCAGAAAGTGAAAGGATATTTACTTCTGAATTAAAATATGAGACCAAGTAGTGTTTACCACCTATGAGCCTGGTTGTATTTCTCTTTGGGAGCACATAGTAGGTGTTTAATACCTATAACACAAGTGACTGTATACAAAAATACAGAGATCCAGCAATCCAGAAAAATGACTGTCAGTGGAGTGTTAGAATAATTTCAGAGGGTCCAAGAAAGTGGTGAATCTATACTCAACTTTAAGGCACAAAAAGGACCAAGAAAAGAAAAAGTGTTCTAGAAAATGGATCACAGCTTGGGCAAATGTTTGTTAGAATTTTATTACAACAGCAACTACATTTTGGGTAGGAAATAAAGGCTGGGCAGTGCGGTTCATGCATCACCTGACATTTATGAACTCTACCAAAAGTTTTGCAAATCAGTATTACTGTTTTCATTTCCCAGTTTAAATGAAAATTGAATTGCCACTGTCAGACAGTTAATATTAGTTAAAACTTGAACCAATCCATTATATTTCTGGTCAACAGAATAAGCTTACAATTGTATATTAAATTGGTTGAACTGGTGTTTCAGAGTGCAGTCTTCATCCTCATATAACACATTACCCTTCTACTATTCCTTGTGATAATGGTTCCTTCGCAAGAGATATTTTATTTAATAATCTTAATCTATAGAATTCGTATCAGTACATGTTTGTAGTCCATGAAGTTTCCATTCATCTTGGGGAGTAGGTGCATGTACCTAACACAGCTTCTATTTTAAATCCCCTTCCCACTCATCTATAAATCCCCTCCCTCCATCTATAAGTCCCTTTTACCCATTTTCATTCCCCTTCTTCCTCTTCGTCTTCGTCTTCGTCTTTGTCTTCCTCTTCTCTTCTGTTTGTGACATATAATGTTGACATTCATAGTGGTTGTTTGTTCCCTGTATGTGGCATACTTTATATCAGACACGTGTAACCAAGAGCATAAAAATCATTCATGACATCTTTTTTCTGTCTCCCAGCACTCACAGTAAATTCCCCTAGAACTCAGTGAGTGACTGAGTTTTATTATGGTAGCCATTTATTTCTCAGCTGAGGCTAAAGAGTGGTGAGTTCAGGCTGTGCTTGGCTGGGTGATTCATCTGGTCTCGGCTTCATCTGGCTCTGAGCTAATGTGGGGTAGCCTTGGCTGAGATGATCAGGGTGAATGGACTCATCCTCAAAGTACAAGCCCAGAGTCAGAAGCTTCGCTGCTCACCTCCTTCTTGAGATCACTCCCCAGTTCCTTCACTTTCTTGGTTTCATCACATTTTCCCTCTCCACACGCTTTTCTAGACAAGGCTTCTACTCATGATCACCTCCTTTGGAACATTCCTCTTGGCTGGCAGCTTCTGGCTCCTTGCCACTTCTGCAAATCTCAGGTCATACCTCACTTGCTCATGGAAGTTGACAAAGAAAAATAATTCTCCAAAAACAGTTATCCAAATATCTTGTCATAGATGCAATATTATTTACATGATTATTCCATTTATTATTCAATTATTTATTTTTTATTCAATTTTTAAAATTCTAGTTTGTTTTCGACTAGACTCAGTGTTACATGTAGGCAGGGATCAGAGTTGTTTTACTCACCTTTGTATTTCTCAAATCCAGCTTATTGCCTGGCCATACATACTAATGAATAAAGGAAAAATAAATGAATGTGTGAGATTAAAAGAATAAACTATTCTCTAACTTACTCTGGAGTTTTCCTCTTATTGTGTCTTGGTAGAAACTAAAATACAACAGAATAGCTACAGCTCCTTAGCAACACCTGGGAGACCTCCTGACACACTCACTGCGTATCTCCCTTCTTCTGTCCTATTGAAGCCCACCACATCACCTGTATGTTATGTTACACTTTTTTTCAGTATCATTCTTTTTTTCTTGCAATATTTTATTAGTGTAAGTTTGCAGTGCATAAATGGAGAGTTGGTCCATGTACACAACACATCTTAATTCTATATCCATTTCTTTCTATTCTCTCTCCTTCTCTACAAAGAAGAATAAATATGAGTTATTTGTAGGAAAATAGATACAACTTGAGATCCATGTTGAAGAAATAGATCCAACTTGAAATTTATGTTAAGTGGAGTAAATCAGACACAGGAGCTTAAATTGCATTGTTTCTCTTATGCGAAAACCCCAAAATAACAAATAAAAAGAAAAATAAAAGATAAGTAACAAAAAAATGCAGATCTTTTGCAAAGAGGAAAGGGACACAGACCTGGGTGTAACTCTTTTACCACACCACATCTTTCTTTCTTTGCTTCTATCTATTCTCATCAAATTGACCATTTCCCACATCATCCTTTTTCACTCTAAACTTAGTCATTCTGGACTCTAAACTTAGTCATTCCAACATCCTATCACTGTCCCGGGCTGTGTGGTTCACTTCTTTTTGTCCAAATGGCTCTTTTTAAAATATTTCCTTACCCAGCTCATTGTTTTCTGCTCCATTATACTATGGGCACCCATTTATCTGAGTTTCCTGCTGTACAGGGAGAATCCACACCAGAAGGTAAGGGAAAGCTACTCACTATTTAGCATGAGGACAGTCACAGTAAATAATATCTTTCAAATGGAAAGACACATGTCCAAATGGATAAAGGACCTGATAGGATGAGACCCATCATGTTTAGGTTTGGGTGTAGGAAGAAGAAATACAAAAATTCTTGAGTCCAAAATTAGAGTCAGCTTCAAACTTAGAAAATGCAGGTGATATTAACAAGGAATCCATTTCAGAACACATTTTCCTCCCTTCCTTCAAATTTCTTCATGAGTAAGGATAAAAACTAAAAGTGTTTACTCTGAATTAGATGGAGTCATGAAGTTGGTCTCCTACCCCTGTGTTCTCCTGTGTGCGTGCTCTGTAGCACGAGAGAGAGAGGACACCTGGGTGATGAGGCAGGGTGATGGGATGCTGGAGCAGAGCTGGACTGCCCAGTTCTGCATCCTAACTTCACAACTTATTAATCCAGTGGCTTGAGACCACCTCTCTTTACCTGGGATTCCTTCTCACAAAATAGGCGCAGTACTGCACTCCCAGAAGGACCTTCAAAAAAATTAATAATGTGATGTGGGGCATTGTTAAGGCCCTCGCTGGCCCGTGGTTAGGACTTAGAGACTACAACCGTGTATTTCCTTTTTTCCATCTTACGGGGGTAACTAAAATGGCTTAAATTCATCCTCAGCAAAAGAGATGGAAAACACCCCTTCCTTTCCGATGTGAAGAGGACGCTGTTCACCTCTCTATACTGAGTTCAGTATTGGTGGCCTCCTTTTGCACTTCTGTCTTGTCACAAGTTTGGGTCAGAATTTCCTAGTTTGCATTTCTATTTCATTGTGCTTTTAAAGAGAGCCTTTTAGATGAACAAAGAGAGAAAAAAAGGAAAAAGACAGAAAAGAAAGACTCAACATCCACTCAGTCAAAAAGAGAAAGAAAACCTTTTAATTCCATTTTCTGCCAGAGAGCTGACTCAGCAGCTCACCACCTTCTCATCCCAACTCCATTTTTTTTTTCTTTATTCTAGGCACTGTTCTCATTATCCAAACCATATCTCAGTCAGCAACTTTATCCTCCTCTTTTACACAAAGAGCAACCCTTTTAATCCTTTCACAACTGATGACTTGCTGCCAATTTGAGTAAGAACAGCTGCCCTCATGGGCCCTGAGTTGTCAGAGCAGGCCCTGTAGTGGCTCTGCAGTGTCCACAACTAGGGCCAGGGGCTGCCCTGACCACCTAAATGTCTACCCTTTTCTAACCCAGTAACAACCAGCTTGACCTCCTCAAAGCTCCTACCAGTGCGCAGAAGGCTCAATCAGTTAGATTTTCTGCTTGAGCCATGTGTGGTATGCTGTGCACAGACCATTGGCTTGCACATCCCTGCCCAAAGTGATACAGTCTTCTCCATCACAGTTTGAGATCTGTTACCTGCTGCCTTGAACCAGACTGCTTAGCTGAGCCAGCCCCATGTGGGTCCAAATTCCTGCCTTTCTCACCTGCTAGTATGTGGCCTTGGGCAGGGTAACACAAACTTTCTAGGACTTTTTCTTATGAGAAAATGTAAATAAAATGGCTTTATAACTTATGGTGATGGTTGAGCTTTATAAAAAGAAAGAAAGGAAGTAAGAGTGCATGAGAGACAGCACAGGAAAGGGCTAGTGATGTCGTGGCATTGGAAAGCTGCCAGATAACTGTCCATGGCCTTCGTTCCCCATTCCCACATCCTTACACACTGTTCTGCTTCCTCACCTGCTGCTGCTCAAGGGAAGTCTCACTTCAACAGAACTTCCCAAACTTTTATGTCTTATATACCGAATACTGCTTAATATCTTTGGTTTCAATAAAAGTGTTCTATCAACTTTTAATGTCCCAAAGATACCAGCTTCGGTGGTCCTTGTATCTTAGAGTTGGAGCAGTGTTACTGGATGCCCTGTCTAGAAGTACTTTTCTCAAGGACAATTTTGTGGACAAGTAGACGTGGTTGAAAGACTTGTCCTTGGGGCTGTACAGTGCCTGCCACTTACTCACCAGTTCTTTTTTTCCCCCATTAAGTTTATTGCTACATTTAAAGCAAACAATATAGTTACATTTATCATTGAGATCCTGTACCTTTACATGATATCTTTTGATTTTTGTTTTTTCCCCATACTGCTGCCCTCCCTTCACCCCCTTCACCCTTCCCTATTTACAAAGACTTTGTTTCCTTTTTTTCACATTTTTTTCCTTTCCCTTATGTCCTTTCCCCTCCCCTTCCCACTTCCTCTTTAGCCATTTTCTTCCCATTTTTGACTTCTTCACATATTCTAGATAGTTGTCCTTTGTCTGAGGAGAAGCTGGTAAAAATTTTTTGCCACACTGTAGGTTGTCTCTTAGCTCTACTGGTGATTTTTCTTGCACTGCAAAAGCTTTCTAATACTATGAGATCCCAATCATTGATTCTTTGCGCAAGTTCTTGTTCTGCTGAGGATTTGTTCATAAAGTCTTCTCCTATGCCAATGTCTTTAAGAGTTCTACCTAATTTACTTTCCAGTAAGTTTAGTGTTTTTGTTTCAATATCTCGATCTTTAATCCACTTAGATTTTAGTTTAGTGCATGGTGAAAGATAGGGATCTAGTTTTAATCTTTGGCAAGTTGAAAGCCAGTTTTTCCAACACCATCTATTAAAGAGGCTATCTTTCCTCTGAGGATGGCTGGCTCCTTTGTCAAAGATGAGGTAACTGAGTATGTCTGGTGTTATTTCTGCGTCTTCTAATTTATTCCATTGATCCTCAGGCCTGTTTCTTTGCCAGTACAATGCTGTTTTTATCACAGTGGCTTTGTAGTATAGTTTCAAGTTGGGAATTGTGATACCACCTGCCATGTCTCTGCTGCCTAGAATGGCTTTTGCTGTTCTAGGTTTCTTCTGGTTCCAAATGAATGTTTAGATTGTTTTATCTATTTCTGTGAAGTACACTGTTGTGATTTCCATAGGAATTGAATTTTTATAGAAGTTTTGGAAGTACGTCAATTTTCACTATGTTGATTCTTCCTACCCAGCAGCAAAGGATGTCTTGCTATCTTCTTATATACTCTTCTATTTCTTTTTTTCAGAGTGTTGTAATTTTCAGTGTAGAGGACTTTTGTCTCCTTCATTAGATTGATTCCTAGGTATTTCATGTTTTGGATGTTATTGTGAAAGGAATTGTTTTCCTAATTTCTCTCTCAGTAAGTCTGTTATTTGTGTACAAGAAGGCTATTGATTTTTGAGTGTTGACTTTGTATCCCACTACTTACTGAATCTGTCAATTAAGCCTAGCAGTCTTTTGGCAGAGTTTTTTGGATCTTTTACGTAGAGTATCATATCGTCAGCAAATAGTGACAGCTTAACTTCTTCCTTTCCTGTCTTTATTCCTTTTATTTCTTTCTGTTGTGTAACTGCTGTGGCTAATATTTCCAGAGCTACATTGAACAGGAATGATGACAGTGGACATCCTTGTCTTGTTCCTGATTTTAGTATGAAAGTTTTAGTTTTTGACTATATAGAATGATATTGGCTGTTGGTTTTTCATAGATAGCCTTTATCAGGTTGAGATGAAGATTTTACAATTTTCTGTAGATTTTTTATCATGAATGTGTGGAATTTTGTCAAATGATTTTTCTGCATCTATTGAAATAAGCATATGGTTTTTGTCCTTAGTTCTGTTTATATAGTGTTTTACATTTATGGATTTGCATGAATCATCTTTGCATCATGGAATAAACCTGACTTGGTTAGGGTGTATGATCTTCTTGACAATATTCCTTATTCTGTTTGCCAGAGTCTTACTGAGGATTTTTGCATCTGTGTTCATTATTGAGATTGGCCTGTAGTTGTCTTTTTTGGTTGGTTTTTCCCTGATTTTGGAATCAAAGTAACACTTGCTATGAGGAATGAATTTTGGAATATTGCTTCACTTTCAGTCTCATTGAAGAGTTTAAAGAGTAGTGGTGATAGCTCTTCTTTTAATGTCTTATAGAATTCAGCGGTGAAGCCATCAGGACCTGGTCTTTTCTTTGTTGGTAAGGTTTTAATTACATTTCCAATTTCACTGAATGTAATTGGAATATTTAGATGATTTATATCTTCTTTGCTCAACTTTGGAAATTCATACGTATCTAGGAATCTGTTCATTTCTTCTGTATTTTTCATTTTATTAGAGTGTAGGTTTTCGAAGTAGGTACTGATGATCCTCTGGATTTCTGGTGGATCTCTTGTGACTTCACCTTTTTTAATTCCTAGATGCATGAGTTTGAGCCTTTTCTTTCCTTTTTTGATAAGGTTGGCTAAGGGTTTATTGATTTTATTTATTCTTTTGGAAAACCAACTCTTTGATTCATTGATTTTTTTGTATGATTCTCTTAGTCTCCATTGCATTAATTTCTGCTCTGATCTTTATAATATCCTCCCTTGTATGAAATTTTGGTTTGTATTGCTCTTCTTTTTCTAGGAGTTCAGGGTTAAGCATTAGGTTGTTTATTTGAGCTTGCTCTGTTTTCCTAGTATGAGCATTTGCTGCTATGATTTTCCCTCATAGAACTGCTTTCATTGTGTCCCATAGATTCCTGTATGTTGTACTGGCAAGATTATTTAATTGTAGAACCTGTCTAATTTGTTCTTTAATTTCCTCTGTGACCTAATCGTTGTTCAGTAGGGTGTTATTTAATTTCCATGTGTTTGTGAAGTTCTTGCAGTTTCTTAGGCTATTGACCTCCAGTTTAATTGCACTACAGTCAGGGGATAATCAATTCCTTTGAATTTATTTAAGCATGTTCTATGAGCTAGCATGTGATCTATTTTGGAGAATGACCTGTGTGCAGCCAAAATGAATGTATATTCTGATTTTTTGAGGTGGAACATGCTGTAGACATCTACTAAGTCTGTTTGTTCTAAGACTTGGTTCAGTTCTGTTCTTTCATTGTTGATTTTTTGTTTAGATGATCTGTCCATTTGTGTCAGTGGAGTATTGAGGTCCCCCACTACAATTGTATTGGTGCTTATTTCATTTTTCATATCCATTAATATTTGTTTTGTATAATTGTGGCATTAGTATTTGGTGCATATATATTTATGATTGTCATTTCTTCCTCTTGTATTGTTCCCTTTACAAGGATATAGTGGCCTTCTTTGTCTCTCTTAACTAGTTTTGGTTTGAAATCTATTCTGTCTTCAAATAAAATACCTACCCCTGAGTTTTTTCTGGGATCCTATCACATGGAGAGCTGTTTTCCATCCTTTTATTCTCAGTCTATAAATTTCTTTGTAGATTAAATGGGTTTCTTATATCCAGCATATCACTGGATTTTTGGTTCTTAATCCATTCTGCCAGCCTGTTTGTGTTGATTGGTGAATTGTGGCCATTAACATTCATGGTTATAAGTGTTATGTGTTGGGTTTTTGTTATGTTATTTTCCTGTTGTTGGTTCATTTTTTTATTTTTCCCTCTCTCCTTTTAATTTCTTGCCTTGCCTGGTATATTTGCTCTGTTGGTCCTTATGGAATTGTGGTCTTCATTTTCTTTTTCTAGGATATTGTTTAGAAGTGTTTGGAGTGCCAATTTGGCGTTCATGATGTTTATCAGGTGTTCTTTGTCATGGAAGTACCTTATTTCCCCATCAATTTTGAAAAATGGCTTTGTAGGATACATTAGTCTAGGTTGGAGGTTGTTTTCTTTTTGGACTTGAAATACCTCACTCTAAGCTCTCCTTGACTTGAGGGTTTGTGTTGAAAAGTCTGCTGTGATTCTGATGGGCTTTCCTTTTCATGTGATTTGTTTCTTTTCTCTCACTGCTTGTAGTATTTTGTTCTTCTTTTGGGTTCCTGGGATCTTGATTATTATATGTTTAGGTGTAGATTTTTTTATTATTATTATGGCTAGTTGGAGTCCTATATGCCTCACTTGGCTGTATGTCAAATTCTTCCCCTCTGTTTGGGAAATTTTCTGTCATTAATTCTGTGAACAGTTTTTTTTTTTTTTAATGTCATTTGCACTTTGTCCTGCTACTTCATGGATTCCTACCAGTCTTATAGTATTATTCTTTGCATCATCTAAGAGTTGTTGGTCCTTTACTGTTGTTAAGAGATCTCTCTTTACATGGTCACTGACCTCAATCCTGTCTTCTATATCTGAAATTCTATCTTCACATTCATTCATCCTGCTGTGAATGCTTTCTGTGGAATTTTTAATCTCCTGGATATCTGTTTGTATCTTTTTCATGGATTCCATTTCTTTCCTATGTTGGGCATTCATGGTTTCCATCATGGTCCTGAGCTCATCTATTTTTTAAAATCTGTTTCTTTTCTAGACTTTCTAATCATGTCTTTCATTCCTCTCACCATATCTGTGGTTATCTTGAAAATTATTTCTGTTTTGAATTTTTCTGGAGCCTCATTTATTTTTTATTTTTTATTTTTTTTTACTTTCTGTGCTATCAGTTCAGGGTGTCCAGATGGTTGACTGTCAGACTTTTCCACCTCATTTCCCCCAGTGTTTACCTTCAATGGGGTGGAAGTCTGTCTTTGTGTCTTGTTTAAATGCCTTCTCATTTCCAGTTTTTGTCATTGGTACTGTCCTTGGTTTAATTCCTGGGTGAATACTTCAATCTTCCAGATATAGATGGTCTTTAGGTTTTGAGTCTCTAATTACTCTAAGGCAATCTCATTTTCATTATATCAGAGAAGACAACTGATTAGATCAATCACAACATCTTAGCCCAGGTGATACATTCAGCAACACAATAGCATCAAGAACAGCTTAGAAAATAACTATTTGTGGTAGTTATTAATCTGTCACCTTTAACTATGTGAATTAAATCAAAATCAAGGAACAGCCCAAAATATGTTTATAGTGAATAAACTCTTCAATATAGCAACTTTACCCTTCAGGATGGGGATTTAGAAGGAGTTGGGGAAGGAGGGATACATAGGTTAGAAGTGAGGTCAGAGGACACAGGAAGATCACACAAACTGTAGGGAGCTGTGGAAGAGAAGAGAAGACAGAAGAAAATATACCCAAGAACAGAACAAAATAACAGCAATAGGGAGGCTAGAGATGGTAATCACTTTCTTTTCTTTTCTTTTTTTTTCTTTCTTTCTTTCTTTTTTCTTTTTTTTTTTTTTTTTTTTTTTTTTTTTTTGGCTTGCTTTTTTAAATGTAATCACTTTCTTTTAAAACTAATGGCAGAAGAGGGCCAGGGATTTAGCTCAGTGGTTCTGCTGCCAGCCTCACAAGCACAAGGATCTGAGTTCAATATCCAGTACCCAAAACAAAATAATAATAATAATAATAAATTTAAAAAATAAAACTAATGGTAATTGAAAGAAGGTAAAAGAGAAGAAAAGGAGAAGAAAGAAAATAAATTTGAATTAGGATAGTAACAGGAACAAAAAGGGAGAGTAATGGAGATCAAGGTGGGAGAGAGAGAGTGAGAAAGAGAGAGAAAAGAAAATGAGAAAAAGAAGATTAAAAAGAAAAAGAATTTGAGAAAAGAAATATAGAAATAAAAAATATTTTAAGTGCTTAAAGATAAGGGAAATATTACTTTGAAAATAAAAAACACAAATAGAAATAGAGGGTATGCCTCTGTTGATACAATAGACAGCATGGGCAGGAGTGTGCAGGTCTACACTAATTAGTCTCACCAAGCCAGCAGCTGTCCTCTGAGGTTTAGGCTGATTTCTAGATGCAAGGCCCAAGCTCTCTGACAACCTCCTGGGTTGAAATCTGCAAGGTTCTACTGAAGGTTCAAGATGTCTTTCCCTTGAAGTTAGACCAAGTTCCAATGTGAGCTGCTGGTTCCTCCAACTTATCAACTATGGTGAGGTGGTATGCCTTTATTGCAGATTTTCGTCACTTTTCCAGTGGGCTTCAATTTTCATCTAAGAACCTCAGAGAGGCCTTCTTTGTCTTGTTTGTAGGGGAAGCGGGGGGCAGGGACAGGTACATGAACACTGCTGTATTTGCACCTGTGCAGCTGGGCTGCTCTGTGGCACCAGGTCAAAGGGAGTCACCCATTCTTTCATTGATCTCTAATATAATTTCCTGTTTCCTATTCTGTCTTTCATACTGGATTCCAAGGCCCAAGATGTAGGCAGGATTCTGGGATTCTTGCACAGTGTTTGGCATACCTAGTACATAATTAAAAGTGTTTGGTAAGATAAATGAATTGTATACAAGAGAAAGGATGGTGCCTACCTATAGTAGTTTGGAAAATGACTGAAGATCTTTAAACTATAATAGGAATAAATTCAATCTTTTCAGAAAAGAAAATGAGATTTATTTAAGTTCCACTATGATCAAAGAACACTGAGAGTAATTGCACTCATATTACCTTACTCAATTCTCTTAACTTCAATGTGATAATTCAATCCCCATTTCATAGATGGAGAACCAAGACAATGACAGTTCAAGCCACAAGTAAAGGTGGAGAGCTAGATCAGAAATCTAAAACAACATCTCCCTGACTCCACACCACACCATGATCCTTGATTTACAACTTTGCAAAGGAGCAGTACCTTCTGTCTTACTCAGTTACTCATTGTTGGAACAAAATACCCAAACCCACAACTTTATCTTGGCTCACCATTTTGAGAGGTTTTAGTCCATGTTCAACTTGCTAAGGCAGAAGCAGCATGGCAGAAAGACATAGCAGACTAACGCTGTTCTTTTTATGGCAGTGAGGAAGCAGGGAGAGAAGGGAGGAGCCAGTGAGGGAGATGACTCTTTCAGGTCACTACCCCAATGGCTGATCTCTAAGGAGGTCCCACTTCCTAAAAGCAAGTCGGCTATAAACTCATCAGTATAACAATCGACTGATGGGTATAGCAACTTCATGATGCAGTCATCTTTCAAATATATGGGTCTTGGATGTGAGGGTAATCTGGCTCTAACATCTGTCACCCCATTGATTGTCAGGGTTGATTTGGCTGATCTGGCTGGCTAGGCAGGTGTCCCTTTCCTTCCTCACCGCTCAATGTGCATCACTCCTGAATCTGCATGCTCAGTCAAAGAGGACGACCACCTCCGATAGAGGAGGACCGTTTCCTCAGTCAAGGGTAGCTGCCCTCCCCAGCTAGAACCTCCAGACAAGCTCTCAAATACATGAGTCTTTGGAGGAAACCATAGATCTAAACCATAATACCTTCCCTCTTCTCTTGGAAACCAGGCTGAGAAAGAATGAATCTTTTCCTGTGTTAAATGACAACTTTTTAAAGAAAGCTTTTACCTAATGCAAAATGAAAATATTCCTTATGAAAAACATGCAATCCATAAGTGCATCTATATTTCAAAGCCCCCAACTCACTAGGATTTCTCCAGGCTGTTTTTGTCAGGATTTGAAAAATAGCTCCCTATGATTTTTTTGATGTGAGTTAATATAGTGATAAGCACCATAAAGTCCCTGGGAATAACACATCATTAATTTACCTCAGAAAATAAGACTTCAGTGACAAATAAACCTCATAAGGGTTCTGTGGTTAAAGTAGCTTGGTGAGCAATGGCTATTTGAATTGACTGAAATTAAAGATAAAAAGAGTGCAACAAATGTAACGAATAATGTTTAATGCTACTGAACAACACATAGTCTGCTTTATGAAGGGCTCTTGACAAAGCTGAAGGGAAAAATAAATTATTAGAGACACTCCATTTTAATGGGTGGAGACACATCCTGAAAAGAGCCTTTGATTCATAGGAGACCTAATTTAAATTTTTACCTGGCCAATAATTAATTGTTTAACCTTGAGAAAGTAACTTCCTCTCCGAAGGCCTAGTGACCTATTTTGTAAAATGAGAGAACTGAATTCTGAGAACTAGAATCTAAGCCTAACAATCTAGAATCCAAAGACTATGCCACATTGATTGAAAAGAAGGTGTTCTCAAAGGGGGGTATAGCTCAAAATGACCAAAGTCAAGGGTCTCAGAGAGCAATGTTCTAAGTGATTTTCTAAGAATTAAAAAACTGACCTGTTCATGAGTACTATCAGTTACTGATCATCTGATTTTGGCTAAATGTATTCACCTTCTTAAGGATATGTTTTCAAATTGATAATTTGATGTGGTATAATCCTTCTTCAAAGGGTTGTCCTAAAGGTAAATTAAATTACCAAAATCCCAAGCATAGTGTTATGACATAGCATATATGTCATGCAGAAGAGGGTCTATCATAGATCTGTCTTAATGTTCCCCCTGGTGGGCTTGATGGTGAGTTTGTGAGAAATGGGTGGCAATGAAAAGGTGGATTTGCTCCTGGGTGGTTAGCAGCAGGGCTGTTGGAAGAGCTCATGCAAGTTGAAAAGTTTGTTCAAGTAATGAACCCAAAACAAGGCTGGAGTGTATGGAGTGACCAATGGACTAATGTTCATCCATATTGGAGCCAGAGTTAAGAATCCTAAGGCTATGTTGTTAAGTTTGGGAAACAGTAAAATATGGTGGTATTCAAAATGTTGGAGAGGTTGGGACCACCAAGGCAATGGTTCATCTCACATGGGAACCACCTGGGAAGCCTTTAAAAATTTCTGAAGTTTCAGTCTTACCTTTAGAGATTTGTGTGTAAATGATTTCGGGTGCTGCCTGATAATGTGTATAATTAAAAGTATCTGAGTGTTTCTAATGTTGGACAAGATGGTGAACCATTGACTCAAGGAGAACGTGTAGATAAAGAATATGAACCATAAAAGGTGAACCAACTTCCAATATCCAGAATCCATTAGAGATGGATCAACCAGCAAAGGAGATGGAAAAAGAGCTATCTGTAAGGCAGGAGAGAAAACACAGTTTTCAAGAGAGGGGGAAAATGGGCTTTAGTATGGAAAGAATATTCACTGAGTAAAATCAGAATCCAGAAGTGAGTTGTGCATATGTTGAGGTGAAAGCCCTGGGTAGAGGGCAAAAAAGCAGTTTCTAAGGAGTGGTGAATTAGAACCATATTTGTAATTTAGTTTTCCTCAGCATTTTCTGCTCAGCACAGGTCTGGGTATAAATGTGATTGCAAATTTGTTGAATTAGTTCTTCATTAAACTCATTACCTTTAAATTTCATTTCTGTAAGAGGTCAAATCTTAAAGTAAATTAGATCCATCTTGATCCATATGTCATTAATTTATTGACTGGATGGTTCACATGGAAACTACTTACTTTGATCTTATTTTCCTTGTGCTCCGGTTACTGAAATAGATTTCAGAACTGCTACTTTTTCTTTTGTTACTTGATCAACTTTAGGGGTCAATATTCACAGAGACTGTGCTATAGATTCCCTGGAATCTTGTGTGTATACCTTGTAATTCCTATACATGGCAGCTGTGGGTATATGCTGCCTGAAAAATTTGCTGAAGAATGAAAGTAGGTTTCAACCAGTGCCAAGGGCATGTGAAAACATTCATGTATTCATACTCCTCTGGATAACAGGGTTTATTATTTCTACCTTATAAAATATTAAAAGTGCAAAACTCTAAAAGTCCTAGTATATAAAAGTGGTGGTGTCAGGTCTCCTTCCAAGTTTTAATGTGACTTCATTTAGTTGTGGATGTGGCTGTATTTACCAAATGCAGCAGTATTTTAATACAATATTAAAATTAAGCAAATAGTAAGCAGAGTTTTGATACAATATTATGGAAGACAATACAAATTCAAATTTAGGAAATATTTACTAAGCAACTATTATATGGCTCATTTTTCCAGTTACATGGAATAGCAACACTAATAAAAAAATTGAAAGTCCTGCCTATGAGGCTATCATAGTCATAAATATTAGTTGTTCTGAATGTCAGGTCTGGGCTTAGCATATCCCCACTAGCTTGAACCATAGGTTGTATACATCTGACTATCTCATCCAGCAGTGGTTAGGATGTAACATCAGATGACAAAATTCAAAGTAGAGCCACCCAGTATTGACACATAAGAATTATGCCCCCATTGTGAATGTGTTAAATTCTGACTCTGCTTCATCCTGTCTAGGGCACCAGGTAAGTCACTTCAATGTCTTCTTCACAACACAGCTTGTGCAATGATTCCCGGTGTATTAAGGTTGAGTATGTACAAGAATTTCAGAGAGCAAATAAAGGCATCAGACAGGACTGAAAATACATGCTTACTTTTGAAGTCCTACTGAAGCACAGGGCAAAATTCAGGCTGGCCTGACACCACACTGCAGCAGGGAGTTGGAAGCCCAGCTTGTGCCCATGGCCTGGTTTGCCGTAGCATCAGCCCAATTGCCTTGTAGACTTTAACAATTACTGTACTAAGAATGGGAGAATTGAAGGACACTTATTCAAGGTTCTTATATTTTAACAAGACATTAAATATTAAGCAATTAAATTTTGTAAGATTTTTTATATAATTCTTACCGTAGTAAAAATATGAAAGATATATAGATGGAAAGCCCATAGAAAAGCCACATGGACTACTTAAAAAAATCCACTTAATTCTCAAAAAAAGGAAGAAAGGAGCATTAAAGAAAGAAAAGAATAGAGTGCACAACTTAGGAAAACGTTAGCAAGATGCCAGGTCAAAGATAGTGTATTAAATTGTAGGGGGATATTCTGTGTTAGTTACTTTTTCTTGTTGCTGAGACAAAATACCTGACAAATTTAAAGGGGAAAGGATTTATTTTGCTCATAGTCTGTAGAGATTTCAGTCCATAAATGGCTGGCTCCAAGGCAGGGTGGCATTACAGAGGGGCAACAGCTCATGGCAGACTGAAGGTAGCAAAGCAATAAGGGAAACTTAGCAGCGTCTTTCTGTCCCATTTATTTTAACCACACTACTGGGATTAGAGCAGTGGCAAAACAATCCATATACTGGTTTACTAATCACACGCCCTTAATCCCAGCATCACACACTCTAGATTTAGCCACCTCTGAAAAAGACACCTATGACTGCAAGAGTCTTTGGGTGGACATCCAGACCCAAACCATTAACATTCTACCTCTGGTCCTGAAAGACTCATGTACGTTCCTTCACATAAAAGGCATTTAGTCCATCTCTAAGAATTGCCAAAATTCTGTTTCAACATTGCTGAAAAGTTCAAGTCTGCAGTCTTCTCTGAGATTTGCAGTAAATTCTTAACTGCAAGCCCCTGTACAAATGAAAATAGAGTGAAACACTTACAACATTCAATGACACATGATAGACCTTTCCATTCCAAAGGTTCCAATCTGGGAGATAGCAGTAGGAACAAAGTAAGACCGGAATCTAGCAGGGCAAACACTAAATCCCACACTTCCACTTCCAGTATCCAAGGCAACCCACGGCAAGTTGTCAACTCCAAACAATTTGGGTGTTTTTCCACCTGTAAGGCACTTCTGGGGGTTATAGCTCTCATGGCTTCTCTCTTGGCCTGGCTCTATACCCTCCTTGTGGTTTTGCTCAGATGATCCATGTTCCTAGCTTCCTCAAACTTCTAAGGTCTCCACTGCACCACTGGCTACAAACTCACAGCTTCACACACTGCCCTCTCAGTGGCACACTGCCTACCCTCACGGGCCTTCTCCTGAAACCTGGGTGGAATCCTTTCTGACTTCACATCTCCTGCATTCTTCGTGTGCCTAAAAAACAGCTCCAGGTATATAATGCCAAGGTCTTCTGCTAGCTAGTGCAGTAGCCAGGCTTCCTTCTTTCTCGACTGAGGAGGTTCAGTGCCTATGAACCAAATGTCCAGGAACAACTTCTCTAGGCCACCACCATTCTGGAACATGGTTCTCTGGAGCTTTTGTCCCAGAGTAAAGTCTTTCACTTTTGCAGTTTTAAGGCTGAAAGGTTAGAGTCCTGCTACTTCTTGTGTAACATCAGACCATCTTTTCTATTCCCCTGTTTCTTCTCAGCAATCAAGATCTCCTCTGCTCTATGTTTACATTCCACAGCTTGACTGGAACTTCCTTTCTGGCTAAACTCACCATGTTTTGGAACATTCTTCTGGGTTCCTTGCACTTGATTCTTAACATAAATCTGGCTAAAAACCATGCCACCCTGCCTCAACATTTAGACTGCCTTGAAATTTTTTCTGTCAAATGAATTAGTCCACTGCCTTTAATCGCAGTTTCAGGCAAAGTCTCTGGAGATGAGCAAAATACAGACAAACTTTCTGCCAAGGCATAATACACATGGCCTTAAGTCCAGCAACCAGCACAGCTCTTCTTCCCAGCAGAAATATACTAAGTTTGGTCTTTACTGGCTTTCTGTCTTGTGAGCTCAGACCAGAATCTCCCATAGAGTACAGCCTCAGATGTTCCAACTCTACTTTTTCAGCTGGCATCTCTGTATCTTTCCTAAATCACCCCCTTCCCACAAGCCAGTTCCAAAGGCTCTTGAGCCACAATGGCCAGGTCATGTCACAGCAACAACACCACTTTTCTGGTACCAAATTGATCTGTTAGTTATTTTTCTCTCATTGCTGAGACAAAATACTTGACACCAAAAGTTCATTCACAGTTTATAGAGGTTTCAATCTATATATGGCTGGCTCCAAGGCAGAGTGACATTACAGAGGGGCAACAGTTCATGGCAGACTGAAGGTAGCAAAGCAACACAGGAATCTTAACAGTGTCTTTCTGCCCCTTTTGTTTTATCCACACTATGGGGATTAGATTCAACCACCTCTGAAAAAGACAGCTGTAAGTACATGAAGCTTTGGGAGGATATCTATCTAGACTCAAACTGATACATTGCCTAGCCACTCCATTTAAAGAAGAATTTTCTAGATGAAAAAAAAAACAAGAATGAAACTATGATGCCTATAACATACATAGTTAAAATATAAAGACACAAATACACTGGAAGATAAAAGGTAGAAAGAGATATGTCAAAGAAACAATGAGGACAAGATACCAAGATGATTACATTAGTATCAGAAAAAGTCAGAGTTCACTAGAGAAAGTAAGAAGACGTTGTAATAATAAAATTGTCAGTATACCTGAAAAGTATTAAATAAATATGATATGAACAGAATATACACTGGATGTTCAAATTTTAAGCTTTTTCCTTGTTTGTTTGTTTGTTTTGTTTTTTCTCATACTGGGGATTGAACTCTGGATCTTGCACTTACCAGGCAGGTGGCAGAACTACTGACCTAAATCCCTGGCCCTTAAGCAATTTATTATATTGTTAAAGACACATTACAATTGATGTTCCTCAAAATACTCATTCTAGCTCTCAACACCCTTATGTTATTGCTCTTGCCATTTTGTAAAGCAGTTCAAGAAGTCCTGTTTTGTATCTTTATGAGATCTAAATTAAAAAAAAGTACAGTGAATGCTCCTGCAAGTGCCATCTTTTCACCCACTTTATTCATATTGGGCCCCATGTAACCTCTAAAACTTCCCCAAAGTCAAAATGACTGTGAAAGGTAATTTATTCAGTATATCAAAGCAGCTTACAACAGCCCAACTAAAGACACTCGGAAAAGAGTACTTCCAGAACTACTTCAGAAAGTAGCACAAACGCTGGGATACATATGTTTGAAGTTCAGGGAAGTGTTTTGTGGGGAATTAATGGCAATGTGTCCTTAACTTATTTTAAAAAATTTAAACATGCTCTGTATATTTTGGTCATACTACACACATTTTGATCATACTACATAGATGCATGTAATAACAGAACTTGAAAAAGTGTTACACTCAAACTAATATAAAAAGGGACTTCAACAAATTCAGTCATGTCTGGAGTTTTAAAATATCCTTCTCTCAGTAAATTGTAGAGCAATTAGACTAAAAATGGATAAACTCCTGAACCAAATTGGCATTTAGAGAGTACTTTGTCACCATCTTCACTAGATGGATGGACCCACTGTGGCATAAACCCACAGAAGAATTTCATTTATTTAACTCCATGGTGTCCCTCTTCATGGGGATATATCTCATATCATATCTCTTTTATCTGCAGATCCCAGAATTAAATTAGACTCAGTATCTAGCATTTTCCAAAAGGTCTATGAATTCATCTTTCTCAATATAAAGTGACCCAATAAATACCTTTGAAGAACGTCTGTGGGAGGAGGCTTGTATTTATTTGTTGTAGAGCTCAGGATCCTTCTCTACACTGGAAATGCTTACTTCTCATTCAGTTGTCTGATGGAGTTTGGGTCCAAGAACAAGCGTACATCTAGATACTTGGCATTATTCACCTATTGATTGTATATATTAAGCGTTATGCTTGCTGGTGGCCTACCACCTTTCCCAGAGGGGCACAGTGCTCTATTAGTGATCTCCAAAGCCCTTTTCAGTTGAAGCTCCCTTGACAATAATTGTGATCTTTATACCTCCTTGCTTCTGGAAGTTAGAAGCTGCCCTCTGGTATTTTGTGATTTTATTTTCCCAATCCTATTTGTTTGTTTTTTGTTTGTTTACAGTATTGAGGATTTAATTCAGGACCTTGTTCATGCTAGGCAAGTTCTGTACTACTGAGCTATAACCCCATAAATTATTATCCCCATTCTTCCTAGGAAGTCCAGTTCTGTAAGACCATCTGCTACCATTAGCCCTAGTCTTCAGCGAACAGCTCTTACTAAGCTTCTCAACAAATTAAACCTTTGGTTCATGGGATCCTGCCAGCTTTTGTGAGGAAATTACGAGGTAGCAGGTTTTCCATTCTCAGGTGATAAACTCTGAGCATGCCCACCTCTCTTTGTATCCCTTCCTCACAGTGTACATGGCAGTACTACCATATGTATTTCATATACAGCAATGCTCAGCTCTGGGAAGGAGGCGTGTGGCACATTTGTTGTAAATCCAACCCAGCCTTAGAAAACTCAGTCTCTTTGATCATGCTAAAGAATATTCAGTTTCATCTTGTGTTATACTTTGATTTTTATTTATGGTTTTATTTACTTGCATGGTTGGCTTGTTAGTTTGAATTGAGTGAACTGGTGTGAGAAGCTCTAGTTTTATCTCTATAAATTTCCTAACTAGCTGACTTTTTCAGAGTGACAGTGACAGTTTAGAAATATTCGTAGAATAAAAAAGAAAAATAAAAAGTTGCTGGCAGAGGTATTGTGTGTGCCATGCTATGATTGGAAAAATAATAATAAACTCCCGTTGTATATTTCTGCAAAGCTTCAAATGAGCATTGAAGGCTACACACTAATTCATATAGATTTCTACTTTTTCAATAAACTATGATCTCTCTGGTTTGTCTGAGGTGATTCAAATTCCCTGAGTGATATGTATAGTTCATCAATGGATGGTATTGTTTGCAAATCCACTTCCAATTGTAATTCAAGCCCAATGTCTGTAGCCCTAGAACTTACACAGGCAGTCCAACCAAAGGGAGATACAAATTCACACTATGTATAGTTCATCAATGGATGGTATTGTTTGCAAATCCACTTCCAATTGTAATTCAAGCCCAACAGTGTCCCTGAGCTTGTCTGTAGCCCTAGAACTTACACAGGCAGTCCAACCAAAGGGAGATACAAATTCACACTGTTTTAGGAGGCCACAACAGCATCCATATTAGTGCACCATTTTCACATAAAATGTTTTTGTGCTACTAGACATGTGTACTTGGCTGCATTCCTGAACCTATATGCCTTCATTTGGAAAGTAAGAGTGATAGTATCCCAGTTGTAGCGTTATTGTAGATTTCACCATCATGGCACTATTGATGTTTTGGGCTAGATAAGTGTTAGTTGTGGGGCTGCCTTATAAAATGCATTGTCATATCCCTGGCCTGTACTCACTACGAGCCGTTAGCATCCTTCACTTACCAATGGTGATAACAAAACAATATCTACACTATGCTAAACAGCCCCTGGGGAAGAAAATCATACTCCTTTATTTCATTTTAATTCTTCTGAGAGTCAATGGGTTATTTTAAAGACAACTGCAATACTAAATGAGCATAGGTTGCGTTGACTGTGTGTGCACAGTGTGTAAGGCATCACTGTGGGGGCTTAACACATACCCTGTGTTATGGTCTCAATTAGAAATGTCCCCCAAACTCAGGTACTTAAGGTTTGGCTGTCAGCTGTTGGGCTTTGGGAAAACGATAGGATCGTGAGTGCTGTAACTTCATCAAGTAAATTAGCCCAGTGATGAGATCATAATTTGATGCCACATAATTTGAATGTGAAGCCTAGCTGAAAGGAGTAGCTCATGGAGCATGATCCTGGGGTCTATGTCTCTTTAACTTTCTTCTTCCTGGCTGTTCTGAGCTGAGAAGCTTTCCTCTCCCATATTCTTCTGCTATCCTGTTTCTGCCTTGCCACAGGGCTAAAGAAAAGGAGCTTGCTGACCATGGTCTGACACTGCTAAAACCATGAGTCAAGATAAGATTTTCTTCTTTTAAACTGTTTATTCCAGGTATTTATTCACTGTAAGGAAAAGCCGACTAACGTAGTGTATCTTTCCATGTGTGCGATACCCTTAAGGTATGGTGAGATGGGTACTCTCACCACGTCAGTTTTATGGAAGTGTATGTAGGTTAATTGCAAATACTATGCTATTTTATGGACTTGAGAGACTTAAGCATCAACAGATTTGGTATCCAAAGGAGGAGGTTTGGGAAGCACACTGGATACACACAAATCCATGCACGCACACCCTCCCCCCACGAAACACACAAAGAAAGGGACAGAGGACTTAAAGAATTTACTCACATGCTTGTAGAGATATTGGAAAAGTAAATCCAAAACCTGTGGAGTTTGTGCCACTCTGGAGTCCCAATAAAGAGGTGCAGTCCAAGCCCAAATGGAATCTATTAGTGGAATTCCCTGCTTTTCAGGAGAGATTGCTATTGATTCTATTCAGACTTTCACCTTATTGGATGAGCCCCTCCTATGTCTTGGAGGATCATATAAATGCTTTACCCAAAGTCTACTGGTTTCAATGTTAATCTCATCTAAGAAGCACTTCCATGGAAACATCAGAATGTCTGAACAAATATATAGGCACCACGGTCCAGTGAAGTTGACAGATATAATTAACCGTTATAGTTCTTAATTATTACCAGGTATTACTGTTGTTAATAGATAAAGAGAAAAGCAAAGGCTATATTTTCTAATATTTTGATTCCTTCTCCAAATATTCAAGTTATAGTATTAACAGTTTCATATGAGAGAAGAGCTTCTGATCAGCAGGAATGGGAAGTAAAGGAACAAGCATGTAAGAGGCCAGCAGGATGCTGGGAACGAGATTATGCCTTGGATAGAACCCAAGTGTGTTCCACACCAGCTCTGAGGTTTCCAATGGTGACCGTAGACAAACTATTTCATCTATGGGAGCAAATGGTTCTTCATCCCAGATGGAAAATAATAACAGACATATTGCAAGGTTTTAGGACTGAAGAAGATGTCATCACTAATGTATGTGGCACACTGTCTAACACACCCGCCTGGGGGTTCTTGTGAAAAACTGATTCTCACTTATTTGTTTTTCTTGGTCTCTTCCCTCCTCTTTTCCTTTCCTTTCTTTCTCCCTTTCTCCCTTCATCCTTCCTTCCTTCTTTACTACCTCCATCCTATTTCTCCATAGTTGATGGACACCTATTCTACCCTAGATACTAAGTATCCTAAATACTAAGGCTGCTGAGGGTGTGGCTCAATGGTAGAGTGCTCATCTAGCACGCACACAGTGTGGGTTTCAAACTCCACACCAAACAAAACAAGACAACAACAAAAGTTTTTGAATACATACTGTAGCTGGTGATATGTAAATGCATGTGATGCATAAGTACATAATACATAAATAAATGGAAATGGGAATCCAGTTTTTGTAGTCTGCAGCCTAGCAGGGTAGCAGAAAGACAGAGACAGGAGGAAGGTTACATTATATGAAGGTTTTGCTGAAGGGAAAGACAAATGAGGTAATTGTTTAATAAAGGAAGAAGTCTGCAATTTGCAGCAATAAGACTTTCTGAAGTGGCGTGTTTGGAATGAAGCCTGAAGAGCGGGGCAGAGCTCGCCAGGTAGTAGAGGGAGAGCGAGCCCTCCCACGCACGGGCATGGCTGCCTTCCTGGACAGGGTGCCTTCCTCTGGTGTGGTGGGGAAGGGAGGGTATCAGAGAGGTGAGCAGGAGGTGAGCATAAGGAGGTGTCAGTTTTGCAGAGACCTCTGAATTTTTCCTAGTAGGGAATGGAGAACAGGGGAGGAGTGTGCATGACCATCACAGATGCATCACAATTTGCCCACCCTGCTGAAGACCCAAGGTTCATTCCATAGTATAATAAAAAATAGAAACTAAAAAAGTCCACTGGGAAAGTTAGCGTAATGCAGGAAAGGCTGGAGGCAAGGAGGCTGTTTGAGGCTCACAGAGCCCTCGTTGAGGATCTCCTCAATGACACTGCCTCCTACTGCCTCCTTGCCTCCCCTTACTTACGGCCTCTGCCTCCCTTCTTTCCTACTTCATGTCTCATTCTCCCCTCATGAGCACTCATACTTAAGACTTATCTCAAAAAGTCAGTCCAAATTCTCTGTTATAAAGTAATTCTGAGTCCCACATCCCAGTGGATGCCAAACCTTAAGTTATAGGAGTTCCTAAGGTAACAATAAATTCAGTAGCGGAAAAGATAAAAGACTTTTTAAAGCTGTCTCTTACAGATTTGTCTGAGTTTCTTAGTACCCAAGCAGGTAGTATTTTTAATCCAGTGGGAAAGAAAATACCTTGTGGATAAAAAGTCACACATCTGATAAGAAAGCCCAAAGGCCCACAGTGAGGCCCAAGCTGGGAAATGGATCCCACATTATCGGTGTAGTCATTAATTAAATACTGTAATAATTCACAGCAGGAAATGATTCAAATTTAAGGCCAGGAGGTTCCCATGGGACTCAGAATGTGAAAATATTTTGGCCATGAAACAAAACTGACAAATGGAGGCAAAGGTCATACAAATATCTGTCTGGTCCCAGCTGTCCTGCAGAATTTGTACAGTGGCTCTCTGGCCTCCAAGGACTCCAGTAGAACCAACCTGTACAGGTCCTGTCAGTCCTGGCAGCCAGGCAGAGCAAAGACAGCAGGTTGTCAGGGTATCACAGACAAGACACAGGCCCATGAGGTAAGCTGGAAACTGCGAGGTCAAATCAGCTCTGACACCGTGTGCCAGTATGACCAAGTCACTTTAGCTCCCCGGAATTGTGGTTCAACCTGGAAAATGTGGCGAAAGAATCCCTCTCACAATGCTGCTTTGAGGTGAAAATGAGAAAGCAGATAGAAAACATTTTGCAAATAGTCAATAACAAGTATTTCTTGAGTTAAGTAAGGAAAATTGAACAGGCATCTACCTTATTTGACTCCAACTTCCCAAGACATTATTTCTCCTCTTCCCAGGAGAGACAAAGGGCTAAGGTGGACTGTGCTTCTGCAAAGGCTGTTCACCTCAAAAGGCCAAGGCTGTAGGGGTAGGTGTGGCTTCTGGACAGTGCCACCCTCCCTCCTAGACAAAGTCCTGAGCTCAGGATCCGCTGTCCCTGACTCCAGATCGAAGGCTACTCACCTGCAATGGTGGCATCTTTCACTCCCCTAGCTTGGAGTAACACAGAGGTACAGATGGAGAGAGAGAGAGAGAGAGAGAGAGAGAGAGAGGGAGAGAGAGAGACAGACAGAGAGAGAGAGACAGAGAGAGAGAGAGAGAGAGCTGAAGAGATTCCAAACACAATTCCCCATAAAAACTGTGCACTTCCCAGCTCCTACCTATTCCCTCTCAGTTTTCTCCCAGTGACAACCCCAAATCCCATGTACTTTCTCCTATCCCGGTCCCTCATCCTCTGATCCCTTATTTTATACTCAGATTCTGAGTATACAGCTCAAGGACGCTCACCTCCATCTCCCCCTCCTTCACACTTGTGCCTCATCTCTCCTCCTTCCCTTCTGTCTGAGAGGAAAATGCTTTAGTGCAGGGTGGCAGAGACAAATTCCTATTGTAGCACTCACTGGCCATTTAAAAGTGACACTCAGTATTTTCACCTGTAAAATAGGAAGATTAAATATTAGTAAGCATGTTTTTCTCAAAGAGCATAATATACACGATCCCACTGGATAGTAATTATTGATATAAATAATCATTTGATGTCCTGCAGGTATACACAAACATGCATATCAGCATGCTATTTATCTAGGTGGGATTTGCCTATGTCTTCTGGAATTATCTTTGTTGGGTCTTGCACTAAGCAAGGTCACTAGCTTTTGTTTTGTTTTCTTTTGTAGGGTGGACAGTGCAATTACATCTTCGATTAATAGTGATTAATAAATGTAACATGACTTCTCCCTGCGTTCCTGGCACTCTCATAAATGTTTTCTACATGTTGTGTTACTTAAAATCTCGTTCCGCTCTGGTAGGATTATTGTTGTTCCCTGCCTTGTACAGATGAGTTAACAAGCCCAGTGGTGTTAACATGACTTGCCTAAGATCGCATTCGCTTAGAGGAGGCTAACCCAGAAATGCAGCTGGAGTCTAGAGCCACAGCGCTCCCTTCACAGTGACACTGCCTCCTACTGGATACACCAGCTCCTCAGCCTCCACTGCCAGCATCCATCACCTTTTCTCTCCTTATCCGCTTACAGTAAATTTCCACCTCATTTCCTGCACACTGTAAAGAGTGCCACCTGGATTATCGACAGATTGACTGATTCAACAAATATTCACTGAGCCCTGCTATGCTCCAGACAGTTGCTGAGGACTGGCCTTAGACTGCTCATCTTCAACAAGAGGAAATGGGTTGGATTTAGTTGCCTATAATGAGACTCTGAAATACAGAGTATATTTAGTAATGAAGGGAGAAAGATTCAAAAGAATGATGCAGGAAATTACCCTAAATCTTTTCTTTTAACAAAGGACTGAAGATTCAAAAGATAGAAATTACATGAATCTTCAATTGCATAACCAGTTCAATAGGCCACCCTTACCTCTGGGAGGTCTTTGAATTACAGCTCTCCTGGCAGTCTCTGCTGAGGCAGATTAGGGAGGTTCTGACAGAGAACCCTTCCTGATCCCAACAAGGAACCATGCTATGTAGAGCTCAGATAGGATCTTCATCTTCACAAAGCAATGTCTCATGTTATTTCTGAGTGTCTGATTCATGACTCCATTCCTGGCAACTCAAAAGTTCACAGTTCCTTAATAGGAATTTTTGTTTTGTTTTATTTCTTTTTTTTGTTTGTTTGTTTCATTGAGACAAGGTCTCCCTATGTAATCCAGACTGGCCTTGAATTCACTATTTATCCTAGGCTAGCCTCAAATTTGAGTCCTCCTGCCTCAGCCTCTCAAGTGCTGGAATTATAGGTATGTGACACCTCCTCTGCTTTTCTTGAAAAGATTCTTGCTCAAATACACTATTTTTAAATTTTGCTTTCAGGAGAGTAAATGATAAGACATTTTCATGCCAGTTAATATCTTCCCAATAGTATTTATCCGAAAAGTGAGAAGTATTTATTGTTCCATCCAAACAGCAAAAAGAAAACAGTATTTACAGGGCTATTATTGAACTTGAGTGCACTGTCTTACTAACTTGGTCTGCCATCAAGCCGTTTTAGAAATGAGAGTAGGTAATTATCTTATTCACACTTATTTATTGAGCATTTTGCAGCAGCACTCACAATGTAGGGAAGAAGAAATACTTCAGGGTGACAGCCTATAGGAAGCCACTAGTTGCTTTATTAGGAGCACCTTGGGTCTCCTAAACACGTGTTTAAGTGTAAAAAGATGGTTGAAAAGAAGGAATGGGTGTAAAAAATAAATTCAACTGATTATTCTTTCTCTTTTCTCAAAGCTCAAATGCCTTGGGGAATGGGGAGGTTATTTGTAGATACTGAGGCTTTTTTGGGAAATTGAGAAGACTTCCTTCTACTTTCCAAAGAGATATGATGAAAGATCCCAATCTTCCATCCTTCTGCAAGGATGATGATGGAAGCATTTGCTAGTTGCAAAAGTATTTTGGTGAGAATTAATCCACTCTGAGGTAATAATATCACATACTGGAAACCCAAGAGAGGAATCTTTCTGCATTGAAACCATCATGGACATCACAGGTCTCAGCCTGTGCCTAGCCTTTGATGTAGCCTACAGGTACACAGCGCTTTCTCTTCCTGATTAGTATCTCTCACCCCTTTGTCTCCATCTCCCTCATATAGATGGATCTTCCAAAGGTTCATTGCAGGAAGCTTCACAGCTAAAAAAATTTGCAAATCAAAGGAATGGATAATGTATAAGGGTACTTGAAGCTCTTAACTTCTAAAACTGTAGCTTAGAAATTCTGACCATTTTGAGGGCTCTGTAAAGAGTCATTTTATCAAGCACATGTCGTTCTTTTTGCCTGCTGGGCTCCCTCTCCTCAGCAAGGCCCCTCTGGAGAGTCAACTAAATTCTTAGAATAGAATTAAGATCTTCAGAATTTGACAAATGGTTTCCTGTGTTCTGTAACATTTCCTTTTGCTCCTCTCTTGATTTATAGAACTCTCTTATACTAGTCTGAATGGAGCTATAATAGCTAGTGAAGTATAAAATATACCAGGAGCAGCAATATATTGGTTATCTCATTTTATTAAGTTCAGAACATGAAAGTCATCATTATTATCATCCTCATCCCCATTCTCCTGATGAGAACATTGAGACCTGGGAGTGAAGTGACCTTCGCAGGCCACCTGGAAAGATACCAGCAGTGTTAGAGTCCAAGCCCAGAGCATTCGAGCTACATCCATGTTCTGATCCACAGCCACATTTGCATTTTCCCCTTTCTGCCTAGGCCAAGAGCCCACAAGTGCAGGCAGCTCCCCTGAGTTCTCCTCACTGTACCAGATTCCACCCAGCTCAGCATCATAGGCTCCCAAAAGTCATTAGTATCCCAGGAACAGCAGTGGGGAAAAGTTGGGCCTTCTCCACTCAAGATTTGGGCTTCACATGCTGCCAGATTTTAAGTAAGCTAGAAAGACTAAAAATAAAATACTTTAAACATAAAAATGAAAACAAACTATTTCATTTCGATAATCTCGGAAACTCAATGTCAAATTGAGTTCAAACTGGAGAAGATATTTAAATATAGATCTTATATGACTGATCATAATAACAAGCATTCGTTGTGAAAGCTATCTTTTCTTGAGTAGCTACTAAAAGGGTCTAGGCCGTTTCTATCTGCCATGTCTTTTAAATCTCATAGGAAAGGCACCTCCAATTTTGAACTCTGATATGCACATTGCAAGACCCATTTACAAATGTGGAAACTTAGGAGAAACAGTTCAGGACTTGGTAGGGTCCCAGAGTCAGCCAGGCTATGGAATTCTCTTTCTCTCTCCCTGCCTGAAGTCTCCTAGCATCTCATCATGTGCTCTGACTTCTTTCTGATGAATGCGGATGGGGATGGGGAATCCAGCTCTATGCTTTATATCTGAGTTATTAGAACTTGGACTTTCTTCTTTTGATTGAATCAAAAGGACATTATTCTTCTGCATTTGGTGCTTCATGCTTGAAATGATGAGAAACAATTAGCCCAAATTCCACTGGCGTCTACAGTGTCTCAGTGCCTGGAGACAGTTTTGATTGTGAGAACTGTAGAGGAGAAAGGGCGCAAGCGACACATAGGGTGTTGCTAAACATTCTACAATGCAAAGGACAATCTCCAGAGCAAAGATTTATACAGCACAAAATGTCAGTCCCGTCAAGATGAAAAACCCTTTTCTCATTGAACACCAGGCCCAGGTCCATCCTATGAAATAAGTAATCCATGTTTTCCTACTCAAAATAGCACCCCCTGGTCACTATCCTATTACCTTAAGTACCTGATATTATCTTGTGTTTGTATTTGTTTTCGTGAGTAAATTTTTCTGGGATTTAAGCCCCAGGACTAAGCCTGTCGGTTTAGAGTTTCTGTGCAGCACAAGACAGGTGAAAGCAAGGAGAAGAGAAACTTACTCCATTGTTATTCACAGCAAATCAATGGAGCCCCGGTACAAATGACCTCCTTCCTAGAGCTGAGCACAGAAACCACAGCCCTCCTTCTCTCCTACAAAGTGTGATTAGGACATTGAGAGCCTTCCCTGGATACAGGCCATTAAACACCATACAATTGTTCTGAAATCCTTCATATTCTGAAATTTTCTGGGCAATTTCACAGATTCAAATAGTTGCATAGTGATTTTCTTAACTAACCAATTAACTTCTTCCTGGGGTTCCTATCATTCAAGATTCAGAGCTGAATACTTATATCACAGGTGCTTCTTGCGTCCATGAGCTGAAAACTTCAGTCAGGTACTTGGAGGAAGTGAAGTCCCTCTGGAATCACGGGCTAAAAGTTAGATGCCTGAAGCTACAGACAGTCCAGCTTTGAGTAGAAGGAGGAAGAGGAAAAAGGTCACAGCTCTTATGGAAGGACTATGCATCACATCAGAGGCAGAGTGAAAATGTGAATGCAAGGCAGTGAGAACCGCTGGCCTCATCATGGAAATAAAACCAGGAACATGAGGTGAAGCGGGATAAAGGACAGTGGAAAGTGACTGGCCATGGAGAGGAGGCAGGTGCCAGGGAGAAATCAAGGTCAAGAGGAGGGGAGGCCTAGAGACTGATTTAAAATAAAGGTCTTGTGCCTGAGATGCACTCAGCATGGTGGTAGACCAGGTGCTAGAGAGCTGGAAAGGAGGAGCAGATTCCCAGATCCAAGAACAAAGGGGGATGAGTTTGAGTGGGAGGGAAGGTGGCGGCCCTTTCCACAGCCTTAAATAGCAGAGCTTTTCGTTGTCCTGTTGAGGCAGGAAAATCAGAGAGCTTACTAGTTCACTTACACTCTGGTAGACTTTGAACTCCAAAAGGACAGGAACAGGGCCAGGTCAGCTCTGCCCATTGCCGTGTTCACAGTGCCTGGAACTTGGTGGCTGCACGTAGTAGGGACAAAGAAAGTTCCTGTCAGTTGACTTGAACAAATTAACCCCCTGCTAAGGTAGTTTTCCAAATCCTGTCAGCAAGGTTCAGCAACTCCTTACACACTTCTGCTTTCCTAGTCAAAGCCAACTGATAAATCAGAGTGAATTTATCAGAGAATGATATTTGGGCATCAGATCTGGAAAATAGAGATGTTTCTTCCATTTGTCCCAAAGGCTGAAAGGCTTGACATTTGGCTTTTGTCATGTCCAAAGAGATCCAATGATTTCACTATTTCTTTCAATAAAAAGAAGAAAGCATTATTTTAAAAAACATTTTTAAAAAATTAGATTGGTTTTTAGCCAACTTAATAAAAGGCTGAAGATGAACAGTAATTTCAAACTGCTCACGCATTGCAAGTTGACTTGTGCCACTTCCAAAATGCATAAAATTATTTTAGAAGCAAATTATAAATAATACTTATTCCATGACAGCTTTTTAAGAGATCAAATAAGAGCCTCACAGAATTGTTATGAGCTTATCATAGTTATAAACTTGAACTTTTCTCTGGGTTTTCAATATAATTTGAGTCAAAATGCTTTCAATGAGTAGCCTTGTGGTTAGGGCTCAGAGCAGTAAGGCATAAGGTTGCTGGTGAAAAAGTCCACTCTCTGTGCGTCCTCTAAAAGCCTCTCCCAAGCCAAGAAGGACAGGCAAGTCTAGAGGGCACTTGTGGACCTGGAGACTTAGAGCAAGTCCTGGCCATTAGCTCCCCAGAGAGTGGTGTTACAGGGACTTTAGTGACTTGACTGCTACTGATTATGCCAACATGCTAGCATAGAGCCTCTCATTTCAACCAAAGGCCCTATAAATATTTCTATGAAATCTCAAGCTATACCTCTGTTATAATTTGGATCTTAATTATCCCCTCAAAGGCCATGTATTAAAGGATTAGTACCCAGTTTGATGGTACTGAGTGGTGATGGACATTTTAAGATGTGAGGTCTAGTGGAAATCCTAGGTGCTTGGGATTCTTCCCTTGAAGATAGTGGGACCCTGGCACCTTCCTCTTCCTCTGTTTTTTCCTTTCTGGCAAGACCACGAAGTGAGTGGTTTTGGTCTACACATGCTGCTACTATATGTGCTACCTCAGTGCAAGCCTAAAATAATGGAGCCAACCAATCATGAACCAAAATGGAAACAAATCTCTCCCCCACCCGATATTTGGGATTAAACATAGGACTTTCATGTAACGAGCTATCTTCCCAGCCCATTTTTATTTTGAGACAGAGCCTTACTAAGTTGCTACATTCCACAAACTGGACTTGATCATGTGATTCTCCTGCCTCAGCCTCCCAGAATGCTAAGATTACAAATATGTGCCACCACACCAGGCTCAGACCTTTCCTTTTTAAAGTTATTTATCTCAGATGTTTTGTTGCAATAACAGGAAACTGATCAGCACAACCCCTTTGTGCTGTTTAACACATAAAGTTATGATCTAGACAACCATTGCTATTTATTGTTCTTGAGTATTGCCATTTTATATCCAAAATCTTGCTGGATTATCTAGTGGAGTAAGGGAATTTGTCTTTCTGTCTTTCTTTTTTGCATTTTATTGGCAAGAGGTTGAAATGGAGATATTTCTTTGTCTTCCCTAAACCCTTAATAAGTTTTAGTGATATGTGTCTTATTTTTCTTACTGTATTTTAGAGTAGTAAATTTAGACTATATAGATGTCAGAGTGAAACCTTCTAGGGTCATGTACTAGCTTCCTCACATATTAATTGCGTGACTTGAAATTACTCATTATTGATCTATACAATTGTATAGTGTTGTAGTAAAACTAAATGAGGGAATTATGTAAAATGCCTAGAATAATGCCTGGCCCATAATAACCACTGTATTCATATTAGCTATTATTAGTATGATTGTTAATGAATGACAAGTTATAATTATAAATAATAATAGCTGGTAGCATGATTAATCTGTGACAGCCAGCACACTGGGCTTTTTAAAGTTAACTATCTCAGCAGGCCTTAAGGCAGAGAGTATTGTTAGAGCACTTTTACAGCTGAGGAAACTAGGCTTGGAAGAAGAAATGACTGCAAACACCTATAGCACATGAATTCCAGGCTGGGCAGGGGGGCTGACATCAGAGTCTGTGCATATCTCTGTGGTGGGACAGAGATGGTATGACATGTATATTTGCTGCATTCTCAGCTTCTTTCTCCATTGGAAGAGTACAAGCCCAAGCCAAGCTCACTGTGCCTGAACAATGTTTGTGCATCACGTCTGGGAGCATCTCAAGTGCTTTTTGTTCAGGACAGATTTCCTGCCAGCCTGGGCCAGGTGGGTTTCCTTCCACAATTCTTCCTTTGATTACAGCAGTGGGCATAGATGTTCTAGTGATCCTGTTATTTGATTTTCTCCCTGTCTAGATTTTGCAGTCCTGCCAGGCCAAATCCAGCTCCCACTCATTTCCAGTGCTGAGCTCTAAGTCAGATACAGGGAAGTGATCATCATATCAATGAAAGACTTACTGAATCTCCCCTACCACCCCTGGAGGTAGATGTTATTTTCCCCATTTTGTACATGGAGGAACAAAAGGAAGATTGAGAAACTTGGCTAAGTTCACACAGTTAATGAACACAAAGATGATCTTAGTCCATTTCCAAACAACAATAAATCCACTGTTCAGCTAATGTTGAAAAACGGTTGACTTCTATGGTGTTTAAATTATATACCTGGAAAGTACCTACTGCTGCAACCCTCTCTCCCCTCCGTGATTGAATTATACTGTAACTTTTATGAGCTCCAAACACTCAGACAGTACCAAGGGGTTTTATGTGTTCAGAGATCACAGAAACAGTAACTGGCAATATGATTAATAAAGACATATTAGCTATTATTAAAATGATTGTTAATTAATGATAAACAAATTCAGAAGGTATTTGCAGCCATATAAATATAAATCTATTTCCAAATTCAAACATCACAAAGTATGCATTATAATAATTCACCTCCAGGGAATCATCTAGCTATAAAGCCCCAAACTTTATCATAGAGAGTTAGATTTCAAACGAGAGAATTAGATTTCAAACAATGGGCAGTGGGGTTGTATTTGCCCATTTGGAGTAACTAGAGACAGTAACAGCCAAGATCTCCATCTTAAGGAGCTGTGTGGGTCTCCTTCAGAATAAAAACACCCAAACATGTTCTCAATGCTGGTGAATGTGCATCAATAAAAGCAAGGTTAGGAGAGAAGGTGTCATGCAGGTCCTAAATGAGCACAGGTGATATAATAGAAAGTGACCCCAGATCACCCATCTTTACAGCACTTTTCATGCATTTTGTGAGAGGACAGTGTATGAGAACTTTCAGAGGTACTAAAGGTAAAATAAGCACACTCAGCAGACAGAGAAGTGGACCTTCAAATATTAATCTTTGTAACATTCCTATGAGCCATGCATTATTGTTTCTTTTTAAAAATAAAGACTGAATCTCAGAAGTCATTCAGCTGTACACAATGAAGCAAGAACTTGGTTCCATCCGTGACCTATCTGTATCTTCATAGTTCTAAAATAATGAGTAAATAAACCAATATTAGATGTAACTCATAGTCTTGGCATTGGGAATGGTAAACCCCCAAGAGAAACCGAGAGATTTCTACTTATAGATATTTTCCAAGAGAGGTGTTTCTACTGCAGAGACTTGATTTGTCTCATGCTGAACTTGATTTCACTTTTACCTCTGTTTCTCTCTCTTCCACCTCCCCTCACCAAAAGGATGCTTTTTAAGTGTGCCAAAGATAGCTTCCCATGTCTCATAACTGGAAAAAGAAGAGATTGAATTGGAGTGAATAAGGCTTGTTAAATGCAAGACTGTTAAATACTGTACAAGCTTTTTAAAATGAGGTATTGATGTTATGTTAATATGTTGTTTCTCATAATAGCTTCATGATGGCACTAATTCAAGTTGCCTTCTCATTAAGGACTAAGCTTATCAATCAACTTGAAGGGCCACCATTTCTAAAGTTAGGCAATTTAGTTAAGCAAAATGTAATGTTTGGAGTCAAAAGATTGTTCTAGAAAGAAAGACAGTCATAGAGCCTGGTTCTGAGTCCTAGTTTCTCTCTTAAAGAACTCAAACATGAAAATAGGGAATAAATGAGAGAAAAGATAGAAAAAAGTACTTTGTAAATTCAAACTGCTAAGGATTTATGGAATGATTATGTTACAGCTGCTGTCTTCCCCCAAGTGATGCATCTAGTCTAGATACAGAGTGGATCCTTTCTGAAGAGAGCAGTTTCAACTGCAGAGACCTGATTTCTGTTACCATGCTAAACTGGATTTTACTCTGTTTTCTGTCTCCCCGATATTCAGTTGTTCCTGTGTTACCTCAAACCTTATAAAAAGCAGCATTGTATTATGATAATGTTAATGATAGGGTCAGGGATTGGCTGATTCAGAGGATAGAAATGAGTTTCCAGGCATATTCAAATATACGTTATTGTAGTACTTCAGTGTTCCTCTCATTAGAATCTGATTGGGTGGGTAGGCTTAGTGGTAGTGGATTAACAGAAGGTGGAGAGAAAGAAGGAAGTAGTATAAAACTAGAATACACACAACAAAGTTCTTGTTTACACAGGGAGGGGATGGATAGCACACTCACCAAGAATAAGGTAAAATAAATCACTCCAAAAATTAAATAAAACTTTTAATCTATCTCAGAATGCGAAAGTATAATAGCCTGTTTTGACTTTCTCACTTAAAATTTGATTCCGTGCAATGCATGCTCTACTTTGGCCAGTAGTTTGGATCATTTTATTGTACAGTGACAGTCTCAACTAGATAAAAGTGGCATGTTAAAATTAGGTAATTCAGAATGAATGCAATAAGGTGGTTGTTCAAAATGATATGGACAGAGTGGTACAACAACACAGCACTATTAACGGCCAAGATATTACCATCCTTGAACTCAGAGTGAGAAGGAAGAGAAATATCTGGGAACCAGGAAGTAGAAAGTAGTATAGAACTGGTTTCCTTGGAAAATCAGTGTTTCTTAGGAATAGGATAAAGCTTGACGGAGGTGTCCCTTCAGGAAGGGACCCTGCCAACAAGTAAAACAAGTCACTCTGCTGCTTTTCCTTCCCTTCTCTTACCAGTACATCCATAGGCCAAACTGAGTAGAAACCAAAGCGTAAGGGAAACTATTGATGTGGTTAACAAAATTCCATCAACTGATCAGAGAGCAAAGCAGAAAAGGCAGAGTATGGATCGGCAGGGGCAAGCAAATTATGTCCAGCACAAAACCTTCATGCTGCAAACACAAAGGCATGAAGTTGTTCCTCCTGTAGAAGAAGCTGTAATAGAGAATTTGAAGACAGTAAGTGATAGAGAGTTTCCAGCTCTTGGACTATTTTAAGGAATTTCTTTGCCATTGTCTCCTCACTCCATCAGACCTTCTCTGAGGTTACTCTCTTTGACAAGAAGACTTGAACCCTGAGGGTCCTAGTAGCAGAGATCTGTAGAAAGAGATTCTTGCTGTATGCAAACTCATGAACTCATTATCTGTTTGAAGTGAAAGGCATGTGAGTAATGAACTACAATCCTCAAAGCCCCGAGGTCTTCCTTTCACCTGGACCTACTTTCAATCCAAATGCATAGCTCTGAAAGCACAATTAGATCTATTCATTTTTGCATGTATTTGGATGGTAAATGGTTTGGGCAGCAGCCTATGTTCATTAGGCTTAGAAACTTTCCATGTCAGTTAATTTGATTAATGTCAGAGAAAACTCAATTAGGTTTGTCAACTTTTCGCACATGACATTTAATATCTATTAAAGTGATGTCACCTCCATCAGCTGGAGGCCTTATTTTCAACTTCTTCAGACAATCAACTCGAGAATGCTAAACACCCAAACAAGGGAAATGAAAAATGTATTCCTACCATTCCCTCCACTGAGCCTTACAGCCAGTCTAACAACTTGAAAACGTTTTTTATGCTAATTTTCCCCTTACTCTCATTTTCAAGAGAACCACACTTGAAAGAAAAATACACAAGGCCGAAGGTTAATTGTCCAAAAAGCACTAAAGGGGCAGATGAGTAAAGAAAAGCTTCTAGTAGGGAAAATAATTAGTTTAGTGGGCTTGTTTGGGGGTTATTCATATACCTGGTTATTTCCGAACAGCTACCTCGTTGCCAGATTAAAATGAGGCTGGGAACTATGTGCACACTCACAATCATACATTGTTATATATAGCAACATATATTATTGTAGTTCTTAACAATATATAAAATAATGTGAAACTCTATCTACTAGTGGAATCTATACAAGAAGCTTGAAAGCAGTGTAAATGAAATTACTACTAAGATATATTTAACACCCTTAGAAATGTAACCATACCATCTCAGAGCAGAAAAGAAACTTAATAATCACCATATTTAATTTCTTTGTTTATTTTGCCATTCTACAAAGACCTCTAATTCTTGTGCTTCTCTATAATGTGCATTGTCTATTGAAAAACTCAAATAATTGGCTTTTAAAAAGGAGTATATGTTACATTCATTCGGAAGATGCTTTCAAAATTCACATACTCAGATCCTGATGCAGAAAAACAAGGTGGGGTCTTGGAATATATACCTAGGAAATTTTACTGGCAAGTATGAATGCATGACAATGTCCCCCCACATAGTTCATGCTATTCCATACCTCAGAGGGCTTTTTCGGACTCTTTCTTGAATATATTTCTATTGTGCGTTACCAGACAATGGACTAATAGTTTTCTGAACTCTAACAAGCTTCTTTGAAGCCTCTTCTATCACCTGAAGACAGTAAATTACCCCCAGCCTCTGTACTTTCATGCACTTATAACATTTCTAATGTCACACTATCTTTTGAACAGTACTTTTCTTTCTAAAAACCAGTTTATGAATTTCTTGAAGGCAAGCAATGAATCCTATCTAGCATATAGTATGTACTCAAGAAATGTGTGTGGATTAGAAACAATTGAATGAGTGCTGGGTATAATTAGGTCATCTTTTACTTCCTTGGCATTGCCATTCATAATTTACCTCCAATAAGCATTATTTATTTAATATATAAGTTTAGTGGTCCCATGTGATTCAGCTAATTCTGGCAGTACATTTTTGAATGGAATGGAAAACAAGAAGTATGCTAACTAAAAGCAAAAATCACTCTAATTTTACTAGCATGTGGAGGAGACACAAAATGAGATTCAGTTTAACCAATGCTATGGTTTGCAGATGTTCTTCTTTCTTACAGTCTCATACTTTGCAGCCACTTCAAACCTTTTATGCGTCTATTTTTCATTTGTCCTAGTACCCTGCCCATGTGAGGTCTTCTCTTTTCCTCTCTTTCCCTTCAAATTTAAGATGCCAACTGTAATATTTGCACTTGCTGTTGTCTTCCTACAAAAAAAGCCAATATCTCTTCTGTAACTTGCTCTGAATTTTTGAGTAAATTAATAAACCTCCTTTAGCTTGTGTCCTCACTAATAGATTGTCCTCTGAGAATTTGCATTTTTCAGCTTGTTTTTAGTTTTTTAATGTCAAAATAGGATGATAAAACTTGAGGTATATTATAAATGTTTGTATTTTATGAGTGCATGTATTTTAGGTCAAAATATACATGTATTCCAAGGAAATTTTCACAATTTACACCAACCCTCATTCATGGTCACCAGAGGTGGTATAATCTTGTAGTGAAATACATGGTGAATGTGCTTCCCTCTGATACATCTAATATGTCCCTGAATCTGCCTGTCTACTCCCCATGGAGAGAGCATCACAAAAATCTATTTTATTGTAAGTAAGATTTATAATAGATTTCTCATCTGGCCCCATTTCCTACTACTGCTAATAAAATTAGACAGGGAAATAACAACTGCAAATATCTTCGGAGAAATCTTACTGCAAATCATGGCTCTTTGACATCCTATTTTGTGATCTTAGGCAAGTACCAAGCTTTCACATACGAAAACATGCTGTCTCACTTTGTAAAAATAGAGTTAGGTTTTCATTTCCTGAAGAATCATTGTTTCCTGAGAAGAGGATATAGATAGAATCCTGACAGGAGTGCCTGGCTAGAATGAGAAAGTGGATACCAGAAGGTCACACAGAGGCCCCTGGAGCCACATGAGTTATTTCCAGTGACAAACACATTACTTACTAGCTGTCTGACTTCAGACAAGTTACTCAGCCTCTCTGAGACAAATTTTTCTCATCTGTTAAGTATTACAAAGGAATGTATTTCACAGGGATGTTACAGCAATGATTAAATGGGAAATAATGCATGACCGTATTAAGCCAGTACCTGCATGGATTGAATATTAAAGGTGGGGTGTGTGTGTGTGTGTGTGTGTGTGTGTGTGTGTGTGTGTGTGATGATGGAGAACACTTGGAAGGGACTAAAGAAAGATCAAGTAAAGATTGGAGAAAGGGGTTTGAAAGGTACAACAAACCAACTTTGGCAGTGATTAGCCAAAATTACTTTTTGTAATGTAAGGTATTCAGGAAGGACATTAAGAGCTTTATTTTTGTATGTTTTGTTCATTAACATAATCCAAGCACCTGAAACAATGTCTAGCACATACTTTGTGCTCCATAAATACTTAATAAATAACCTCATGGTAATTAACATGCCAACTTGTATACCATAGCTCTTGAAATAATGTTACTGAATCAAAGAATAATAATAGTAACTATAAATGACATTTCATAAGCCTTTATTATGTGTATTAATGATTCTAAGTTTTTATATGTATAATCTTATTTAGTTTTCACCTTCACTCTGTCAAGTAGGTAAGTTCATTATTCCTATTTTGCACACAAAGGAAATAAAATGCAGGTAAATCACTTACATGTTCGCAGAGCTAAAAACTGGTGAGCAAGGGCATGTGACCCTAGCCACCAAGATCCAGAATGCATGATTCTTTGGGAATACTGCCTGTTCACTTTGCTTAAGACCTGAAGAGTAATATTCATTGAAAAAATGCACTGATTTAAAAATAGGTATAAGGTTCAGTTTGCATATCTGTAATCAGAGATCATAATATGATTTCTATCAAAAAGAATTATTTTGCATATCAGTTGCATTAATGTGAACTACCATAAAGCATATTATCTTTTACATTTTCTGTATTATAATACAACCAAAAGAACATTGATCTGAGAGACCACAGACCTATGTTCAAATGTTGGCCTTTTTTATTAGTTTTATGGCCCTGGGCAAGTCATTCTGCCTTGCCTTTCTCATCTGTAATATAAGAAAAATTATACTGCCTCTTGAGGTTATGGTAATCATAAATGAGATTAAAGTGTGTAATAAGCCAAGAAACATTTCTGAGTACATGTAGTTAGGCAAGGACTAAATGCCATCTCTTTTATGTAAAGTGATTTGTATGGTAAGTGCAAATAATTAATTAATTAGTGAATGCTTTAATTTTTAAAAAATATAACACAGTGATTAAAATTTCTTGGGTACTTACTATATGCATATGTCATCTAAAATATTCAATAAACATAGATCCCTTACACATGTACTCCCCATGCCTTTTTAAAAACAACTTTATTGATGTATGGTTGACATATGAAAAGTTATGCACAATTAATATTTACATCACAATATGTTTGAGGATAACCCTACACACATGAAGTCATCACTACTATTAACGCTGTAAACGTATCCATCACTTCCCAAAGTTTACTTCTCCTGTTTTACTTTTTAAATTATTATTCTTTTTGTAAAAAGAACATTTAATGTAGAATCTGCTCTTAGCTAATTTTAAGTATGCCATACAGTATTATTAAACAGAGAAAAGGACCAAGAGATGGGGGGGGGGAGAGGGAAGGGGAACGGGATGAAAAAGATTTAAGATGTGTTACGCACATTTACCGACTCCCCAAGATGAATGTAATTATGTTCTGCAAACATACACTAATAGAAATACAAAGAAAAGAAGGGAATGGAATTAATATGAGGAAATGAAAAAATGGAAACAAAGTCTGTAAATAGGGAGAGATGGAGGGATTGAAGGGAGGGCAGGGGAATGGGGAAAAAATAAGAGCCAAGGTAGATTATGTAAAGGTGAAAATTTCCAATGATGAGTGCCATTATATTGTATGCCTAAAATGTACCAATACAATTAATAATAATAACAAAAAAGAATTCAAACATGGACATGGAAAACGACTCAAAAAAGAAAAGAAAGAGGTTTATTTAAATCACAACGTTGAAGGCTGGAAGTCCAAATAGCACAAATCTCATTTTTACTCATAGTAAAGGCCCCATGATATCAGAGAAAACAAACAAATAGGAACTACAAGCCACAAGGACCCCTTGTAAGGGTGCACCTCTAATTGGCCTAAGGATCTCTCAACAGGGCCCAAATTTTAAGGATGCATCATCACCTCTGCACCACTGCACACTGAGGACCACACCTCCAACACATGAAACTTTGGTGGACTCATTCCAGCCATGTCTGAAGCATAGACGATCCCATGCTGCATAATAGATATTCAGAACTTGTTGATCTTGCATAAATGCAACTGTCTACTTTAACCAAGTTCTCCCCTCCCAACCCCTCGTAGCCACCATTCTAATTTCAGTTTCCATGAGTTTGGCTATTTAAATTCAATATAAATTAGGTTCCACAATAGTCATCTTCCCTGCCTGGTTTATCTCATTTAACATAATGCCTTGTAGAGTCTCTCAAGTTGTAAAAACTGGCAGTACTTCCTTCTTTTTATAATTGAACAACACTCTACTGTATGTTTAACCACTACCTGTTTATCTCTTCATCCACTGAGAGATACTTTGATTATTTCCATATCTTGGTTCTTGAGAAGAATGCTGCAATAAGCATGGCAGCACAAGTCTTAATTTTAATTTATTTGGATACATTCTCAGAAATGAAATTGCTTGATTATTGGTGTCCTATGCTTAATTTTTTAGGATTCTTCATATTTTTTTCTGCAATGGTTGAACCAATTTAAATTACCATCAACTGTGTCAACTTTTTCCTTTTTCCATATCCTCATCAACACTTGACATCTTTTTTTTTTTTGCAAAAGTCATTCTCACAGGCAAAAGATAATATGGCTTTGGTTTGTACTTTCTTGATGATTGGTGAACACTGAGCATTTCTTCATATAGTTTTTACACTTTGTATGTCTTCTTTTAAGGACTGTCTGCTCAGATCCATTTTTGCTTTGCTTTTTTTCTGTTCAGCTGAGTAAGTTCCTTTTGTATATCTGATTTTAAGTTACTGATGAAGGAAATTAATGTTCATGAATTCGAAGAATTTGAAAAATATTCTTAAAATGTCCATGTTACCCAAAGTGATCTCCAGATTCAGTGCAGTCCTTATCAAAATTTTAATGGTATTTTTCACAGAAGCTGAAAAAATCCTAAAATTTATATTGACCAAAGAAGATTAAAATAACCAAAGCAATGCTGAGCAAGGGCAAACCTGGAGGAATCACATCATTTGATTTCAAAATATGCCACAAAGTTATAGTAACCAGAACTATATGTACTGGCATAAAGACAGACTCATAGACCAGTAGAATATAACAGAGAGCCCAGAAATCCAGTGTACAGGGTCAAGTAATTTTCACAATAATGTTTAGAATGCACAGTCTCTTCTATAAATGGTGCTAGGGAAAATAGATGAAATTGGTCCTTTATTTTACACCATATGTACAAATAAACTTAGAATGTGCCACAGATTCCAATGAAAGATATAAAACAGTTAAATCCTTGGAAGAAAACAGATGGGAAAAGGTCTTGACATTGACCCTGGAATTTTTTTTTAATGATGCCAAAAGTATAGGGAACAAAACCAAAAATAAACAAGTGAAATTTCATCAAAAATAAAAATGGCAAAGCAAACAATCAATAAAATAAAATAGCATTCTCCAGAATGGGAGAAAATATTTTCTTACCATACACCTGATAAGGGCTAAATATACACACCCATGAGAAATTTCAGAAGATCCATCCCTACTCCTTTCTCTGTACAGTGACTTCCTGTAATCTAATCTAACCACCTCCTGGCTGCCTTCTACACCATCCTCTATGAAAGTAGCATGTGTTGCCAGACTTGTGTTTTAATGAATATTTATGGTATAATTTACACTGGTGTGTGTTGCATAATGGCTCCTTTCTGCATTGTTAAAAGATCTGGAATGTTATGTACAGGAGGACAGTATTAGTGTCTGGTTTCCCTGGTTGCATTAAGTGAATGTGCACTGTAAAGTTTAGTGGAGTGGGACTCCAGGGTCTTATTCACATAGCACTGAAACCCCTTTGCAAAGACTTTTGTTTGTATCTTTCATTTTCACATTTTGTTCTTTAAGAAAGTGCTGATCCCACTTGACTTAAACATTAACTTTAGAACATTTTAGCAACTCATTAAATTTCTTTTTCTCACTTTGCTTGCAGGTGGAGCTCATTATCATCAAACTGGAGGGAGTTATATAATAAACACATACACACTTCACTCTTCTTGCAGGAGGCATGAGATAGAATTTGTATTCTTGGTGTAGACAAGCCATCCTCCTGTCAGGGCAATGCTTCCTGGCTTTGGGACATTTAACAAGTCTGGAAGTCTACTGTGGAATTAGATTGTGACAACTGAGGGAGTTTTATTGGCATACAATGAGTAAAGGCAATTGACAGTGCTAAATATTCACCATGCACAAGAATGATTCTGGTAACAAACACTGAGTTAAATCTAAGAACTCATGAAAAGAGAACCAGTTTAGCAAAAATGCTGCTCCTAAGGCTATATATGCACCACCGTCAAGGAAATGAGTGTCAAAAATTCTACCTATTTACTTTTTGGCCTCAAAGAGGTCAACAACAATATTAAATATTTTGAATACATGCAAACTTGAATTTTAATGATAGTGCTACCATATTTTTGCTCTGTGACCGTATACAATTTATTTCATTTTCTTGACCCTCAGTTTTCTGCTTAAAAAATAATTATATATTTTTTAAAAATAATAAGACCTCCCTATCTGCTGTGCAGATTAAACAGAGCAATATACTTATAGTCCTAGAAGCATCTGACACATAGCAATTTCCTAAAAAATATCATTGTATATTTGAAATAATTATGTGAATTGAAAAGACCACGAAAGATTCTTAATATAATTGCCCCATTCATTCTATTTATTAACTTCCCACACTGACTCAGGATGCTCCCCCTATTTTCATATACATTTTCTCTCTGAGTGGAAAACAAGATAGAGGTAAGCACAGATTTTGTGTGATCACCCTATGAAGTCACATAGGCTTACTTAGGAATAGGGGAAAGACAGGCTCAAGAAGCAGGTGACTTAAGTTTAAGTGTTTATTATTCTAAGTGAATTGTCTAAAATAGTCTCAAAGGTATCTGTTAACTTGCTCCACTTTCTCACTGATCTGTCATTAATTCCATCAACAAACTGTTGATATTCTTATATCAGCAATTGCATCAATAGTTTAATTAAAATCTGAACATTTTGTCCAATTTCAGCCACCTGCTGTCTTTTATATCCACTCATATTTCAAAAGCACAAAATGTTCCATTTAAAAAAAAATCTGGCCATATCTACTGTGGTTAGAATAAAAACCACAGAAGGTTGTGATAGTAGAGTCTGGCAAATGTCCATTGATCTGTTTACATGCTATGTACATGACTTCAGCATGCCCAAAAATTGTAGGTCCAGGAAAATGCCCTTAATGGCAATATTTACAAGAAAATCTCTAGTAGAAAGTATTTACTGCTTAAAGGTCAATGGTCTCATTAATTCTGGATGCTTTTGTGTTCCTTTTAGGAACAGAATATATATCTAGATCAATGATTCTTGTCTTCATTTTTCCATTCTCTATAAAAATCAGTAAACTTTCTTGCAGTAGTGAATTACTCTATGGGGAAAATTGTGCACCATTTACATGGTCACTAAACAATATATTTATGATGTGTGGCTATTCTAGAAAATTAGAAGAAAAAAGTTCAGATTTCAACCTGCCCCGGGATGCAGAAGTATTTGGTGAAAGTTTGGAAAGGATGCTGAAGTTTCTACCTGAGGTTTGAGTTACTACTAGTAGGCTTTCCTTGATTTGTGTTCAATGAATGTATATATGGGGTGCATCCATTCATTGTTTACATCTGTCTTTCATGTTTACCCAAACAACCCAGGGCCCCCCAAAAAAAGTGTAAAAAGGAAGAGTACAGTGAGAGAAGGTGAAGGGCATAGATAAATGCTTCTGCCTGAGAATATCTGATTTTTCTATATCTCTTCCTTGTATAGATATCTATAAGGATTCTCTTGGCTCACATCTTGTCATCATTATGACATCTCTGTCATCATCTCTATCTCTCATTGTCATCATTGTGATCTCTATCAGATCTTACCTGCTGCAAGAGGCCTTTTCCACAGTAAACCATCTAACCTACAATAGCCCATTTACTCTTTAGTCTCTTCTCTTTCTTTACTGTTAATATTTAACAGTTCTCCCATTTGGCATTATATGTTTCTTTGCTTATTATGTTTGCCTCACTGACATATCACCTCCTATTCCAGGGACCTTTTTGCCTGATACTGGAGAAGAGCATCTGATAGTCTGGAGGTGCTCAGTTGTGTGCTGAATGAATAAATGGATAGGAGACTAGTGTACTTGGGCCATGAATGAGCAAGGGAGAAGGCAGACTATAGCAAGCAGTAGGCAGAGAGCACATTGTGTTGATGTATAAATCATGGTGTGATGTTTGGATTTTATTTCAGAGGTCAATAGGAAAGCCCTTGAAGGGTTTTATGTAGTACAGTGATAAGATATAAATTATATTATTGAAATATTAACTACTTTGTAATGAAATAAAATAAATCAGCTACCTTATACATAGTACATGGAAGGATATTAAGAGTACAAATGTAGAAATGGGGAAACAAGTTAAGAAGTTCTTAAAGAAATAAAGGCAAGAGACTTAGGACAGCATGGGCTGAAATCATTGCCATAGAAGGTAAAGAGAATTAGCTGGCTTCAAATCTTTTTCAGAGATAATACCACCTAATGTTCATGGAGTTAGAGGGGAAGAATGGAGGAAAAACAAGGAAAGAGGGTAAGAATTGATTTTCACTATTTAGCTCCACCAACTGGAAAATTAAAATGTTGTTTATCAGGCACAATGAGGGAACATTTTATATGAGGAAGTCAAAACTCCAAATGTTTTTTCAACATCTTGGGTTTTAGGTGTCTACTAGATATTTAATGAATATGGCCAGAAGTCATTGAATGTATAAGCCTGGAAGCGGAGACTTTATTATGTTCTTTTCTATTTGTGACTCTCAGATTCCACCCCAATAATAGTACTTAAAGTCATGGGGAAAATGATATATAGCGAGAGGAGTAAATAGAAAAGAAGACCTAGCCTCCTTCTCACTAGAAATCATAGAATGGCAACCATTTCAATAAGTGATATAAGATATGTGAAAGACAACCGGGCAAAGAATCCAAGCTACAAAGGCTCACAATAAAAGCAGAGAAGTACCGCTTCATGTTAACAAGTGGAAAAGTTAGAGCTGTTTAGGGAGAGAAGGAACATGAGAACAGTATTGAATTTTTAAGAAATATTATAGAGCCAAAGGATTAGAGGGCTCAGTAAGGCCCCATAATTGTTGGAGTGACAATATTTAAGAAGGCAACCTAACAGTTTTGGTGGACTCAGAGAATGTGGTCCTATGAACGTCTACACCATGATGTTGTCTTGTATATCAGCAGTTTGTTCTTACTCTGTGTTGATATGACGAGTCAGAATTTCTTCAGCTGCAAGTGGTTGTTAATTATTGTCTATGAAGGTTTATCTCTGTAAGATTCTCTAAATGCCTCATACAGATTGCCTATAATGATCAAACGTCTCTTTGGTATCTGTGCTTGCTACCATGGCAATCCTCCCCCAAAGCATGTCTTGATATAAATGTTCCGTGCCTATTGTAGCATCCTCAAGTTCTTCTGACTACATATGCTTTCCCAAGGAGTGAGCATAGAGCACTTATCTTTCCTGAGGTCCTTGCTGAAAAATAGTTTCCATTTTGCAGTATCATAGTACTTCCTGTGCAATGTTATTAGCTACTATTTGTGTTGCAGTATCTCCAAGACAGGCCCATTTAATCACTTTAGTCCACACTAGTACCTGACACAGAAACAATGGAGTGGGTGTTAAAAAAATACCTGCTAAGGCATGATGGATTTATACTTTTGATACACCTCTTCCCCTCCATCTTTCACCTCCCCCATTACATTAACCACAAGAGAGCCAAAGTGTGAGCTACAAATACAAGAATGTTTATCCCCTTGACAATGGAGAATGTGTTGAGCAAAAATATTGCAGATATTTTCTTTATTTTTCCTTATATTAACTAAAAGATATAATTATTTATAACACATGTGTGCCTTCAAGGATTACCATTGTTTGGTAATTGCTTCTGGTAGGAACAGGAGAGTCAGAATGCTGATGTGTGGTATATAAAGTAGGATGGCTTAGGTGGTTAGATTTCTAAGGAACTACTATGATTTGATTCAGTGTCACCCAAAGGCCAAGTGTTAAATGCTTGGTTGCCAGCTAATGTTGCTTTTTGAAGGTGTTCAGCCCTGTAAGAGGTGATTCTAGCAGAAGGAAGTTAGGTCATTGAGGGCTGGAATTGACAGAAATGTCAGGACCCAGCCCTGTGAACAGTTTCCTCTTCTATATATGTGTACCTACCATGATGTCCTTCCTCATCACAGGACCAAAAGTGACAGGGTATGGACTGAAACCTCAAAAATTGTGAGCAAAAATCAACCTTTCTTGTTTTTATGTTGATTATTGCATATATTTGGTTATAGTAACAGAAAATTGATTAGCATAGGGACCAAAGGTAAGGCCCTGTCTCAGCCCCTATAAGAGTACTTGACCAATGGCAGTCACTTAAAGATATTCATAAATAAAAGAATGGAGAGACAGTCTCATAGTAGCTGCAAAAAATATTAGTAGTGAGAGAACGGAGAGCTGACAACATGGCGGCATTTGTGTATTTATGCATGTGTATATGTGACAGGAAGGTGATGCCAAATCAGAGATTGTAAGGTGCTATCAGAACTGTAGTTCAGAACAAGAAAGAGACTGGTTTTTGCATTTAGCTATTATGAATAATACTACAGTGAACATGGGTGTGTACAGATCACCTTAAAATACCGATTTCACTTCTTTTGGATTTATATCCAGAAGCAGCACATGGATTATATGCCAATTCTACTTCTCATTTTTTTGAGGACCCTCCATACTTTTTTTCATAATGGCTGTACTAATTTACATTTTCACCAATAATATACCAAAATTCTCTTTTCTCCAACTTTCCCAACACTCATTTTCTTTCAACTATTTGATAATAGCCATTTGTAAAATTTAAGGTGATATTGCATAATGGTTTTAATTTGAATTTCCCTGATGATTGGTGATGCTCATCATTTTTTAATAAACTTCTTAGCCATTTCTATATCTTCTTTTGAGAAATATCTATTCAGATCCTTTGTTCATTTTTAAGTCAGCCCATTTTTTATTGAGTTGTATCAAATCATTATATATCGTACAATCACTTCTCAGCCTTTTAAGATCAAATGAATTATATATAGTATATATTAGCTTCTTATCAGATACATAGTTTGCAAATATTTTCTCTCCATCAGAGGATTGTCTGTTTGTATCTGTTTTCCCACTATGTAGAATATTTTTATTTTGATGAAGCTCTACTTGTCTATCTTATTTCTGTTGCTGTACTGAGATTATATTTGAAAATAAATTGCCTAGGCAAAAGACTTAGACTACTTTTTATATTTTCTTCTAGTAATTTTATAGCTTCAAGTCTTACACTTGAACCATAATTCACTTGGAGCTGATTTTTATATAATGTAAGATAAGGATCCAATCATGTAGAAATCCAGTTTCCTTAATACTGAAAAGAGTATCCTTTCTTCATTCTTGGCGTCTTTGAAAACGATCATTTGGTCATAAATGTGTGGATTTAACTCTATATTTTCTATTCTGTTCTATGTGTCCAATTTTATACCAGTACTATGTTTTTGTTGCCATAACTTTGTGTGTTTTTAAATCAGATAGTGAAATACCTATTTACATTAGCTTTGTTATTTCTGTTCAAGATTACCTTGGCTACTTGGATTTACTTTTGTGGTTCCCGATAGATTTTTAGTTGTTTTATCTATTTCTCATAAAAGTCATTATAATTTTGTTAGTGCAATGAATGTGCATATTTCTTTGGCTAGTATAAGAATTTTAGCAATATTAATTGTTTCATTTTATGACCATGGACTATTCTATTTATTTATGTCTTCAATTTCTTTAATTACTGCCATATAGTTTACATTATGTAGATTTTTTGCCTTCTTGATTGAACTTGCTCCCTAAGTATTTTATGCTATTAAAAATAAGAAAGATCATTTTTAGTTCTTTTTTCAGAAGATTCATTAGTGTATAGAAATGTTACTGAGTTTACTGTGACATTTTTGTATCCTGCAACTCTACTGAACATGTTTATTATATCTCACTTTTTCATATGAAGATTTTGTACATCACACATATATTGTCATGTCATCTACAGATGGATGTAATGTTGCTTTTCCTCTCTAATGTACATTTATTTATTTATTTATTTTCTTGCCTAATTATTCTGGCCAGGACTTTTAATACCACATTGAATAGGAATGTCTATCAATATATTAGTAGATAAAATGTGATATACAAATCCTGTATAATAACTCAACTTTTTAGAATATTATTTAACTTTAAAACCAAGAAAATCCTGTAATTTATGAAATCATAGATGAGCTTGGAGGATGTCATGCTTAAAAATAAAATATAGAAGGGCTAATGGTTCAGGTATGCTTATTAGACCAGTGATGATAGATGGAAACTTTAATAAGTCAATATTATTTGTCCAACAGCAAAGTTTACTGAATACCTGCTTTGGGTCTGGTGCAAGTCTTGGTGTAGGGGATAGTATGTGCAAAAGCTACGTCTCTTGTCTTCATGGAGTTTTCATTCTAGGGAACTGTTGATCTGTTGGACAAATGAAGCTCTCAGTCTACTCAAGTTACATATGTTCAAAACTAAGCATATCATTACATATGTGCACAAAATTTTCAAAACTGACATTTCTTTTTAATATTGAAAGTGTTTTCTGTTGACAAAGTCTGTAATTATGTGTGACATAGGACTAGAGAGATTTAAATATCAGAAAATATTATGTACATGAAGACCAAAAAAAGACTTAGGTACTTCGAAGAGTGAAAGTTCGAGTATAAAGTAAACATGTAGTAGTCATTTTATTAAAGTCAGTTCATCAGTCTTCTTTTAACATTTTATTATGTCTTGTTTTTCCCTTTAAAGACATGAAAACTGTCTTATTTAAAACTGAGGGAAATAAAAGCATGCACACACAAAGACTCTGAAAAATAAGTTTTAAAATACATGTTAATGTGAGTTATTTTGTTGAAGTGGATAACCTAGTGCAACTCTACTACAAAGAAAGGTAAAAGAGAAAAGAGATCCCCTTCAGATATGATTAACTGTCAATCATTTTTCTGTTAGTGGTTGAAGGGCAAAGGGAAGTGCAAGAGTTTTGATCCTACTTATTAACTGAAGAGCACAGAGGATTGAAGGGTAAGGATTGGAAATTAGGTTAAATCACAGAAATTCAAGCAGAGGAAATAATAATTAAGTTGATCAGCCTAACTCCTTCAAGGAAAGATGAACATTTTTAGAATGCTACCCTGTCATCAGTGTGGTGTTAACAATCCCATTCTATAAGTCCAGTTTTATTGATTCATTCAACAGATATTTATTATTCATCTACTATATGGCAGAAACTCTTAAAATCACTAGAAATACAGACATGACCACTCAGGCGAAGTTTCTCTTAATGAAGTTTATATACTATAGACCAGAGGAAAGAAATTAAACAAATGCATAAATAAAATGTCAGTAGCAATAAGTGTAAGGAAAAATGAAACTGAGCCTCAGAAGTTCCACAACATTATTAGTGTCACATTCTTTTGTCAAGCTAATTATTAAGGGAGGAAAAGACTAAAGTGGAGAAGAAATGGAATTAGACTCCATTTTGAAAAGAGGAATAGCAAGAATGTACAGCTATCTTTCATTAAATGGATACTTTCAGAGGTTATTAACAGAGCCACAGTATGGTCTGGCTATGATGTTTAAAGGATCCCTATAACTCCCTCACACATACTCAACTGGGAAGTCCAGGTTACAGTTACAAAAGAGCAAGATCAATTGTCCATATTTAATCTAAATTTACCTCCAATTTTTTTGAAGTTTGACAGTCACTACCAGAGTCACAAGGAAAACATTTAACATGCGGATAGCACATGGCTTGAGATTACACATTGCTTTCTTGCTTGTTTTAATATGGGTTACAGTATGTGATATGATTTTATCCACTCATTAATATGAGTACCTATTATGGGCCAGCGTACAGGGTATTGAAGAGAACCCACATCCCTGTCTTCAAGGATCTAGCCATATATTTGTATAAATAAAATGAAAATTACAGCACATAGTCTTACTTAAAGTAGAGTATTAATCAAATTTTCAATTTCTTAATGTTTATTATAAAATATCAATCTGATTAGTTAAGTTGAAGCACAGAAATTAAAACAGAGGATATAACAATTAAATTTATGAGCCTGTCACTTGCAAGGGAAGGGCAACATTTTCAAGATGCAAGCATTCAACTTAACCTGGAGTAGTTAGAAGAGAAGATGTATTGGTTTACATTGCCGAAAGGAAGAAGTGCAGGGTTGCAGGGACAACTCTACTATGATAGGAACCAAGACTTGGAACTCACTGAGTTCCTCTCCTCTCCAACTATCAGCTCCACCTTCCTCTGTAGCTTGTCCTCCTCTGGTCTCACAGACCAACTGAGAGCCTGACAAGATAGATCAGCACGAAAAAAGAGATTTGTTTTTCTCATTTCCCATGAGAAAATTCCAGGGGAATCCTGGTGCAATCTGGATGTCACGCTCACCCTGTGTCAAGGAGGCAGTTTTGAGACTCACTATTTCCACTAGCAGCACAAGGTTTTGGTATGCAGAAGGAACATTTATCTAATAAATAGGATGTTATTAGCAGAAGAAAGATATATAACTGAGGTAGATATAGACATAGATATCAATGTAGATAATTTCCTTTTAAACAGTACATAGCTGCATCTTTTTATGAGGCTTTTACTTGCAAAAGGCTGAAGAAGAATGAAGCCAAAATGCAGACTTACTGACAATACCTGTCTAAGCCACTGAATGCCAGTGTCAATAAGGATGTTAGAATATAATATAAGCCGTCTTTTCAAAAAGGCCAGTGCTTGGCAAGAACTCTTTTGAATAAATGTGGAAAGGCAAGCAGTAGAACTTTCATTATCCATATTCTATCACAAGGGCTTTAGGGGAAGGGAAGAGCAGTTCCACTAAATAACAGCGAACTGATCTTTTTTCAAATAACAGCGATCTGATCTTTTTTCAAATATTGCAGATTGCAGCATCTTCACAGCTAACTTCCTCTCTGATTGCAAAAGAAAGCACTGAACATAACAAAGGAGAGAACTAAAGATGAGGGCGAGCTGCTTTCATGCAATCTCTGTCTTCCACAGGCCCCATCAGGCTAATAGTAGGTGTGAGATAGGATTGCAGGGCCAGGTAATCTGCTCTCTGTAGAAGGTTTTTCCAGTCTTCTTTTCACCGAGCTGAGGACATAGTCCACAATATTCATTTCTTTTTTCTTTTTCTGTCTCTCTTTCTTTCTTTTCTTTTCTTTTTTTCTTTTTCTTTCTTTTTTTTTTTTTTTTTTTTTTTTTTTTTTTTTTTTTTTTTTTTTTTTTTTTTTTTTTTTTTTTTTTTTTTTTTTTTTTGTACAGGGGATTGAATTCAGTACCTCCCTCTTGCAAGGCAAGTGGCGGGACCACTGAACTAAATCTCCGGCCCTAAAACCTTCATTTCTTTGGCAGATTTGGTCATTTCCTAAGAAGAAAATGGCTTATATCTAAAATCCAACCAGCCACAGAAGGCCCCTTCCCCTAACAAACAAATCCAGGTGTCTACAGCTGAAAGATGTGCTTGTGGGTGATACTCTCTTGGAATAGAACACCAGTCCAGCTCCCAGGACATCAACTCAGTGAAGCCTCCTTTCGTGACTGTGTAGCACTTGTAATTTCCTGGTTATATCACAGAAGATAACTGCATATTTGTGTGTTCCCATATTAGGTATATTTTATTCAAGTTCATGATCTTTACTTCTTTATGTTCCCCAGGTCCAGCAGGTTCTCAGGATATAGAGGGCCCATACATTCGTTTCAAGAACAAAATCTGAGACAGAAAAAGAAGAGAGGATAGATGGAAAGAGGACATTGGTGTTTAAATATTTTATTAGAAGAGACAAATTGGGAAAGAAAGAGGATTATGAGCAGTAAAATTTGTATCTAATTCTTGACCCTTTGGTGGGCACTTTGCCTATTCGCCTCACTGTATCATCCCCAACCCATTCCTATTTGCAGGCTTCTTTCTGTAATAAGGCACGGTATTAAAATATACTCATTGGGCCATATATCATTAATTTTACTTTGCAGATGAGGAAACTGAGGCTTTCAGAAATTAAAGGAATAACCTAAGTTTGTAATAACATATGTTGTTTGTTTTCAGTGTCAATCTACCCAGGATGTGAGGCAGTGTACAAGGCTAAATCAAAATAACAGCTATCTTGATCAAAGATTCCCAGGAAGATGGTGACCTCTTAGTTAGAATCAAGCCTGAATCTCGGGTCCATCACTGGCAGAATATTTTGAAGGCAAGATCTTTACCAGGCACACCCCTTTCTCTTAAGACATTGAGAATAATTGGGTTCCATGGTGTTCAGAGTACTCTTACAGAATGGAAACATGAGAAAAGGCTGTCAAAAATATAGTTAGCCTGCCTGGCTTGCAAGTGTAGTTAAAAAAAATCTATCTATCTATCTATCTATCCATCTATCTATCTATCTATTATATATAAAATAGATAGATATAGATATAATTAGCCATGTGTTTTTCTTGTATTATTGATACTTATTTGAGTGTTTGCATGATTGTCAGTAATTTAGGGCCTAGCTTTGATTTCTATGAGTGGATTATCACAATGAGCAGTGTTAATTTACTTTTAGTGTATTTTATTGGTGCCTATCAGTTTTATAAAACTGTAGGTTTAAATGTGGTATTTTGATCCATGTGCACATCTTGACCATGTTATCCCCCATTATCCTCTCATAACCCCCCACACACTTGTTCCTTACCCTTGCCTAAAAACAGTCTCCATTCTACTTCTATATCACCATTTTTATATTTCACATATTGGGAAAAATACAATTATTATTCTTCTGAATCTGACTTATCTAATAAGATGATCTTCAGTTCTATCCATTTTTCTGTGAATGATATGATTTAGCTCTTTTTTATGGCTGAATAATACTCCATTATGTATGTATACCATAATTTCTTTATGAATTCATCAATTCATGATCATCTAGGCTAGCTCTTTACCTTGGCTATTATAGATTGTGCTACAATAAATACAGGCATGCAGGCATTCCCATAGTATAATGACTTTAATTCCTTCAGATTTAAACCAAAGTATAGTATAGCTGGGTCATATGGTAGATCTGTTTCTAGTTTCATGAGGAACATTTGTACTGACTTCCATAGTGGCTAATAGTACTAATTAACATTCTCACTAGCCATAGGTGTGTTTAGTTCATTGATTTAGTGGAAGAATCATACGATGTGCACCATCCCAGTTCTTAAATGTGTCAAATAAGCATTCCATAAAAATCGTATGACACTGCTGCAGCAGAATGAATGGGTCAGAGACCACGGGAAAGCTCAGATTCTAACCAAGGGCCTGTGTTGCTGCTTTTTCATCTGAAAGTCTCTGCCAAGTAAAGGAGCGACCTCCAGTCTAAAGCCCTGCTGATGACAGCTTTCATCTGTCAGAGTACTAGCTTTGGAGTGAATGCACTGAGAATCGTATATGGAACACATATGCTGTATTGGATCTGGAATGGCCTCCAAGGCTCATTTGCTAAAGCTTTTGTTCCTAGCCTGTTGTGCTATTGGGAGTCGGAATCTTTAAGAGAGGGAGCTCAGTAAGAGGTACTGGGAGTGTGTTCTCCAAATGGACTGTGGAGACACTGTATGAGCTCTTCTTTCTCTCCTCATTTCCTCATTTTGAGTGAGCAGCTTGTTCCACTAACACCTCCCTGCCATGATATGTGCCCTGACCCAGGCCCAAAGTAATGGGGTCAGCCAGGCATGGCTGAAGCTTCCAAAACTCTAAGCCAAATTAAACCTTCCATCTTTATAAATTGATTTATCTTAGATATGTTTTCAGCAGTGGAAAGCTGGCTAGCATTATATATAACATGTACATAGAGACATATGTATATATACAACATGTATGTTTGCAAGTGTGTGTGTTTATACACATGCATAGAATTTTCCTCCTAGCTTCCGACCCTTCTTCAGCCATTTATTCTGGGTCTTAACTTGGGTTTTGGCATATCTGAAAATTCCTCTACTTCAGAGTCTGAAACTCCCATAACTCCCTCTTTAGCTTTCTGCTTTGCTCTCTGACTCCAACACTCTCATATATACATCCTCATTCCAGTAGCTAATGGCTCTATGTCTAATTCTAAATTTACTCCTCAGATTAATGCCCCAGCACTCTGAAAATTTTCTGAAAAGATGGTTTTTCTTCATCCTATATAGCTTCCTAAGTTCTGTTTTTGACACTTCATTGAGATAGATGGTGGGTGGTTGTCTCATATATAATGATCTCATCCACTTCTTTTTATACACACTTCCATGGGCCTTTCATTTCATGGAACAAGGTGAGTGTGGTGGTGACGATGATAGTACTAGTGATCATAACAAGTAAAAATATGAATGTTATTGAACTTTTACTCTGTCAGACACCGTACAAGATGATATTTAATAATTTGTCACTCAATCCTCCAGAAGTCTTACAAAGTGGTAATTGTCGTTCTTATTTTTATGGTAAAATCTGAGTTCTGAAAGTAATACACTTACTCCTTCTGACTTGAGATTAAAAGAGAAGGGATTAAAACTCATGTGATAAAATTCTATGTTTAAAATTCTGTCAGCAAGCCCCAAGTCTTCCCTTAGCTCCTTTATAGTTCATGGAAACTTTTTATTTAAACCATCCAGAAATACAGAAACTTCTGACTTCTTCCTGTTGCTCATAGGAGTGGGGCAATTCTTACTCTCTATCGCGGGAAATGTATTCACCCACAAATATGCACAGAATCCAGTTTGCAAAGATTTCAGTTGGAATAAAAACTCTAAGTCTGGGGATCCTGACTAGGAGAGATGATTTGTGACACAGAAAGATTAGGAGGAATAAGTGTTCAAACACCGATAATGACATAGACAGCTTTTGGCAGTTGTAAGAAGAAGCAAGGCCAGAGTGGTTATAGTTCCGCAAGCACATTGAAGAGTTTCTGAAGATCAGAAAGGGGATAAGCAAAGGCCAGATTATGGAAGGCCCAAGAAGTGTAGCCTTAATCCCATGACCACTGAGAAGTCATCTAGAATTGTGTGGAAGACTGAAGAGGTCTGGGGATTAGCAAAGAGGAAGAAAGGAAAAAGACTTGAGGGGTGGTGTCATTTCAAGGTGGCAGTAGGAAGGGTGGGGAATCTGCCTTGTCTACCTCTGCCCTCAACAGTTACTATGAGTACATGTGCAGTACATGTTTGACAAATGAGTAAGCAAATGAATGATATTTGGAGGTTTAAGTAAGCCGGTCAGCTCTCATCTCCCAGTGTGTCTTTGTAATTTAGTTGAGAGATCATAGCAAATCAGCTTTCCCTGTTATTACTGTTGTCACTTGAACATGTGTTAAGAATTTATTTATGAGAGATTCTGTGCAGAGTGTGGTACATATACTTTTTGGATTAGTCATTTACAAACCTGTGTTTTAAGACATTTAAGTGCAGATTGCTCCCCATTTACAGATGAGGAAAGCATAGCTGGGAACAGGAACAAAACTTTACTCAGTCAAATGTATTTTTTGGCAAACCAGTGCAAATTTTAATTAATTTAAAGATATTTTAAAGTTCTTAACTATGTAAGCCTAGACAGAATAGAGGGTACACAACAAGGGGAGGAGAAGGAGAGTGCTTATACCCTGGTTTTGAATGGTTGAGGGGAGAAAATGATTACTAAAGACTGTAATAAAAAAGAGAGGTGTACAAAGCTCAACCTGTGATGAACAGAGACCTGTATCATTCTCCTAGGGCAGAAACCAGGTTGGAAAAAGAGGAGGGTAGATATGAAGAGGTAAATAGAAGTCATCTGGCATTAGTGTCCCTGTTATGGAGAATGCGCTGTCCAGCGCTGTGCCAAGTCTTAATGATATCTCAGTTGTCCCAGGATCTGTCCTGAAGAAGTTTGCCGTTTTGTGCTATAATAAATTTTGTGACAAATAATTCTTTATGAGCAGGAAGTGGCTTCTAACCAAGGCATGGCAGGGAAGCCAGGTAGGAAAGGGAAATCAGGGAAAGATTCTACATTTAACTCTGTGAAGAGTACAGTTAATACTGGACAGAGCCCAAAACACTATCACAGTCCTTTCGAATGCCCTTCACCTCAGCACCCTTCACAGCTGAGGGGCACAGACACAGGTAGTCTCTGCGGCCATCTATGGGACTCCTGACTTTCAAGTGGAGGACACACATCGGCATGTAAGTGAGGATCATACCCATTTAATTTCCTCATATCTCTAGGGATATCAGTACAAGCTATGTTTCTTCGGGTAAGATGGAAAAGTGACCAAATTATTTCAGTAGGGCTGAGTTCAAATTCTAGCCAGTGCCACTTCCCAGCTCTGTAATCATGGTAAAATCAGTGAAAGGGGAATTGAAGTACTTCCTTTGTTCATCTTTTATCAAAGGCTCTCATAGGAATGGAAAATTATACTGCAAATCCTAAACTTCCTCACATGTAGGGAGATATAAATTAGTATCAAAGGACTTGTTTTCTGTTTTGCATAAAACCCCTAAATGTCTTTAATTTTGATGTCTCTATCCCTCTCATTTTGCCATAAAACTACCTGGGACCAAAACACTGATTATGTGACTCTTTGACACACAGGATTTATCTGAGATTATAAATCTTATTTTTTAATGTATTAAGTTTATTGGTGCATTTTAGGTATACAATATGATGACTTTCATCATTGGAAATTTGTACTTTGGCACATTGTATCTTGGTTCTTATTTTTTCCCCATTTCCCTGCCCTCCCTTCAATCCCCCAACACTCCCTATTTATAAAGAATTTGTTTCCATTTATTCCTTTTCTCATATTTTTCCTTTCCATTTTTTCCTTTCCCCTATGCTTCTCATTTTCCCTTCCTGTTTGGATCTTTTCTTTCTATTTCACATTATCTATTATACATTTTGATCCTTATTTACACTTTTAGTTTCTCACACTAGTGAAGCTATTTGGTATTTACACACATGTGTCCTATTTATTTCATTTAAGAGTATGGTCTCAATGGGCATCCATTTAGCTATGAATATCTCTAGTTGCTCATAGTTTATGGCTGAAGAGTACTCATGTGCGTGCGTGTGTGTGTGTGTGTGTGTGTGTGCGCGTGTGTTTATCTCATCTTCTTTATCCAATCTCCAGTTTATGGGCAATTAGGCTGTTTCCATGTTTTAGCTATTACAAACTATGTCTCTATAAACATGGGTGTGCATATATTGCTGTGGTATGATTCTTTTTTCATTATTTTCTTTGGTACTAGGGATGGAACCTAGAACTTTGCACTTGCAAGGCAGGCAGCAGAACCACTGAGCTAAATCCCCAGCCCAGATTCTTTTTTATTTTTCCTTGTTAAGTTTATTGGTACATTTAAAGCAAACAATACAGTCACATTTATCATTGGGATCTTGTACCTTTACATGATTTGTCTTGGTTCTTAGTTTTCCCCCATACCCCTGCCCCTTCCTTCACTGCCTTCACCCTTCCCTATTTCCTTTGGGAAGAAACCCAGCAGGAGAATAGCTGGGCCAAATGGGATCTCTAATCCTAGGTGTTTGAGATTGTGATAATAAATCTTAAAGTGAAGATTCTGTTAAAACTTTCTAGAAATTCCACTTTCCCAAGTCCTTTTTCTTTTAGTTTTTCCAATACATAAAGATGATATATGTTTGGTTTTTTCCCTGTTAAGTTTATTGGTACATTTAAATCAAATAATACAGTTACATTTATCGTTGGGATCGTATACCTTTACACAATATATCTTGGTCCTTTTTCTTTAACATGTTTGTTTAATCTGCAATTAGTTATTCACATATGGGTAATTTCTAGGACAAATGTTCCATATATATGCATGAATATATAAAATCATATACATATATATATATATGTACATATATACACATATGCATATATAAGTATATAAAATATATAAAATGCCACAGTGGGGAAATCTAGCCTAAGATGAAAGGGCAAGTTCTAGAGACAGCAGGTGAATGTTGGAACTCTGAAGTTACTGACCACCTTCTTTTAGCTGGATTTTCACTTTTCAAAGCTCAGAGAGGTGCATTTGCAGGCCAAGTCTGAGCACCAGCAAACCCTGGCCTCCAGAGTTACTCCTTGCCAGCTTTCTTTCCAGTTTCATACCTCTGGGGGCCGTCTTCTTGTTATTAACTTCAGAATAACAGGCAGAGTTTGGCTGTGATTATATCATTACCCAAATTGTTATCGCTTTCTTTAGGCAAGGCCATGTCTGATCCTCTTGTCTTTTTCATGCTTGCTTTTAGTCCTGTCTCCATAGTTTGAGTTTCATACTTAAATTTCAGCCCTGAGCACCTCAACCTCATTTGCACTATGAGATAAGGAGGAGACGCTGATTGTGTAACTCAGACATGTCCCTAAATGTCATTGATACCCTTTCCTCCCCAAGGTAAGAGTAAGTTCTTTTCATCTCTAACACATTGAGCCCAGATTTTCAATCACCCTTTTTGTTGTAATGGCCATATTCCTAATATGTAGAGAACAGGGAGCTGGCACTGATCTCAACTGACAAGCATAATACCCACCCTGTACTGTGTGAAACTCTATTTCTGGCTCAACAACCAAAAAAAAAAAAATCCTATTTGTAACTGTGCCAAAGTAATGCTAATTAATTTATTTCATTGGAACAAGGTGCTTGTTTGCTTTGAAACCAGGAGGTAAAATGTGGGTAATAAAAAATCCCAACTACTGCTGTTTTACATTTTTTACTGTATCCTCTGCCTACAAAGTCAAAAGTGCATTAAAAAGTAATATTGTGCTGAGCTCAGACATATGCAAACGTCTCTAGATATCTTGTCTCAATAAAGTTTATAGAATGCATTCCCAAAGGTCTGACAACAAAACAGAATAAATCGCAAGGCTCATAAAAATATAATGCATGCTTTTCTTTTACTTTTTTCTTTTGCTTACATAAACACAAGCAGATGCAACAAGAAGGGAGTGTCTGAGTTTAAGAGTTGGCACTTTATAACAAGTTTCTATTATCAATAACCTCAAAACAGAAGGAATTAGTGCTGAAAGACCCACAAACATAGAAACATATGAAAGGAAAGAGGGTGTGAATACATTTCAAAGGGGTGGATTTTCTATGCATTCTTGGCTTCATTCATTAAACTACATGGTCAATTCCTTACTAAAACTTGCAGCCACATTTTATTGACAACTTACTGCATGTGAAATAGGGTGTTATACACTTTGAAAAAGGAAGAAAACAACAGTCAATTCTTGAAAAATTCAGTCTTGTAGTAAGTGTGTTCAAAAAAACTGAGCACATCTAGGTGCTATAATACATATTTGATGTGTTATGTACTTTAACATACAACACATTTTCATACAAAATATATAATACATTTTAATACATTAATTAGGTATTTATATTTGGATTAACTAAGAAATAATACTGTCTAATTTGATAAGCCCAATTTTATTATTGTACATAAAAGTAGTATCATGTAATATGTGAGGCTTGCTTATATTTTTTGAGGTCTTATAATATGACAGTGTCTGTTCAAACTTTGCAGTATTGACTTGGCAGAAGTCTTGAAGATGTCTCTTATTTTTTCCAAATTTACATATAAGGAAACTGAAACTAAGATTGCTCAAAGTCACATGGTCTCTAAGCTGCAGAACCAGTATTTGATCTTGACAATTTTGCTTTGGAAACTATTTTTAGCCGCTGTACACCACTGGTTCTGATTCAAGTCTGTAGGTGATAGTTCCACCTATCTTGGCAATCTCTTGGCTGATAAGAGTTTGAGCCAGGGGTTGGAAGGCTGCTCTGGTTGTGGACAACTTCTTACCCTTTGTACCACATGCTGTAGGCTGTTCTCGGAGAAGGAAGAACCTTATATTCACTTACCTGCATCCTTTTCCTTAGCAGGTTGGCTGTCAGACAGAATTCACAGAGGCAGAAATGTCATATAGCTCTATTATGTTAGCAATTTCACATCATGTTCCATCAGGATCTCCATGTATTAATATCGCTTTTCTCTGAAAGATCACATTACCACTGGTTTCCACCAAACGTCACTCTGAATTTCCGGTAAATGCAGTTTCTGGGCTGGGCCCACTCATGCATAAGCACAGAAGCCTCCTGCCTGAAAGAAAGGACATGCTGGAAGCCCCAGCCCCTATTTTCCATAGATTGGATTCCACTTACAGGTTTATAGGTACTTCTAAAATGGAAGTAAAATAAAAAGAGAGATAAAAGAGTGTTTGTCAATATGTCTATGCAATGAAAGGGAATTACCGTGCACTGGCAGCTACAAGGTATCAGATGTGAGTGCTTTACCTGCACTGCCTTATTCAATATTGAGAATGACTTCAAGAGTACAGCAGGCATACCTATTTGATGAATAAATACATAAACTACACACTATTGAAAAAAGTGGAGAGACTTGCCCAATTCCACACAGCTCCTGAAAAACAGGAGAAAATCCTACCAGACTGCGAGGCCCATAGCCCCTGTCCACAGCACTGTATCACTGAGATCAAACTGAACCTGAGAACAGTCTGATTTCTTTACACAGACTCAAGAATTCAAGGCCTGGAACTATCATAAGCGTGTTGCTCTTCAAGCTAAAGACCTCATGTTCCATGGTGATAGCCAATAGGCAGTAGATGCAAAGGGTGATGTTCTGATATTGCCGAGCATGGAAAAGCAATGATGTGTTAGAAGATAGGTTTTGCTTTTCCCCTCAATAAAATACCTCATCCTCACAAAAGGACTGAGTATAGAAGCCTAACTCTCTCTGTCTGCTTTCCTCACCCTTCATGGACTTCTAAGGGAGCTCTGCAGGGTGAGGAGCTTGGTGCATACTCGAAAAATCAAAACCAATACCTCCACGCCCTCACCATGTGGAATCACATCACCAGGAAAACCTCTGATAACCCCATAGATGGTGCCTTTCATTGGGAATGATTATCATTTGTTTGTACCTTTTTGCCAATTTCATGTGTCAGGCAGAAATAAATTGGTAAAAGAGGAGTTAAACAAAGCCAATGAAATCAAGTAAATTCTTCTGACTATGAAATAAATGCACAGTCAGTATCTACCAGGTTCACATAGGAAGAGATGGGGGAAGAGAAAGAAAAAGGGATATATTGTATGTAATTTTGACTCCAGGCTAGAAGCCACATATTTATACAACTGCTGAAGGGCTTGACTGGAGTTCACAGACATACAACTGTCATTATCAGTAATGAAATCATTGCAAGGGAAGGCAGTGTGATTTTTTCATGAGAGTTTTAATTCCCATGTACTATGTGATTCCCAGGATCCTGGAAGCAATTCATTTTGAATTATAAGATATTTGTGAAAGTTTCAACAAGCTGATTGGAATAGTTTTAGTAACTGTATGTCTGATAAGACATCTTGACATGATTTAATATTTAGAGTTCCTACCTCTTGTTCTACAAAGACAGATGCACACATGATTTGACTCATTACAGACACAGTGGTGAATACTCCCACACAAAGGGCCAGCAACAGACAAATCACTCTTGGAAATAAGTTTCACTGGATGAGGCAAGGGAAAAAACAAAGAGGGGAAAATTTTAAATTCATTCCTTTTCGACTCTATATCAAGCAATATAGGGTGATAGGACAGAAGGGCTTTGGTATCAGCCAGGCCCAGATCCACTTACTAAGAGCAACTACTTCCTCTTTCTTCTCACTTCCTTTTCTTTCCTCTCCTCTTCTCTCCTCTGATCCCCTCTCCTTTCTCTTTCTATTTTTTTAAAGATATAAAAATGAAATGACAGTGTTCAGGGACCTATGATGCTGGTCAGTCTTGTGCCTTTCTAATTTCTATTCTTTTAACTATAAAAGACTTTCCAACTCCAAAACTGTTAGGCAATGATGATTCTAACCCTGATAAATCACCACTACTTCTCCCTTGCTAGACATCAGAGAAACTTACAGAAAAATGTCTGAGATACAGGAATATTTCTATGCTAAGTCCTCAGGTCTATAGCAACTATAAAAGTGATCCACCACGAGGGGAAAAAGAAACATAATATAGTTCTGAAACTGGATACAGCTCTGCATATCAAAACTTAGTAATCAGCCAGCCCCAGTTTCCATTCCTGCACTCTGGAAGCTGTTGTTTTGCTTGCTCTGCAGCAGCCACTGTATTAGAAGAACTTGGAAGACAAAAGTCAGCCAAGCAACAACTTGAAATTTATCTTTGCATGAGCCCATTCTAAAAAGCATAATTTTAGTAAAAATGCAATATACTTGGATTTGTTTAAGTAAGACTGGGTAGAATTATTACTTTAAATTTTGAAAAATCCATAGTGAAAATATTTAGTCTACTCAATAGGAATAGTAAGAAGTATGTCTGAGAGTTGGACCAGGACCTCATCCTTTGGTACTAGATCAGCTAAAAGAGATGTAGGCATTTAGCAAAGCCCATCTATGTGTCACTGATAAGCAAAATCTCTGAATATTTTGTTTTGCCCACCTCTTGAGCTGTGAATTCTTAAGCTCACATACAATACTAAATAGAATGTAAATATTAGCAGGTATAAAAAATAAGAAATAGGAAGAGGGAAGCTTTTCTTTAAATCTTTCTTAGTTGTATGGGTCAACTTTCCAGTGTAGAGGACAAAATACCTGACACCGAATTTAAAAGACAAGAGATTCAGTTTGGCTCCTTGCTTCAGAGGTTTCAGTCCATAAAGAGCTGGCTTCAAGGAAGAAACATCATGGCAGAAAGGCATGGTGGAGCAAAACTACTTGCTTCATGAATGCCTGGAAGAATGCAAGGGAAGATTTGGAAAAGCGGCTCGGACATCAGATCTCCCTCTGGCCTGCCTGGGCCCAGTCCCTGGGAAAGAGTAGCTGCACCCTTTCCTGCAGGTGCTGCCATTGCTGCTCCAATACCAGGAAAGGAGCAGGTAGCTGCACCCTCCCCTGCGGGCGGCACCCACCATTGCTGCTACAGTGTGAGGAGGGTAGCCGCATGGGCGCTGCTGAGCACCACACCCCTCAGACCTCCTGATTGTTCCAGTCCTTGAATCCACTCCTCAGAGGCATAGCTGGTTATACAGGGTAATTTTCTGAGCTCCCAAATTTGAACATCTTTAAAAAAGGGACAGGGGCAACCTGTGGTAAAACTGCCTGGAGTTCAACCCTGCAGGAGGTCAGGGAGCTCAGTTTGGGCCTTGTGGCCTGAGGTCAGTCTGCGTATTGGGCTGCTGAGATAAGGGGATTTGGTTCTGCACATGGCTGCACATGATGTGTATTATGACAGCAGACATATAGTCTGAAAGAGGCCCTTCAAAGTCATTTTTTTTTCCTTTTCCTCATTGCACTCTGTAAATTCTTTTTTCTGTCCTCTTTCACCAACTCACACTCTTGCTCCACCATATTGTGCCTCATCTCCCTTTCTGTTCCTGCTCCTGTCATGACTCAGATTTATTCTTTATCATTTTTTTATTTTTTGTTAATGTTCTTTTTTTTCTATCATTGTGCCTCACTCAAGGGTCAGTAGTTTCGAGGGAAAGTGAGCCCCTATTGCTGCTAAGGGGATATATTATTGTCCTTATACTTCAATTCTGTCTATCCCTTTTGAGTTTAACAGTTTCCTAAAGATTGCATGGTCATTCTGTGTTCTCTGGCTTCACTTGAAACCTTCTCCAGTTCTTTTACCTATCTACTCTTCTCATCCTAACTCTATCTAGGCCCCCATCCTAAATGGTAAATATGCTATGGTGAGGAGTTTGTTCACTGCAAACATATTCTGGGCTGCTTCTTAATTTTAATTTAATTCACGTTGTTTAAAGGTGATAGATTAATGACTACCAGAAGTGGTCAATTTGCAAGTTGTGATTGATCCTATTGTGTTGCTGATTATATCGATTGGGATAAAGGATAGGGATTGATTTGATGGTTGTTTTCCCTGATATTGTGAAAATGAGAATGTCTATGAGTCGTTAGAGAATCAAAAGCTAAAGCACCACTATGTTAGGAAGATTTAATAACCCAGAGATTGAATCAAGGACAATCCAACAGCAAAAATAAAAATGAGAAAACACTTAA
>NW_022900928.1:32984591-32984868 GCF_012274545.1 Fukomys damarensis | reverse complement strand
AGAGATTGAATCAAGGACAATCCAACAGCAAAAATAAAAATGAGAAAACACTTAAGCAAGACAACAAAGACAGACTTCCAGTTCACCAATGGCAAACAATAGGGCAAAGGAAGATGAAAAGTCTGATAGTGAACCAGCAGGACACCCAGAGCCCATAGCACAGGAAGTAACAAAACAGATCAATCAGGCTCTAGAAAAATTCAAAACAGAAATAATTTCCCAAATAACCATAGAGATGGTGAGCAAAATGAAAGTCATGATTCGAGACTCTAGAACA
>NW_022900928.1:32903842-32984480 GCF_012274545.1 Fukomys damarensis | reverse complement strand
GAATCCATTCAGCAGATTCAAACAGATATCCAGGAGATTAAAAACTCTATTGAAAGTGTACACAATAGAATAAAAGAACGCGAAGATAGAATCTCAGATATAGAATATAGGATTGCGGTCAGTGACCTTGAAAAGAGAGGTTTCTTGAAAACAGGGATCATGAGAAATCGATCCAACAACTACTAGATGATGCAGAAAGAATAACATAAGACTGATAGGAATCCATGTAGTAGCAGGAGAAAATGCAAAAGATTTAAAAAGCAGTTCACAGAATTAATGACAGAAAACTTCCCCAACAAAGGGGAAGAATTTGACATACAGATGTGAGGCATCTCGGACTCCAACTAGGCACGATTTAAAAAATTCTACACCTAGATATTTAAAAATCAAGATCCCAGAAACCTAGCAGAGGAACAAAATACTACAAGCAGTGAGAGAAAAGAAACAAATCACATGCAAAGGAAAGTAGACAGTTTTTACAAATAAATGAAAATGCCAATATAACATACAAGAATGTATGGAACACAATGAAAGCAGTTCTACATGGAAAATTCATAGCACTGAATGCCTACACTAGGAAAGCAGAGCAAGCTCAAATAAACAACCTAATGTTGAATCTTAGACTCCTAGAAAAACCAAGAGCAAGAAAAACCCAAAGCTCGAACAAGAGAGGAAATTATAAAGATCTGAGCAGAAATCAATGCAACTGAAACTAAGAAAACGTTACAAAAAATAAATGAAACAAAGAGCTGGTTTTTTGAAAGAATAAATAAAATTGACAAATCCTTAGCTAATCTTATCAAAAAAAGGAAAGAAAAGGCTCAGATCCATGCAATCAGAAATGAAAAAGGTGAAGTCACAACAGATCCAAAAGAAATCCAGAGGATCATGAACACCTACTTTGAGAACCTGTACTCTAGTAAAATGGAAAACACAGAAGAAATGGACAGATTTCTAGATACTTATGAATTACCAAAGTTGAACGAAGAAGATAAAAACATTTTAAACACCCCAATCACAATCAGTGAAATCAAAAAGGTAATTAAAAACTTACTAACAAAGAAAAGCCCAGGTCCTGATGGATTCACTACTGAATTTTACAAGACATTTAGAGAAGAACTACTGCCGTTACTCTTCAAACTTTTCAATGAAATTGAAAGGGAAGCAATACTTCCAAATTCATTCCTGGAAGCAAGTATCACTTTGATTCCCAAACCAGGGAAAGATGCAACTAAAAAAGAGAACTACAGGCCAATCTCCTTAATGAATATAGATGCAAAAATCCTTAACAAGATAGTAGAAAACAGAATACAGAGGATCATCAAGAAGATCATACATCCTGACCAAGTCGAATTTATTCTAGGGATGCAAGGAAGGTTCAATGTACATAAGTCAATAAATATAATACACTTTATTAACAGAGTCAAGGACAAAAACCCCATGATCCTCTCAATAGATGCAGAAAAGCACTTGACAAAATTCAACACCCATTCATGATAAAAATCTGCAAAAAAATTGCAACAGATGATCTATATCTCAATTTAATAAAGGCTATCTATGAGAAACCAACAACTGACATTATGTTAAATGGACAAAAACTGAAAACCTTCATGTTAAAATCAGGAACAAGGCAAGAATGCTCACTATTACCACTCCTCTTCAATATAGTTCTGGAAACATTAGCCACAGCAATTAGACAAGAGAAAGAAATTAAAGCAATAAAGATAGGAAAGGAAGAAGTTAAACTGTCATCATTTGCTGACAATATGACACTCTACATTGAAGACCCAAAAAACTCCACCTAAATACTTCTAGACTTAATTGACACTTTTAGCAGAATAGCAGGATACAAGGTCAACACCAAAAAATCATTAGCTTTCTTTTACAAAAATAACAGACTCACTGAGAGAGAAATTAGGGAAACAATTCCTTTTAAAATAGCATCCAAAAAAATGAAGTATCTAGGAATCAACCTAACAAAAGATGCAAAAGACCTCTACACTGAAAACTATAGCACTCTAAAAAAAGATCGAGGAGGATATAAGAAAATGGAAAGATATCCCCTGTACCTGGGTAGGAAGAATCAACATAGTAAAAATGGCCATACTACCAAAACTGCTATACAGATTCAATGCAATGCCAATTGAAATTCCAACACTGTATTTCACAGAACTAGAGAAAAGAATCCAAAAATTCATTTGGAACCAGAGAAGACCTAGAATAGCAAAAGCCATTATAGGCAACAGACACATGACAGCAGGTATAACAATTCCCAATTTCAAACTTTACTACAAAGACACTGTGATAAAAACAGCATGGTACTGGCAAAGAAACAGACTTGAGGATCAGTGGAACAGACTGGAAGACACAAAAACAACTCCAGATGTACTCAGCTACCTCATCTTTGACACAAAGGAGCAAACCGTCCCACTGGAGGAAAGATAGCCTCTTTAATAAATGATGTTGGAAAAACTGGATCTCAACCTGCCAAAGATTAAAACTAGACCCTTATCTCTCGTCATGTACTAAATTAAAATCCAAGTGGATTAAAGATATAAATATTAAAACAAACACTAAACTTGCTGGAAGATAAGTTAGGCAGAACTCTTGAAGACATTGGCATAGGAAAAGACTTTATGAACAAATCCTCAGTAGCATGGGAACTAGCAGAAAGAATCAACAACGGGGATCTCATCTCATTAAAAGCTTTTGCACTGCAAAAGAAACCATCAGCAGAACTAAGAGACAATCTACAATGTGGGAAAAAAAATTTACCAGCTTCTCCTCAGACAAAGGACTATTATCTAGAATATATAAAGAACTCAAAACAGGCAGCCCCCAAAATATAAAGACCCAATTCAAAAATGGTCATTTGAAATGAACAGACATTTCTCAGACAAAGAAATAAAATCATCAAGTAAATATATGAAAAACGTTCCACGTCACTGGTTATTCGAGATGCAGATGAAAACAACACTAAGATTCCACCTCACCCGACAAAGAATGGCTGCTATCAAGAAATCACACAATAATAAATGTTGGTGGGGTTGTGGGGAGAAATGAACCCTTCTCCATAGTTGGTGGGAGTGCAGACTGGTGCAACCACTATGGAAATCAATATGGAGATACCTCAAAGAGCTGGGACTAGAGGTTCCATTTGACCAAGCCATCCCTCTGCTGGATATCTTTCCAAAAGAATTAAAAGAATCATCACAGTGATATATGTGCACCTATGTTTATAGCAGCACAGTTTGTAATAGCTAAAACTTGGAAACAGTCCATTTGCCCATCATTGGAAACTGGAGTAAGAAGATGTGGTTTTTCTATAAAATGGACTACTACTCAGCCATAAAGAATGAGAAATTAGATTCATTCATAGGAAAATGGATACATTTTGAGGATATACTCCTAAGTGAAATAAATAAGTCACACATGTGTAAATACCTAATAGTTTTTCTCTGGTGTGAAAATCTATAATAGTACACAGATCCTAATGAGATAATTAACAATGTGAAATAGGAAAAAGGCGGCTAAAGGTGTAGGGAAAGTGGGAAGGTAGGAGAAAGGGAATAAGGGAAAAGAAAAAATATGAGAAAACAAAAAAATGAAAATAAAGTGTTTGTAAATGTGGAGGGCAGGAGGGGGTGAAGGGAGGGCAGGGTCAAGGGGAAAAAATGAGAACCAAGACCTGTCATGTAAAGGTATAAGATCCCAATAGTGAAAGTAACTGTACTGTATAACTAAAATGTATGAATAAACTCAATAAAAGAAAAGAAAAAAAAAAAGAACACAAGGGAAGAGCACCAGAGAAGAAGGGGCCAAGCACCAATACCATCCCCAAGGTCATTCTCATAGATGTGCTCACAAATTGTGCTTTACTGATTCGCTAGGCATCTCTTAATTCAGCTCAGTTAACAATCATAGATGCAGTATTACTTTTACAAAATACAATATGTATTATATTTTTCCATGGAGGAACCAATCAAATATTAACACATGGAATTTTTTGTTTCTGCCATAATTAAGTGGAATTATTCATTTGAGTAGTAATATATTAATGTTGTAATTTTAACAAATTGTATTGCATAATTGTTTACTACTCACCCAAATAACCTGCAGCAAGATACAAATATGATTCATCTGAGTAGTTTGACAGGATGGCTTATTTTCTGTTTTCAGGGTAAATAAGATATCTTAAAGTGTGCCTCAGAATTTAATTCCTAATATAATCAGAAACAAACCTCCATTTTTTGGCCTCTGCATCTATAGAATTTGACTGTAGCCTACTTTATAATTTTGCCCTTTATCTCCTTTAATCCTTATTGCCTTCATTGTGTTAAAGGATTTTTATGGGATTTGTTGTAAGAGCAAAAAGGAATATCTTGTGGAAAAAAAATAAGTGAGCCTAATTTTAGAGTAAAAGGCTTCTGTGGTTGTCAGAAAGTGATAATGGATAAGCCAGTGACAGTAACTGTCGTAAATCCATAATCTAATCCACAGGACTAAGAAATGGACCTGTGAATTAGTGTTCTTAAGGACAAGAAGTACAACACAGTCATGAGTAGTTTCACTCAGGCCCCTCCTTTCTCAGTGATGTACCTGCAGTCATCTTTTGAGAAAGAACAGGGACACTCATGAGCTGACGATGGTGTGTGCAAGGATGGCTCAACAAGCCAGGGGAAGGCAGGTACACAGGCCATGCTGGCCTCCTTCTCAGGCCTGCTTTCTGGGTTTCACAGCAAATGGATTGATTTGATCTAACATACCACCACACGTCTCTCACTGTCTATATGACTTTGGTGATTAGCAAGGCCACAAGGCAACAGATTGAATTGACCTCATTCCTAAGCTCAGATACTCTTTGCCCTACAAGTCTTTTCTGTCTTCTAATGGCAAATAATGCCAGTTTTCATTTATTTGGTATGTATGTATTTTTAGCTTCTTTTGAAAATGAGATTGTCATTTGGAAATTGTTTCTTTCTTCCCTAGTTTGTTTCTTTCTTCCCTAGAATTTTGCCTCAAACATTGTAATTCATATATTGTAGAGATGCTAAATTCTGTTGTGTTTTTTAAATGTGCTTATTCAACATAATACTCATTGATTTCTTTGAAATGCAATTGACAGATCTCAAAGTCAACATTTTAGCTTTTCTTAGGAATGTAGCAACTGAAATCTCTGTTTGTTTCTTTTATACATGTGAGATGCTTGCATCTCTCTATAGTTGAATAGTTCAAAGATTAGACAGAGATTGGGAACAGATTATGTGTAGAACTTGGCATTTTTTTCTTACAGGCTTTCTTCATTTTTGGATCTTTCTCCTTCACGTTTTTCTTTGCCAGTATCATCAAAATGACCTCTCATCCCTGGTTCCTTTTTAAGCCATTAAGATAGGATGTTGTGCTGGGAATATAGTTTAGTGGTAGAGTTCTTGCCTAATAGTGTGAGGGCCTGAATTCAACTCACTCAAGTGAGTGAATAAATGAATGAATGAATGTGTATTCAAAGAGAGTTTTCCTAAATATTATGGTGCCAAGAGAATCCTGTCCTTAGATTAAAAGCTGTAAAGTTTGGATCACAAATTAAATATTCCTCCCTGGATCATTTTGGCTGTTCTTATGTAGCTCAAGGAGTTTATACCAGAGCTTGTATTTATTATGTAATGCTATTGTTCTTTGTCATCATTAGATGTACAATGTGCCCTGCCAGTACTGTTTCTCTTTCTTTCTTTCTTTCTTTTTTTTTTTTTTTTTATTATCGGATCAAACTCAGGACCTTGCACTTGCGAGTCAGGTGGCAGAACCACTGAGCTAAACCCTTGGCCCCTGTATGTTAATGGATGTGCTTAAGGCCAGGACTTTAGCTCAGTGGTTCGGTGGCCTGCTTTGCAAGCACAAGGACCCAAGTTCAATCCCCGGTACCAAAAAAAAAAAAAAAAAAAAAAATAAGATGCCTCAATCTGTATATCTCTGATAGTTGTTAGGAAAATGATCAAAGCTAACTGTTAAAATAACAACTCATAGGAAGATAATACAATGTCAAGGCATTATTATTGTGTTTCTCTTTTCAGAAAAGGTATGCATTGAGGATACTTATGAGCATTAGTAACCACCAACTCTTTCTACCATGGTCACTATAGGGAGTCTTAACCCATTGGCTCCAGAAAAAAAATTAACTAGCTAGTGATAACATTTCTTTATTGTAGCCTGTAGCTATCTTAGCAGCTAGGGTATTTTTCAGGGATGATGTATTTCTGTCAGTGCTTTTCAAATATATTGGAGAATTGTAGTATCCACATTTGTCTGTACAGTGAATGTTGCTAGGATATTGGATCACCCAGCAAGAAATTCTCTGATGAACAACCTGTCTCAGGGAGGTAACCTATTACAATGTTCAAAGAATGGATTTTTCTAATTAGATAGATAGGTGTTAAATACCTATTGGTCATATGTATGCAGAACTGAATTCCCTCTTTTGAGCACTGGTTTTCTTATCTATAGAATGAAGATTAATGGCACAGTGTTTGTAAAGCACAATGCACAATAGCACATGGTAGGTAATTTAAAGTTATTAGTGTTTTCTTCTTGGTTACGTACAAGCAATGTCAGTAGGTTCCTGGAGCATCAGGTGCTTGAGTGTGCTTGAATTGACAAGATTAGCTTAAGGGGACTTTCTTACCAGTCTGACCAGCAAAAGACCCAGGGGACCAAGGTTGGCTCCACGCAGCAATTTGTGTCATGTTCCTTATAAAGGCACCAACCCCTCGCAGGCACCTCAAACCTCATTCTCTTCTCTCCCACAGAATTTGATATTCATGCTGCTACATCAAAAGGTTGGGGCAGCTATTATGTATTAAAATGTGTCATTTTAAATTGCTTTTTTTGCTAGCACTAGCAATATAGATATTGAAATTTCTTCAGAAAATGCTTATCTCATCAAGACTAAAATTATAGCATGTGAAATACTAATTACAGTATTATGAAGAAGGTGGAACTTTTCTGTGGCATTCGGTCTATTAGGAGAATACTAATTTTCTCTCCTTCTTAAAGCAGAGAGAGCCACCCATTACAAGAAATATGATTCCCCATCACTTTTTCTATCACTCAGTGCCATTTTCACAGAAGCCAGGGTAAGGGCTCTAATTCCTCGTCTTGGTCTGTAACCTGTACCCTTCTTCCAGCTCCCAGTGGACTCCCACATATTGCAGCCAACTATAACTCAGGTTGAGTTCTAAAGCAGCGGCAGATGCAAAGGACAAGGAACTCTAAGCATTGCCCATGATATTTTAAAATGTGTGGAAACTTGAAAGGAACTCTAGTCATTGGCTGTGGCATCTTGAATATAATCTTGTCTGCACATAGTAGATGATCACAAATTATATTATCATTGTTACTGTAGTTTTCCAGACCCTCATGATTACCTAAGATGTATCTTTTATTTCCATTTACCAATTTAAATAACATCTGCAATCAGACATCTAGCAACTTGAGGAGGTGTAGCTTGGATTAGAACCTTGGGAACAAAGTTTTTATTTAGCCTTTCATTTGTTTAATCAGCATTGAGCGTCTGCTATTTATTGTACACTGTTCTGGTGCTGTGTACGTGAAGATAAACGACTTGGTGCTTCTCGTGGCCATGCTTGTCTAGGAGCAAAGATTGACTGGCAGTCACCCACAATGATGCCATCTGGTCAAAGCTATACCGAAGCAGACCAGAGCAGCACCACCCCCCACCCACAAACACACCCTCCAGCTTCCCATGCTGGATAATGACTGACTGTATAGAAGTCCTGTCCTCTCTAGGTTAAGTCGTCTCATTGACTGGACACATTTCATTGTAAGAAAAACAAAATTTTGAAATAATTGATACATAAGGCCTTCCTTAAATAGAAATTTTCTGTTACAATAAAGAGATACATGCCAAGTTTAGTACTTTTTCATAGTGTTTCTGAAAAACAATAGCAGAGATTCCTTGAAAATGGCAGTATAAGGGGCCGACTTACTGTTGCTTTTGCGCATGAAGATGTGCAGAGTAATGATGATGCTTATTGCAAACACTTGAGCGAAGGGAAAAGACTTCACCTCACTAGAATCCTTGAGAAGTAAAGGCATCAAAATCTTGTTGCATGGGTAGCCAATTCAAGGTGTGCCTCTGTGGGTCTTGGACCTCAGTCGGAGAGTCTTGGGTAAGAGGGTGTTGCGATGGAAGCAAGTAGTTGTGGAGAGGAGAGCATAACCAGGTGATTGAGAGTGTGTTGAACCTTGCGTCCCACAGATGTGGGCACCAGTGCCACCTTCAGTGTTTACTGCTGGGTGAACTTAGTTAGATAGATTACTGACTTCTCTGGTACTGAACATTTTCATCTTTAAGAGGAAGGTCGTAATTTATCTCGCAAGGCTTTCATGATGACAGAATGAGTTACATTAGTAAACGTAGTACACAGTAAATATATCTAAATATTTATGATAATTTACTCTACCATTCTTCTGTATCCAATATGAATATGGTCCAGCATTTTTTCAGACTACTTCATTATTTTTGAACATTTAATTTTTTCAGGTTTTCTAGAGATCAAATAAATAATCAAAAAGAGAAGCTACCCTAACATACCCAGGTTAAACAATAACTAACATGTTCAGGGGTTTCAATTTAATAACTTTTACCAACTCTCCCCTTGTATAGATATTCCAATTGAAGATTTATTTAAATCTGCAAATGCTCAATAGCTGATCCATCCATTGCTTCTGTGCACATAATGCATGGCTCATGAAGTGTGAATAGACTGAAAGAAACCCTGGTTTAATGACCACATCTTATAGCAATATATTTTTTTACTTCTCAAATGTGGAACATTTTTAATTTTTCTGAATTCATTTTTATTATCATTAAATTGCCACATGAACAAGATTTAAGAAGTTAAATCATACTGAAAGGATGAAAAATGAAAGAAATAAATTAATATTCTGCTTTGCCTCTCCTCCAACTTTTGGACTCGCACCTGTGGCAACCCTTCATCTGTTAGTTTCTGTTCACTGCAGTTGATCACCATAAATTGCTTCAGCTACCATTTCTTCTTTGTGAAGTTTGGACTTTTTTTTTAACTCCATTGACAAAGGAAAGCAAACCGAACAAGGAAGGAAATTAAAAATTAATTTCATTCTCACTATAATGTGGAAGAGCTCCCCAGGCCCAAGGGTCAGGAAACCCTGCCAGGGTTCCTCTGCCATACACAAGTCACAGTGAGCCTCTTTACAGCTGGGATTATTTTAGCAGCCGTCAGAAGTCTCAGTCTATCAGCCGAACCAGTAATGTCTATCTCTGTGTCCAGGTCATTTCATTGAAAGGAATCTGTTGGATGTTTAGATCCAACACCTATTTTCTTAGATTCTATGCTAACTTCTGAAGTTTGCTTTTTAGTTCAACTTTGGGAAAAAATTTTAGAATCTCATCTTCAAATCCATCTAATATATTTTAACTGAAGCCATCATACTTTTAATTCTCTGAAGCTTTCTCTCTTCCTCCAGTTACATCTTTTTATAATATCCTATGCTTATTTCAACAATTCAATCTTAAGTTTCCTTTTTCTGTGCATGTTAATTATACTTTTATTCAAAATTCTCTCCACCGTTTGTTTCCTTGGGGTTCTATTCTCTTTCACTCATTTCTTCTTTTCTCCTCAAACTGAAGACATTCCTTACTTAGATGCTCACATTTAAAAGAAACACTAAAAGAGCGGATTGGGGAGTCTCAAGGAAAGAGAAAGAGAAGTGGCCAGAACTTTGTTTTGATGCCTGGGCTTCACATTAGGGAAATGAAATGAGAAACCAGTTTTTTGTTGTTCTTTTTAAAACTTGTTTTGATTTTGTATGTTTTTGTTTGCTTATTTAATGTACCCTAACTCTCCACCCCCACCTTTTCCTTGTCTGAGAACCTCAATGTGTCATTATCTACAAGTTTTATCCCTGGGCTTTCTTCTTTGTTTTTTTTTTTCCACAGTGGAACTCTATGACCTTTGGTTTTAAATACAAACCTTGCCCTGACATTTAGGATCAGAGAAAGAAAGAAAGTTTGGAAGCTGTAGCATCTCCTCATATTTCTGGTCCTACATCTTATCTTTATTTCCCACGTGTCTGATGTTTACACATTCAAAACTCTGGAGATTCAGTTCCCTGAAGTACAAGCCCAGGAGTGGAAGAATGGAGGGAGAAGGAGTAGAGGTGGAAATAACCCGAGACCACAGAAGGACGTAGGACAGTGTAGGCTTTGCACAGAAGTTTTATCTAAGCCCCGTATCCCTATGGTTTCTGTGCTGACATCTTCCTGGGTGCTGCTAGCTGAGGGTCTCTCTGGTTCCAGGGAAGATGCTCTGGTTTCCTCTTAGTATTTCCTTCTCCTAGTTCAAAGGTTACAGTGACCACTTGCTCTGCTGTTCCACTTGCTTCTTCCTCATGGTCTTCCAAATTTCATAAAGTCTATTAAGATCCCTTGTCTGTCCTTGTTGCCTCCATGTTCTCTCTGTAATGTTGCTTTTTGAACTAGCAAATTTTCTTTAATTTTAATAGAGTTTTAGGAGAGAGAAAAAATAAATGTGTACAATCATTCCATTCTTTTATAACTGAACTCAAATATGACATTTATTATCTACTTATTTTTGCCTTTTTATCCTTTAAGACACATTGAACAGTAATTAAGTGACTACTGAAATGATGAAATTTTAAGAATAGCATTAATAATTTTCATTCTTGAAGCGAGATGGTTTTTATAGAATTTTAAAAGCTCTTTAGCATTTCATCCTCTATGTAGAGGGAATGTTTTTATCTCCATGTTACGTAAGATAATTGAGGTTAAAAGACTTTAAATAACGTGTCTTATTACTTTTGTCCACAAAACAACATTATTTTTATAATGTAATATGTTCTTTACTTTCAAATTACTTGGATTAGGATCTTGAAAATGCCATAGATGGATTGATTACATTTTAACAACTTAAAGATATTATGAAAATAATGTCTCATGGGAAGGAGATCAAAAGTAAATCCTCTGAAAGGCTGTATTTTTTATGCTACGAAAAATAAAACAGCCATGACAGTACACTGGCTAGTACAAAGCACTAAGGATCTTCTGTGCATCCTATAGTAGGAATGATGGCTTCTGTGCAGTTAATTTCCATTTACTGCTTCTTGAAAGTTTTCAGGTTCTATTCCCATGTGGCTTCTATGAGCAATGAACATGTATTTTTGTGTATTTCCTTTATCCAAATGTTAATATTTTTCTGTGTTGTGAACTACTTCCTGTGAATTCTCCAAGTGTAGCATGCTTACATCTCTGTGTACTTGTCATGGAAAGAGTGACTGGTGACTGAGAAGTTGCTGTGCACACTTTCGTGAACCAAGGCTGTATTCTGAGCTCAGCTACTGACAAGTTCACGTGCAAGACAGGTTCTTAGCCTTTAGCCTTTCTTCCAGGACACAGAAGCTTTTGCTGCCCTTACCTTTCTCAAGAATTCAATAGAAAAGATAAGGAAACAAATGAAAACATTAGGATCTTGCTCCAACTTTAGGTATTTCCAACTCTTATTTTACTCTCTTTTACCTAACCCCTACAGTCGTTTCTTTAAGTATTGAAGTAGTAACCTGAATCTCTTGTGCTTATTATAAAGGTATATGAAAGAAAACCCTTTACAGAGAAATTGTCATTGGAAAGGGTTCTACAACCTCAAGTCCTCACATTTCACAACTCAAACACTTTAGAACATGGGAGCAAGCCTCCCGATGCTTTATTTCATTGAAAAACATTTGCTTCATGCCTGATAGCAGGCTGAAATTAGGCTTAGGAAACAAAAGCTTCGGAAACTCTTTCCTTATCCAAAGGTGAGGAGCTCAATTCAGCTTATTGAGGTCGAAGGCACATGCAAGGTAGAAAGAGACAAAATGTCTGTCAGAGGAAAGTGGCCACATAGCTCATCTCAATAATATCGACCCCCAGGAACCATCAGGAACAATGCTACATCACTAACACTGAAAAAAGTGAGTTCCAAGTCTCCAGAAGCCTTGCAGAAAATAACTATTGTTGGCATTCAGTAAATATGAATGGAGGAGACAATTGAGGACCTCCAGCTTGCTGACTTCACAGAAACACTCAGGAGTGGCCTTCTCTGCTGGCATGAGCTGATAAATATGGACCCCAGGAATTTTGAGAGCAAGAAAGTTAAGAGATAATCCAAGAGCCTATCTCTCTTTACTTATATCCTTCCTCAACACATCTTTTGAATCAAAGAATAATAGTAGTAATTTGAACATAGATCATCAGAATTAAATACTTTGAGAATGCCTTAAAATCTGTGGTCTCACTCAAACAAATACATGTAGGGTAAAGTACTCTTTATGTAGCTAGTGAAATTGGGGCTCAAGAAAGGAATGGGATGTATACAGTTGAATATACAAAATGTAGACATGTGCACATATATTCATGTGAGCAGCATGCACTGGGTAAGCCTGCTGTCTGTCATCTCAACTGTAAAGTGTGGGCATGGCATGAGACATTGGGCCACTGTCCAGAAAAAGCAACAGACTAATATTCAGTTGTCCTGAGGCATCTTCACATAGTGTGAAACATTAAGTCCAAATAAAATACAAAGATCCTGAGAAATAAGCAAGAACATTTTGCATTTACTATATCTTCTACTTTAAATTATTTTTGGATTTTTATTGAGGTATAATTTATTCAGAATGAAATGTGCAGAACTTAAACGTATACTCCAATCATTTCTGGCAAATGCATGTATAGATATAACCTCCAGCCTGGTGGAGACATAGGGCATGTCGAACACACCAGAATGTTTCTCTGCCCCTTCTTAGCCAACACTCCCATCTCCAATGGCTTTCCTTAGAATGACTCTGCACTTCTACAGGGCCAGGATAACAATGTGATTGAATTAAGCAGGCAAACAACTCAAAAAAACATGTCAACAGTCTCTGAAAATAATTTGTAAATTGCATCGCAATCTTTTATCTTTAGACAACTTCCCAGAACACAGTTATTCTAAATATATTAATATCTTACCCATAATTATTTCTTTACACAGCTAAGTATAATGTCTGGATGAAGATATACACTCTGATTTCATCAGAGAGACATCCCCTGCACACACTTATTGAATAAACATACCATCTATTTATGTGAAAAGCTGTCATATCTACCCTTACACTAAATTCCACTCCGTAAATATACATATGTTGAGTGTCTATGCCTCTAGTAGTTTTGTTTGAGCTTTTATTGTTTGATTTAGAATTAACCATTAATTATCCTGAACCCATTTTCTCAATAACATTTTGAGAAGCCTATATTGGCAGAAACAGAGGATAAAAAAGTGGTCAAAGATAGACTACCACATTGAGATATGTTTTCTTCATAAGAAAAAAACTTCTTAAACATTAGAATTGATATGTATTCTTATTGAAAATGTTTTCTTATGCATTACTTATGAGCAGTAGTTGTTCAGATGGATGTCTAGATTTTGAAATATATTTGATCAGAAAATCAAATCTAGTTTCTGAAACATTCAATTCCATTTCCTCACTCCAATTTTCATCTCATTACAGATATCATTCATATGTGTGTGTGTGTGTGAGAGTGTGTGTGTGTGTGTGTGTATTTAATAAAAAAACTGTGTAGGTCAATAAAAATCTCTGACTTCTACCAAAACTGAAAGTGTATATGTCACTAGCTGAAGGAGCAAGTCAGTAATCTCCAAACCAAATGAACCCCACTGAACTGTAAGCCCCTCTAACAATTATAACAATCTACCACCGTATTTTGAGAACCTAGTTCTCTGCCTGATACAGAGAAGGTGCTCAAAATATGTCAAATACATAATCAGGAACAAAATCTAGTCTCTGACTGTCTTAGTCCACCTGGAATATTATAGCCGAAATACCGTAGACTGGGTGGTTTAAGCAAAAACACTTCTTTGGGTACCGGGGATAGAACTTGGGCCTTGCAACTGTGAGGTAGGTGCCAGAGTCACTGAGCTAAATCCCTGGCAAAAACATTGCTTTATCACAGGCTGGACCCAACAAGATGAAGGTAGCCATAGAATGTATTGTCAGATAACAGCCCACTTTCTGGGCCCTTATCTTCTCACTGTGTCTTCATGTGATGGAAAAGATAAGAGAATTCTCTGGATTCTCTTTTATAAGAGCTTTAATCTCATATATGAGAGTTTCATTCTCATGATCTAATCATCACTCAAAGATTTTGGCATCTTATACCATCACATTGAATATTAAGATTTAAACAAATTTTGGAAGGGGGCCAGGGATTTAGCTCAGTATTTCTGCCACCTGCCTCATAAGCACAAGGTCCCAAGTTTGATCCCTGGTACTAAAAGAAAAAAAAAATTTTGGAAGAGCACAATCTTTAGTTCATAATGCTGCACAACGTTGTACCCCTGACATCTAACAGAGTACTTGCCTATAAATGCTACAAAACACCTTACTGAATAGAATTACTGATGCCTAAATAGTAGAGGGTTAAGAAACCACAGAAAATGTACCTGAAGCTCCATCTCAGGGATTTGTTCAAAGCACTAACAGTAGTTGCAAACTAGTAAAAAGAGTCAGTATTCAGTTAGACTTGGAGGCCCTGTTCCCTCACCTACTACACACATAAGTAGGAAAAAAGTCCTTTAGCTTCTCCATCCTCATTAATGTCAATTGTAAAATGGAATTAAGTATCTCACCAAAATATGAAAGTTAAAATGAGACCTTTCATGGGAAAGTTCTTGCATCATACCAGGCACAATGTTGTTAGAGCAGTCTGTTTTTCTTCCTTTATCTGCAGCAGTGGCAAAATGTAAAATACTTATGAATTATGAAAAATAAAAGGACTAAGGCCAAAATTAACTCCATTGACCTTGATGTATCTTCTGAGCCTGAGCCTTCTAGCTCCATTTGCTGGCAGACAAATGGAATTACTTTTCCTTTTAGCCCTGCTAAATTTTGCCACAATGCTAGAGTGAGATGTCCTTTCTCTGAAAGTTCTGTTCGAATCTCTGTCAGTCAGTTTCACCCTTGATTTACTCCTTAAACTGTAGACTTTCTGATTATAGAACCCTTCAAGCACAGCTTCAATCTAAATTCCTAGGCTGAAACTCTAAGTATGCCAATATAAAATTAGGTAGAACCATCACTGAAGTGAAAGATTAAGTTGCCGTGTACTTATGCGATCTAAACTATCAATCAAGAAAAGAATCCATCTGGTATTAAAAACAGACTATTTTATAATCAGTAAAGGGACCTTATCCCTGTCTGTTCTGAAATTATGCTTTGGGTTCTGAGAAGCTGAAGATAATATCATTGAACCATGGTCCTGAGAATGTGGAAGAGTACAAGTTGGAGACAATGCTGATATCTGAAAACTCTAGTAAATTCTATTGATCCCTTGTGGTTGTACTACTGCAGGGTGACATCCAGTTTTCTTCTGAGATTGCTTACAGAAAACTTCGAGTAAGCAGATAAGGAAGCTAGCATTTTTGAGCTTTGTGGGCTAGATCTTCTTGGCTTACATTAGCCCGGAGTCTTCACGAAAAGTAGCTCCCTCCTATCAGATCCACCAGGAAGCCTACTTGCCATCCCCACTGATACACACTTTTGGCTTTAATTCCAAGTCCATCAAATAGGCCCTGTGCTTAAATATACTCTGTTCTCATTGGCCCAATACCTTTGCATGTACTAGTTAATAATCTGGAATATTTTTGCCACCTTCTCTTTTTAAGAGCATGTCCTTTAATATTCACGGTTCTTTCTCTGACCGCTCATAAGATGATCTTATAACTTCATAATAGCTCAGTATGTTCTGTCTTTTGATGGAGAGTATTTTTTAATGTCTAAACATACACAGTGGTTGGAGAATTAAATAATAATTGTTATCCAAGAAATATTGTGAAATAATGGGATTTTTAAAAGTTAAGTCTCAATCCAAAGCATAATTATCAAAATTTGCATGTAATACATAGGTAAAGAATAAAATGGCTACTACAGAAGAGTTTAGATGATAATACTATATACCTGGAAAGAGTCTTTTTGCAAGATTTTAATGAATGATGAAAATCAGATTAAACTCTGACATTATTCTAAACATCATCTGTCCGTGCTTACTAAGTAGTCACATTGCTAAGCAGGTCATTCTCATTCTACACTTGATCTTAGCCAAAAGGCCGAGAAGCGATTGAGAGTACTTTTTAATGTCTAAACATACACAGTGGTTGGAGAATTAAATAATAATTGTTATCCAAGAAATATTGTGAAATAATGGGATTTTTAAAAGTTAAGTCTCAATCCAAAGCATAATTATCAAAATTTGCATGTAATACATAGGTAAAGAATAAAATGGCTACTACAGAAGAGTTTAGATGATAATACTATATACCTGGAAAGAGTCTTTTTGCAAGGTTTTAATGAATGATGAAAATCAGATTAAACTCTGACATTGTTCTAAACATCATCTGTCCGTGCTTACTAAGTAGTCACATTGCTAAGCAGGTCATTCTCATTCTAAGCCCCTAAATTGAAAATAACAATCTACATATATTTGCCTAGTGTTTTACGATTTCCTCAGTTTCAGAACATTATGACCATAGAAGATAGTATCATATAGTTAGTTGTTAGCTGTATAAACTTTAGTATCTGCTTGGATCTTGATTTGACCATTTATTGACTTGTAAGCTTGGCCAATTCTGTTAACTTCTCTGCCATCGTGTTTCCTTGACTGTAAAATGCAAACATTACATCCCTTGAGGGGCCATTGTTATTATTAGTGGATATCTAATACATATATCGCATTTACATTTGTTTGACCAGAAGCAAACAAACATTTTATTTTTTTAAATATTCATTTATTGTTTTTGGTACCAGGGATTGAACTCGGGTCCTTGCGCTTGCAAGGCAGGCCACTGAACCGCTGAGCTAAATCCCTGGCCCCAAAAATTTTAATGATGATGATAATAATGCTCTTCTTTGGATTTTATATACAGTATAAGACCATGAAACAAAAAAAGATATTTTACTTTTCTTTATTTTACAGATAGAAAAATTGGGATTGAGATCATTAAATTTTGATAAATTAAGTGGCTTTCCCAGTGACCCCATTACAACATTGAGGTAGAAAATTGATCTTCAATTGACAGATTTTAAATTCAGCTTCTCCTACTGTAATGGACTTCCTACAAACTAAAATAATGTCTCACAGTTCTTCCTTTGATTTACTTGTCTTTGTAGTATCACTGTTGCCTCACATATATGAAAAGCACATGTGTAAGAAGGGAAGGATTTCTGTGCACGTGAAATAGTTATGAAGAAACTGAATTGAACCATTCATCCCTACTTAGCAAGTTTGAAAGGAAGCGATTTCCCTATTTTCTGCAAACCATTCCTATGTACCATGCAGAGTCAGTGTGTGGGGGGACACAATGGCTGCACTACTTACTAAACATCTTTTGAAAGGCTATCAGAAGAGCTTCGTTTATACAATTTTTTAAAGATACGAAAACATTATCACCTACAAAGATAGATGGTTGAAGTAAAACAGAAACTGATCTTTTTGACAAGAATTTCTAGTCTGATAACCCAGCCTGTTTGTCTCTTAAATGTACCTTCTGAGAATTTGGCTTTAAGCAAATCACATTTTAAATAGTCTGGTACATTAAGGAAGGCACATTTGTCCTCAGAGATAGTGTTGAATCCTTTTTTATTCTTTATCAAAGCACATTTTAATTGACTAGAAAATTAAGAAATACATTCTCTGAATGTAATATGAAGGCATGGGTTCACAAAAATAAAGGTAACAAACGGAAGTTCATGCCAAAATGATGTAGATTTACCTGGCCAGAGTTGTACAAGTTGACTCTTTTTGAGAATATATTCTTAAACATTACCATTGCTTAGACTGACTTTAGAAATTGTAGCATAGCAAAGACAGCAGGATTTTGTGCATAAATATATGTATAAATTATATAACATATCATATACTATAAACTATGACAATATTTTTATCCAGGAACATTGGGTTGGGTCTGTATAATGAAATATGACACGGTAACTCATATCTGTCACCAGTCCTCAAGCTGTTAGCTCTACTGATCTCAGAGAGATGATGGCAGGAAAGGAAATCATTCTTCACTTTAATACTTTTTCTGAACCAGCTCCATATTCAGAGCATGGTGTAATATCTATCACATTGCTATAAAAGTGAAATGTGGTCAAAATAAAAGTTCATTCTTCTAGGCCTTAAAGGTCAGAAATTCTAATTAGTTATTTTGAAAATTAATACATAAAAATAATTGCATAGGTAATTCACATTTTTATAGTCCTTTTACCATTTTCAAAGTGTATTTATAGACACTGTTCTAAGACAGTCTCATACCAACACTCTTAAGTAGAAGTTGATACTACTGTGCTAGGACTTGATTGAATAAGTAAATATTTTTAGCTCCATGTTACATGTAAAAAATTTAAGATTTTGAAAGGTTAGGTGAGTTGCGCAAATGTATGCTTATACGGGGTACAACTTGAACCTGAATCCGTTGTCTGAATCCATTAGACAATAAGATTGTTAATTCCCAATGGTCTGATTGTCAAGGAGAGCCTGGAAGTCAGGAAAATTCATTTTCCTTGTAAGTCTACAAGGCATAGTTGGATCCCAACACTTTTCAAAAACTGAATGCTTTTACAGCAACATATTAATAATCACTCATTCACTTACCGTACAGCACCCAGAAAAGAGTGGCATGATGTGCACTTATTTAATTATTCATCTCTTTCCTTAAGTCTTTTTTTCCCCACTATCAGAAATCGAACTCAAGACCTCACACTTGTCAGGTAGGTGATACATCCCAGGCCCGAGTGTGCTCCCATCACAAGGTCTTACATAGTACCCTCTGATTTTTTTTTCAGCCTAAATCATATAGTTCCTCCATCTTCAATGGCCGTTTTTAATGGGAGTTCTTCCAGTCATCACATCTCATTCTGACTTCATGGTCAACCCATATTCAAAGTTCTGAGTTGGAGTCTTATTTTCAAAATTTGTGGACTGTTTTCACGGACCATCATCAGGAGCAAGGAAAGTTTTGTCTGCCTCATCGCTGACCCCCCCTAGGTATTAGCTCCTCTTATTTGAATCATTTCAAGAATGAACATTTTTGCATGGTTCATGTTAACCATGGAATTATGCAAACTTCTGATGGAACTGTGGTGGAAATGTTCTCAGAGTAGGCACTCTGTCACAGGCCATTCTAAGTGATATGAATCTCACATCTGTTATTCAAAAGGTAAGCTCAGAGGTGTTTCCTTCTATCGTGTTCTTTAACCATCCAAAGTGTGGCCCATTTATGACACCTGACAACTAGGTTGCCCCTCCTTATCCACATTATTCTCTTTGTTTCTTGTTTGATTCCATTTTTTCTTTTGATTTTATGCCTCTGCCAGGTCACTAAAGTTGTTTTCTCATAGTCCACTGACATCTTCAACTCATATCTAATGGAATTTACTTTGCTTCTCATTCCTGAACTCTGTTGATTTCAGCATCTACCTCATTAACACGTTCAAAGTTTCAAAATAATTTGACTTTTTGAAACTTCAAACTTTATTTATGGAAAAACTTTAAGTTCATGATGAAGCTGGGCAGAAGATACAGAGATTTCCCAGGTACCCACTACTTCCCACCCCAACCATTCTCTTTACACCCCAGTTTCCACAAGTCTTAGTTATTTATCCCTGAGACAGAGTATGACTCACAGTTTGTAGAAGTTTCAGGCCACAGTCAGCTGGCTCCATGGCAAGCTGACATGACAGGAGGGTTATTCGTGGCATGGTAGGCAGGAAGCAGAGAGTGATCATGAGAGGAGGGAGGGAGATGGACCCTTCCAGGCCATGCCACAGTGACCCACCTCCTTCACCCAGGCTTGACCTCCCAGTATCAAATTTAGCTATAAACTCAGGGGTCAACTAATTCACTGATAGGCATTATGTCCCCACCCCAGATCCAATCACCTGCTCAAAGCACCATCTATGAGTGCATGAGATCTTGGGGGGACATCTAGCTAAAAACCACAGCACCTCAACTATGGGCATCTCACAACATAGTGATGCCTTTGTTAAAATCAATGAACCTTTACTGATGTATCAAAACCACCGAAAATCCACAGTTTACATTAGGGTTCACTCAGATTTGTACATTCAGTGGGCTTTGGCAAGCATCTAATGACATATGTCCACCATTGTATTATTGTACAGAAGTTTCTTTGACCTAAATTCCTCTGCAGTTTGATTATTCATTCATACTTCTATCTAGCCTCTGGCAGATCTTTTTATTGTTTCCAAATTTCCACCTGTTCTAATTTATCCTATAGTTGGAATCCTGTAGTATGTAGCTTTCTCAGATGAGCCCCTTTTACTTAAGTACATATAAATTTCTCCATATCTTTTCATGGCTTAATATTTCATTTTTTAACACCCGAAAATATTCCATTGTCTAGATGTCCCAAAACTTGTGTGTCAATTCACTTACTACTGGACACCCTTGGTTGCATCTGAATGGAAACAATGAATAAAGTATTGTTAAAAGCATCTGCTAAAAACCTGATACTCTTCTGATATTTTACACAGACCATTTTCATGATTCTCAGAACTATTCAATATGGTACCTCACAAAGCAGAGGCTCAAATAAATTAAGCAATATTCCTCCAATCATCAAGGAGGAAAATATAGTTATCAGGGCTCAAACTACATATATTTTAGCATAAAGTCTACCACCAGTTGTGTGAATTATCTCCACCACACTGTCTTGCTCAGGGAAGATATTACTCAATTATAATTGTAGAAGAAGAAGCTTAGTTGATATCTTTGCCATGAGAGTGTCATATGTCTTCCAGAACATAACTATTCAACCTTGGGCCACGTTTTGACTGACACCAATGATGTGTAGATTTTATTATTAGTAATAGCTTAATTCAGGAAGAAGCTATATATCTTAATAGTCACTTTGATAACCTTCTGACATAGTCATAATAAAGCTTTAATTCTGTTCAATTGTTGAGATTGAGTCTTCACCAATTTTATTCATTTCTCCCTCCACCACTACGTCAAGCAGTAGAGAGAATATTCTGATATTTATCCTTAGTCTCAGAGTATAAATGCTTCCCCATATATATTTAAAAAAGAAGTTGAGTTTCAGTCACCAAGAAAAGACAGTCTCTTCTTTGATCCAGCAGACAGACTTCAGAAAGAACATGCAATCTTTGTGGTTATGTGTTAGATACCTCATACTTTTCCACCTTGTGTTGAGGTTCTTAATAAAGCAATGCCACCTAATTATGTTTATATGATGGTACTAAATGTCACTTCCAAGGAAGACTGTAGTTTTGTTGTCTTAATTCATTAGAGTCCTGAATCTTTCTATTGTAGACCCATTTCTTATATATTGCATAACAAATTATCACAGATCTAACAGGTTAAAACTATAGATCTAATATTGTTTCCATGGATTAGAGCTTCATGCACACTTTACCTGTGTTCTCTGCTCAGACACCCACGGACTAAAATTAAGGTGTTGGCCTGACTTTATTGTTATCTAAACCCTGAATGGGGAAGCATCTAATTCCTGTTTACTCATTTGTTGGCTGAAATACGTGTCACCTTTAATAAGAGAGAGTCTTATATGCCATGACGTAATTAAAGCAATGATATTTCCTAACTTGTACCCTATGCACAGTCTCATCTCAATCTGAGGGAAGGGACTAAAAGGCATAACTATCAAGAGGGGGAAAGCATGGGACCATATTATTCTATTAACTCCCAGCACCAGTATACTGTGATAAAAAGAGAACTGGTGAGAATTCAGAAGACCTGAGACCTCATACCAAATAATATTTGGGGTCTGACACAATTTGAGTTGTTTCTAGTATCTTCATCAGCTTCACAAATTTCTTGAGCAAGTTTTGTTGCTCTCTCTGGAAAATTAAAGAAAGTTTCAATAACTGTCTTCACAATTTCACAAATGAATAGGTTTTAGTGAATTTTATTTCTTTGAAATACTTAGTACTTATGATATTGTGGGTGATTTATGTAACTTTGTTTTCTTAAATTAAATTTTGCTTTTCTTAGAACCACTTCTTTATTCTAATCACAGTAATTATGGAAGAAGAAATATTCCGTATTTGGAAAAAATTCAATTTGGTCTTTTGGAAGAGAAAAAAGGGAGTAGCCAAAATGCTCTGTCTTATCAGAAAATATTGGATGATGCCACAGAAGAGGAAGTAAAAAATAATGAGAATCTAACCCTAGGCTTTTCACTGTTTTGAAGTAAATCTCTTTATCTATTCCAGGCTTCCTGAAAAGATAGAATAGCAATTTGCAAAGGTCCTTCCCAGCCTTGTCAATCTGTGGCTGAGTAACCTCACTCTAGCTGGGCTCTGGCCTGCTATAATTTAGACCTTGAGTATCACCCAAAGTTTCATATGTTGCCAGGTATTGAGAGGTAGGGGAATGTCTCCCGAAGATCCATGCATTATAGCACTACTAAGAAGCAGTACAGTCTGTAGGAAGTAGGACGTAGTGGAAAGGAGTTGGGTAGTTGGGGGCACGCCTTCAAAGAACATATTGGGAATGTGGCCTCCCTCTTTCACTCTTTTAATCTGGATTTTATCTTCAGAAAAGTGGAAAATTCTTAAAACATTTAATCAAAGAAGGGTATATTTTATGTATTTTCAGTGTCTAAGAGGATATGAATTTTTCTCCCAAAAAATTATTTTAGGGAAATAATGTGGATAAAACAAATGTGGATACACAAAGCAAATGGAGTAAGAATTTTTCTGATATTTTTCATGAAGGTGCCAAAGTTGCAACATAGGATTTTTAAATAAAGTATGGTGTATCCATTAGACAGATTATTGTGTAGAATTGCATAGATCTTGTGTAGACCAGGAAAGATATACATAATATATCATTAACTAAACAATGGAGATTAGAGAATGTTATGAGGCATAAAAGCTCATCATTGTAGCCATGCATAATTTGATATGTTTTAAAATATGGAAAGATAAATTCCAAATTATTGACATTCTCCAAATTTATACTTTTTAATGCATTTCTATTTCGTTTGAAAATTTTACATTAAGCAAAAATGATAAAGACTTTTAAAAAAGAATTTCTATATCATAAAGATCACTGTGGCATATTGCAGAGATTATGATGAAGAATTTATTAGTATGAATAAAACCTGAAGTGCACTATAGTAAAAATACCTGAATAACAGTGTTTTAGATAAAGCACAATTTTCCCTCTCATATAACAACCTAAGTGAAGTAATCAGGCTGTATATCCATAAAGCCATCGGGAACCCAAGCTATTACGAAAGGTATGCTCTCCCTAAATTTAGCATCTAAGATTTTCCACCCCTTGCCACTGGCAGAAACAAGGAAGAAAAGGGAGAGCGAGGATCGGTGACAGTTTTTCTGAGGATGACTTAGAAGCTGCATGCGTCACTTCTCTTATGTCCTATTAGGATTTACTGATAGAATTAACTGTGGCTTAGAGAAAGGGCTGTCACTCCAGAGTTGGTGATAAAGAGCAAAGAATTCTATAGGGAGGATTTTTTGAAAGGCTAATATGATCATCAAGCTAAGAGATGAGTTTTTGCTTTTTTTGTTATTGTTTGTTTTAAAATAAGCCTCTGTGTATAGAATTGGATTAATTCTAGTCCTTCACAATATGCATTGTCATGATTACTTTATAGAGAGTACTCCTTTGTATTTGTTCATTTATTATAAAATAAATCACTGCCCTACCTAGAAACAAAATCAGCTGGTTTCACACAATTAAACAAAATTTAGTGATTTAAGAGTAAGAAATAAAAGAATTTATTGAGAGAATCTTAGTGATTTAAGATAATACTATTTTATTAACTTTCACACAAAGTTCTGTGGGCCAGCAATTTCCTTTTACTTTCTTGGGGTGGCTCCTCTAGTCTGCACAGCCCTACTCACAGTCATTTCGAGGTTGGCTGTTGGTTAGCATGGTTGTCAGCTGGAGTGACAGAGGTAATTACTTTTCTGTACTAGGTTAATCCCAGTGTATTTACATGGATGTAGTACTTCCAGGAGAGGAAAGAGAGGACAAGCTAAATGGGGAAGCATATTCCAAGTCACCATCCATGACACGTGGTTTTATCCCATTGGCCAAAGCAAATCCTTTATCTGGCTTAGAATCAATGTGGCCTGACTGGCCAAAGCAAATCATGCACCGAACCTACTCAAGTGTGTAGATATCAGGAGACACCAACACATTATGTCATTGTTACAGCAATCTACCATGATAAATAAATCTTATGTTTATTTGTGTGGTCTTAATCCTATCCACCTGCCTTCCACTACCCAATATAATGAAGCCCTGAAACTTTTGTTCATCAAGTATATGTTTTTCTTTATATAATTTTTGCTGGATTTTAATTTTGTAGGAAGGGAATCATACAGTAGAGTTCGACATTACACTTTGAACATTATATTGCTGAAATACCATATTATGCATACCTGTAATTTATTCACGTGGCTCATAGATTCACTCTATAAATACACATTCAAGCATTGGCTAACAGTGGTGAATATATTCTGAAAAGTGCATTATTGGCCAATTTTGTTATTGTGGAAAGATTGTAGTTTATTTCTCAAACTAATATAGCTGTGCCGGTACTAGATGATATAATCTTAAGAGACCACTGTTTTATATGTAGTTCATTGTTGAGTAAAATATTATGTAGTGCATGGCTATATCATGTTTTATCTATCACAGGAGGGTTGCTGGATTGTGTTGACATTTTGCTACAACAAACAGTACTATTATGAATTTTTTTGAACATATTTTCTGATGCACAAATCCAAAATGTTTCCCCTGCATATACATGGGTGTGTGGCTGAATATTCAATGCTTAAAAAATAATGCCAAACTAATGGGCAAAGTTGTTATAGCTATTTACATTCTTACCAGCAAAGTATAAAAGACTTCATCTACTTCTATGTTTAACCACGGTATAACTTAGCATACTATTGAAAGGCTTCTTAATTTTTACAATTAAATGGGTGTAAAGTTGTATCTCACTATGGCTTTGATGGCCCCTTAGTTCTGGTTATTAAGAGCAGGGTAACAGAGCCAGGCCTACTCTAGTGAATTTGATGTTCACCACTCAGCTGCAGTTTCCCATTTTTCTGACAGCTTCTGTGATTAGGGGCCCCATGACTACCTCCAATATCATTATCATTAAGTTCTTTCTAAATCTAAGATTCTGCCTGTTGAGGTCTTTTCTTTCAAAGCTTTCTGTTTTTTCTGGGAAGCCCAGTGTAGGGAAAATAAAATAGGGTTGAAATTAGATAAACTTGGTATGAATTACAACCATAGGTACTTAACTAGCTGTGCAACCTTGAACAAATTACTCAACATTTCTATGCCCCAGTATTCTTACATGTAAAATAAATATAGTAGTTCTCATTTCACTATAAGACTTATATATGGGGACAGATGCAAGGGAACATGCAGAACTTGGTGTATAGAAGGTGCTCAGATTTGAAGGTTTTGCTGTTGACTCAGCAAACCCTCCATTTAGATTCCAAGTGGAAGGATTAGCTTTTTACATCATTAAGACTAGACAGACTATCCTTGCCTGAGGCTAAGTAGCTATTTCAGTTTTCATTCATGTCAAATAAAACAGTGATTTCACCATGGCTCATGAAACCACACTCAGATCTGACCCATTCAGTCAGCTAATTTTTAGGCAAAGTCTCAATGATTATAATGTAGATCATTAGCCACCTTTCAACCTGCATACGAAATATGACAGATCTCTGTCAGGCTTTTTTGCAACTAGCGTTAGCAATAAAGAAAATAAGACACCTAAGGTCCTTTTGGTGTGACAGTGACCCATGGTAGAGTGTTGGAGAGGGAAATCACATAAGGGAACGTGCCTGGCAGAGCAGTGCCCTGAGGGCAAGGACGTTTGTCTTGTAAATCTGGCTCTCCCAGGAACACATTGAGAGACTATAAATATATCCTGACTTCTCTGTGGGTCATAGTTTCCTGAGAGAAGTCATGAACACCTATTTGATTGTTTTCTGAGTTGGAATGAAATGGACCTGAAAAATGGCACTACTGACAAAGTCATTGTTATTATTCCCAGTGATTCTTACTGTTCCCATTATATCTAGCATGGTCCCACAAATTTTCATGTGTTTGGAAGGTGATTGGGTTATGGGGAACTGCACTCATCATTGAGTTGGTTCACTTATGTGCTCAGTAGCTGAAGGGACTTTAGGAGGTGGAGGCTGGTTGGACATAGGTCACTGGGGATGTGAAAAAAGTATGTCCTTGTTGGTGCCTCCTCCCTTCTCTCTTTGCTTTCTAGCTTCAGAGCATTGAACAGCTTTGCTATACTGTGCCCTTCTACCCAACCATCAGCCAAAATAAATCTGCTCTCCTTTAATGTTTGGAATTTTGCTCCCCACCATGAGAAAGTGGCTGAGACACCTACACATTCACCACATCTCAGCTGTTCCTCCTACCCAGTCTGTTCTAACTGCCCCAGGCTAACAAGCCCCTTTTCACAAGTTCAAGGCCTCTTCTTGAAGACCTTTTCCAAAGACTATGGACCCTCAAATGGTCCAGTGAGTCTTAGAGGGGTTAAAAGGTGGCTGTTCTTTCCCAAGAATTCATACTGGTAGTCTGAGCGTGCTTTACAAGCCAGAAATCTAGGCATAGACTGGCTTTTGTTGCTAGGCTTATAGTACCTAAAGTATAATCCTCTTTTCTGCATCTCACAATTCCTTTCCTGATGTTCCATGGGTCTAGTGTCATGGATGAGTAGCCTTTCTCTGTCATGATCTTGTTTCTAAAGCTAAGCTAGACATTACTGCTAAAGCACACTTGATTTATATTTAGGGTATTTAGATAAAAGAAATATTTTGAAGGTGTGAAAATTCAACTTCTCAAGAACCAGACAGGTATGAAAAGACACTACAGCAACTGTATCTCTTCGATAGATACGGTACGCGGCAGTAAAGGTCTAAATTTCTATCCAAAAACCATGTCCCTTGCCTCAACTCCTCTACTAATCAGCTGTATGATAGTCACTGAGTCACCTCTCTTCTTTGTGCCTCAGTTTCTCACTTAGAAAATAGGGATAATAATATCTCTTCTGACTCTTGTGAAACCACCGAAGGCTGAAAGGAGGCAATGTATGTAATGTTGCATTAGAGGCTGTTGCGTCATCTCCATCTGTTTCTGTAGTGGTCCCTGTCCCCAGTTCCCAGAAATACTCACTAATCTTTAGCTGATGGGACACTGTCATAACCATCATTTGGATACTTTGTGTTTACACAGCACTTACTCAGAGGAGCTGAAGGCAATGGGGCTTTGCTTCTGTACCATCCCTGAGGGAATTCTCATTGTGGAAGAACTCGGAGCTCAGACATATTTTGCATTATAATCAGTTCGAAATCTCTTCCGGTCGGTTTCAGCCCATTTCCCTTTGCTGCATTCCCTGGGACCAAACTTCTCTCTCCAGCAGTGTCCTCAGGAATAGTGCCAGATTATCCAATTATAGATGCTAAGAAGACTACAGCTGCTACTCATGGTGAAAACACATTTTTATCGGAGCCCTGATACAGGTTTCTGGGACACTGCTCTGCATTAGTAAAATTCAGTCTTTTCTCCAGTACACAGCATCTGACTTCATAGTCTCTTGTAGTGGAACATGAGAGGTCTGGCTATGACGTGGGGGACACTTTTGTCCCTTTGCAGCCATTTACCATAATAAAAGCATAATTTTTGATTCTAAAGAATCTGGGATTGAAATCTATCTCAGCTATTTATAAGTTATGTAGCCTTTCACAAGTCACTAAATTCAGTTTCCTTCTATGTAAAATGGACTAATGATACATACTCTTCTAGGGTCGAAGTAGATACTAAACAGCCTAATTCATTTAAAATGTTTACTATAGTACTTGAGACATAGTAAGATATCAATATTAATAGGCACAATTATTACCACACTGTTACATAATTTATAGGCTCTCATTTCCAACTTGGGTTTCAGTTGTGTTCAAACAGAGTTTACTTTGTTAATTAATTGAATCATCACATTTGCCTTTTTGATGGGATTCTATAGTAACCTTTGAATTATTTTCTCTAAAATCACACCTTTACCCAGCGAACTCTGGGGTGTGTAACACCAAGCAAGAGGACCAGAATCTGATGGGGTCCCCACCTGTCATGTTTCCTACGGCCACACGGTGTCATGGTGGGAGACTGCTTCTGCAATGCCGGAGTTTTTCTGGTGCCACGAAGATGAATGTCCTTTGGAGTCAGGCTTGGGTTTGTTTGCAGTCAGGAGCATTCTTATCCTTACCCCATCTCTTCTTTTAACTACAGGCTGGAGGGGCTGACTAGCATGTGGGATTCTGTAGGTCTTGCGTACAGTCTGCTTCAAACTGGTTTTAAGCAAAAGAAGGTCCTGGCAGACTAGGGGATGGAGAAAAGAAGAAGTCAGGTTTGGATTTTATTTTTTCTTTCCTCCCTCACCATCCTGGGTCTCTAGCACCTGCTGTTCCTTTCCTCGCTTTTCCTGTGCCTCTTCTCTGGGTCATCTCACAATCCTCCATCCAGCTCTTCGGCATTACCATCATCTGCCTATCAGCTTCTCCACGTTAATTTCCCCCTGTCATAAAGACAGGAAACGGTTTGTCTTTTCCCGGTTGGACCTTGACTGATATGATTTACTGGATCCCTGCTAGGACTGCTGAACATCTCTTACATTAGCTCTAAGACTGTACTCTTCCTGCATGTTGATTGTTAACTGTTGCTTACACAAACCAGACTCCGAATCCAGGTTACTGAGTCCCGAGGATCTTCCAGTCTTCTAATGGCATATCTAAGGGAGGCCAACAACAGAGAGCTTATCTAAGGGACCTGCCTGTACCGGATTCTGGAAATGAAACTACAGCTAAGCTAATCACTCCCTCCTGCAGCCCAGGCAGCATTTATTCAAATGCAGTGTGATATCACTCACTCCTCTGTGCTGCCACAGCTATCCCTGCTTCTGTCGTAGCACCCGACACTGCTTATTACCGCGTGTGTGTCGTGGTGGGAGTTGTGTCCCATTATCCAGTGGAGACAGAGTCTCTTGAGGACGGGGATTGTGTCTGTATCCCATGTGCCTGTCACAGTGCCTGCCCCCAAGGAGGCCTTCATTATCTATTTAACAAATGAAAGAAAGAATAAATAACTGAGTGATACAATAATTCATTAATAATTAGAGGAATGAAGGAACAGATATGCAAATGAATGACATGCAAGGAGGGAAATGAGAAAGGAAAATAGAGAGAAGAAAATGTAATACCTAGAAAATTCATGCTACAGAGGTTCTGAACATGAAACGGGGCCCATGCTTTAAAATCCCAGAGACACGTATTGCAGTTCGTTTAAAAGAACAAAAGAGAAGTATGGAGCCTCTTTTAAAAGTTATGAAAACTTCCCAAATTCTAACCCTGCACACAATTCAAGTCCTGTATTCCCCCTTTGACTTTCCTGCTGGCTCTATCCCATTCTGCACCCTGGAGAAGACAGAGGGCTGAGGCCTAAGGATGACGGTCAGGTTGGACTTTCAACTCAACTGGCTGTGGGATCCATGCCAGGGATTGGTGGAGCACACTTCTATGTGTGTCTGGGTGGGTCATGGAGGTGCAGCCTTAGTGTCTGTGTCTGGTCCTTCACCCCTTCCTTTCTGGAACCCTCTGCTTCTCAGCCACCACAAACTAAGCATCATGTCCTTCCACCATGATATGTGTGCCTTGAAGGCAGCCATTCGTGGCCTAAAAATCAGGAGCCAAATTAAACCTCCCTCCTTGAAGTCCCGCGTATCAGCTGCTATCTCCAGCAACTCGGACACTGACTAATACAGCTATTCAGAGACATTCCTGCTCCTAGCAGTGATGCCACAGATGTTCTTCTTCCTACTTTATAAACAGACATTAAGAAAACTAAGGAACAGCCAACTAGAAATTGGTCTAAATTGGATGTGTACCCAGATCTCTGCGATGCTGTGACCCTTCTGTACTCCCACCCCTCGGACTGCTTAACTTCAATACACAGAGGTGTGACTCATCCGTGCAGCTAAGGGACCAGAGTGGCGGCCTGACTAGATGTTACTAGACAACAGATTCTGCTGTGGAAAATACTATTCTACAGGAAATTGAAAAGAGAAAAAAATATATACCAGAGATTTCTTCCAGTAAGTCCCTGCAAGACTCAACAGCAGAATTGTACAGGCACACACTGTCTTTTGAGAGCTTAATCCTCTTTTAGGTGGCTTTTTAGGTCAATTGGTTTGATTTTTTCTCCCTGAGAAGCTGCCTGAGTACCATCTGTCCCTCACTGGATTCAATGGCAGGTCCACAAAAGCTATCCCAGGAAGGTGTCCGTGGGCCTGTCACTTGCCTGTGGTCACAGGGGCATGGGTCACAGACCAATGCTCAGCACGCTCTTAATACTTCTCTTCTTCCTGTCTTCACTGTTGCTTCACCCACTCACTCCCTCACTCATTTGCCCCCTGTGCAGATGTGGCAGCAGACTGCTGGGATGGACAAATGACCCACTCAGCCCAGGGCTCCTTCATCCGTTCTTGCACTACTTCCCTCAACTTTTTCTGAGCCCTGGAGTCGCACCAGGATAGTAGAGCAGGTGAATGTGTGCCTAGATAATTACAACACCCCTTTCCAAGACTGTTCACAAAAGTAACCATAACAAGATAGGTGAGCGTTTGGGAGAGGACAGATAGTGCTGCCCCGCAGAGAGGAGGAAGGTGTTACTGAGGAAGAGGTGCGGCAGTCGGTCTCCTAAAGGAAATGAGGGAGGCCCCTGTGCGAATGGAGAGAGGGATGGATGCACAGGGATGAAGGAGGCTGTGGCTGGGGCCCGAGGATGAGAGTTCGAGGTCCTTGCCAACCTTCCTCCCTTCAGTTTCCAGGGGTTGAACCTGAAGTGGGTCCTTATAAAAACAACTCAGTGTCAAAAGAAGGCTGAACTTGTGAGCCAGTCACAGAGGCCCACCTTGGAGAGCTGCCGGTCAGGGCAAGATTCTCAGCCTCAGCTCCTAGAGCTGCAGCATTTCCATTAAGCTCAGATGCCTAAAGAAATATTTGTTTTCAATACAGTAAAGCACAAGAGAAGAATAAGAAAGCTAGGTTGGGTCTTCACTCTAACGGTCATGAGAGCTTTCTGTCTTCAGCCTCAATTATCTCAGGGGAGATCTTCTCACTTTCATGTTACTGACCAAGTGAGTTCAGCCCCATATAAGAAAGTAGCTTCAAACATGCGATTGTGTTCTTTTTACACTCTCAGGACATTTTATCCTGTGGAAGTCATTTCTGCCTGGAGATGTAATAATGACAGAGTTTCACCCAAAATGGAAACTGTAGGGACCAGGATCACCAGCTCTGCATTCCCTGGACCTGGGAAGTATCTGACTTTCAGTACCTGTATAATAAATATGAAGTGACTTGAGCATACACTTGAAATCATCAAGGATGGACTCAAATACTGAGTTTACTCCTTCCGAAGTGTCCCTGAACTTCTCTGATTGTCAAACAGCACTGGCAGGGCAGAGTCAAGCAGCAAAGCTCCTAGCCCTGGCACCAGAACATGACAGGTGCTCCGCAGATGTCTACCCAGGTGTCTGCTCATAAATGCCCTCTCTTTCCTTCTCTCCTCTTTGGCCCTTGCAGCAGGGGAGCTTGTATTGCTCTTCTACACTGGAGGACTATGGGCCAAACATCAAAAATATATAAATAAATTGGATTACAGAACTCTAGCAGTCTTCCTTCATCCTCATGAAAAATGACCACGGGGAACAAAGCTACATAATCAAGGGGAGAGATAAATGTCATACAAAATTGCCATCTCAAAATAAAAGGCAAGTCGCACTGCATTCTTCCTAATAATCACATTGTGGAAGACTGTGCAGCATCGCACTGAGTCTGGAGTATATTATGAACCCCTGCAGACACCGAAATTTTGTGAGCTGTAGGTTGCAGGAACCCACAGAGCTGGGAAAGCAAAGGTTTAATGATATTTTAAATGTTTTGACTATACAGAAAGCAGAATCTGCAGTCTAATCATTTTCAGAATACTTGATGTGCTGTAAGCAACCTTGGGACCTGTGTACTCTCCAGCCGTCTGCACTGAGGGCAGGCCATACCGGAAGGAAAAGGAGAGAGATGCAAGTGTGCAGAGAGCCCACGCGTGCCTGGGGATTTCTATGGATTCTCCCATGTAACCCTCGCAGCAGCCCCGTGAGGTGGCTGTTCTGAGCTGTTGCTCTGGGCCTGCAAGGTAGCTCTCAATCCTTTCCCCTGACACCGTCCTTTAAGGGCACATGGTTTCACAGAGCACCTCAGTTCTCCTGTTCCCTACTCCAAAGAGGTAATTGGAATATGAATGAGAGCTACATTACAATAAGCATGATCCTGAATCTTTTATGTATTCACATTAAACTTTCATACACCCATGTTCATACAGTATTATTCATTTTTTATTTTTTTCTCATTGAGTTTATTGGTACATTTTATGTATACAGTACAGTTGCATTCATTATTGGGTCCTTGTACCTCTACATGACAGGTCTTGCTTCTCATTTTTTCCTCTTGTTCCTGCCCTCCCTTCACCCCTCCTCCCCTCCCCCTTTACAAACACTTCATTTCCATTTTTTCATTTTCTCATATTTTTTTCTTTTCCCTTATTAGCTTTCCCCTACCATTCCCACTTTCCCTACACTTTTAGCCCCCTTCTTTCTATTTCACATTGTCCATTATATCATTAGGATCTTATGTACTATTATAGTTTATTCACACCAGAGCATACAGTATTATTCAGAATAAACAAAGGACGGAAACAACCTGAGTGTCCACTGATGAGTGAATGGATAAGCAAAACATGGGTACATATATAAAATGAAACACTATTGAGCCCCAAAAAGTCCTTAAAATTCCGATATATGCTACAATATATATGAACCTTGTGGGAATTATGATAAGTGAATAAGCCAGTGACAAGTGAACAAATACTATCAAGATTCCACTTATGTGAAGTACCTAGATTAGTAAAATTCATATAGAAAATAGAGTGGTGGTGGCCAGGGGCTAGGAGGAAAGGGAATCAGGAGTTGTTTAATTGATAGAGAGTTTCAGTCTTGTAAGATAAAAAAGTTTTGGAGATTGGTTGCATAAACAGTGTGTATACTTACTACTCAACCACACACTTAGAAATGGTTAATGTGATAGTGTTTGTTGTATATATTTTACCACTATTTTAAGTGATAAAATCATTCAAAATGTTGGTATTGTATTGTGTCAAGATCACTTAGTGATATGCCACCAATGTTTTGTGTCCCCTTGAGGTGGAAAAATGGACATAAAGAACGGAGAATGAACATGATTGTCACTGTATGGTTCTGTGCCTGTTCTCAGCAAGAGGCCAAAATGTTTTGTTCCCCTGTCCCAGGGTGGGTGTGGTTTTCCTGGCTTTTGTGAAAGCCACTTCTCTAAACTGCAATCATCATTTGCACAGGGAAAGAATCAAATTGTTTTAGAGTTGTATGGGAGTAAAAGGAAAGGCAGAGTCAGCACCAAAGTTAGAGTGGCAGAGACAGAGAAGATTCTAGAAGGCCGAGAAGGAGGAACACAGGTCTTGGTCTACTAGTCATAGGTATCTTGGGAAATTTCCTGCCTTTCACATAAGATCCTCTATACATGAAGGTGGCAGCAGCTTCACCAATCTTGGAAGACCAAGACTGGACTTTGAGTACCAAAACTCCTGGACTTGAAAACAGCCCTGATGCCTAAAATGGCATGAGAAGCAGACTGTCATGATAGCCTGAGCAACTAACTTCTAAACACCTGGCCAACTTAATTAAAATTCCTGGAGCCCTCCCCAAAAGCTGTGCTATGCATAAAAACACTAAGGGCAACACATTCCACTATTTACTGAAATTGAATTTTCTATCTGTTCAATGAGATCAGCACCCAAAGCTATGTTTAATTTGACTTTTAAAAATTGAGAAGATGGGCACAATGGTGAAAACCTATAATACCAGAACTCAGGAGCCTGAGTCAGGAAGAAGACATGTGAGAGATAGTCTTGGACTAGGTAGTAAGACCCTACCTTAAAACAAATCATAAAAATTAAGAGATGTGACATTCTTTGTGAACTTGAGTTTGACTTTGTAGCTATACATTCGTATACACTAAATTTTATTTCAATATAAATTAATTTTTGTTTTTAACTAAAACTTTTTAAAAAGTTTATTTTTATTAGTACATTTTTGCAATACATAAAATTACATTCATTGTGAAGAGTTGGTGCACATACATAACACATCTTAATTCTTTTTATGTTCCTTTTATTTCTACTACCTCAATCCTCCCTCCATCTCTTGGTCTTCTTCCCATTTGCAAAAGACCTAACAAAAATTTGGATGCATTTATGGGATACAATGTGATGTTTTGTTACATGTATAAATTTCAGAATGATTATAGCAAACTATTTAACATCATCACTTCACATATTTATGAAAGTTTTTGAAATGTGAATGATTAAAACCTAATAGAGATTTTGAAATTTCAGTGCATTATTATTAATTATGTTCACCTTACTGTGCAATAGATCTTGAAGGATTATTCCTCTTAACTGGAACTTTATACATTTTCATCAATTTTTCTCCATTCCTAACCCCTTTAGCAGCTTCTAATAATCACCATTCTACTCTCTACTTCTGTAAGTTCAATTTTATTTTAGATTTGACATATAAGTGAAATGCTGTGGCATTGGTCTTTCTGTACCTGATGTATTTCATTTAGTGTGATGTCCTTGAGGCTCTTTCTTATCCACACAAGTGATGGGATTGGCTTCTTTTTGATGCTCAGTACTATTCCACTCTGTATGCATGCCATGTCTTTTATCCACTCACCTCTTGATGGACACTTGGGTTGATCCCTTATCTTGGTTACTATGAAAAATGCTACAGACATCTCTTTGGAATAGGGATTCCAAAACTTTAAGTATATATCCAAAAATAGGACTGGTAGATCATGTGGTACTGTAAATTTCAATTTTTGTATTATTTTAGTTTTAACTTTACAGTGCTGGGTCTTGGACCTAGAGCTTATATGTTGGGCTACATTCCTAAGTCTATTTTTTGTTTTGTTTTGTTTTGTTTTGAGACAGGGTTTTACTAAGTTGCTAAGTTGTTCAGGCTGAGTCTGAACTTTAGATTCCCCCGCCTCCACTTCCCACAGTGCTAGGATAATGAGCATGTACCATGGAGGCTGGATTAATTTTATTTTTATTTTTTTAGGATCCTCTGTACTATTCTTCATATTGGCTGTAATAATTTGCATGGCCACCAACTGTGTACCAGGTTTCCCTTTTATCCACATTCTTGGAATATTTGTTTGATTTTTTTTATAATAGTCACTTTAACAGGTTTGAAGTGCTATTTCAGTGTGGTTTTAATTTGTATTTCCCTGATGATTACTGGTGTTCAACATTTTTTCATAAATCTGTTGGCCATTTGTGTCTTTTCTTTGGAGAAATTTCTATTCTGGTCTTAGGCTCATTTTAAAATCAGGTTGTTTTCTTGGTATTGAGTTATTTGAGCTGGATGTTAAAACCCCTTACTGAATGCATGATTTACAAGTAATTGTTCACAATCCAGGGGCTGTCTGTGTGCACTGTTATTTCCCTTTACTGCACAGAAGCTTTTTATTTTCAGACAATCTCATTTGACAAAATCTGTTTTTGTCTTCTGTTCTTTTGGGGTCTTGGGAAGACACTTATGTTTACCTGTACCACCCTATGTTTTCTCTTAAACAGATTTATAGTCTCAGATCTTATATTTAAATTATTAAAGATGATTTTTATATGATATGAAACAAAACTCAACATCTACTCATCATAAATTCCTTCAACAAATTAGAAACAAAAGGAATATTTCTTGACACAATAAAGGTGATATATTACCAGCCCACAGCTAGCATCATGTTCAGTTGTGAAAAGTTGAAAGCTTTTCTTTTACGATCAGGAACACAACAGGGGTGCCCATTTCCATTATTTTCATTCAACAAAGCATTAAAAAATCCTAGCCAGAGTGACTGGGAAAGAAACAGACATAAAACATGTTCACATAGGAAGGGGGAATGTCTCTGTTTCATGATAACATGATCACATGCAGAAAACTAAAAACAACTCCGCCAAAATAAAAAAGAAGAAATAACTGATAAATAAATTCAGTATATTTGCATACAAAATAAGCATATGAAAATAAGATGCGTTTCCTTATATGGACAATGACTGGTGCAAAAAATAAATTAAGTAAACAATCCTACCTTAGCAAAGAATGATGTTAGGGTTTTGATTGAGATCACAGTACATCCATAAATTGCTTTGGGTAGTATGGACATTTTAAGAACATGAATTCTTTTAATCCATGAACACGAAATATCTTTTCATTATTTTGCATCTTCAAGTCCATACATCAATGCTTTACAGCTTTCAATACACAGGTCACTCACTGTCAAAATTTCCACCACCTCCCAACAATTCAACAAGGTGGGACTAAACCATTAGCACATGAGATTTTGGGAGCCACCCGAGATCTAACTGTAACATTCTTAATAATAAGTACACAGTAACGTCCAACTGCCCCACTGCTCTGGCCCTATGCTCAGGGTACTCTGACTGCCAGAACACAACTAGCACTTGCTTGCTGGGTTCAGGCCCTTGGCTCATTGTCAGTTCCCTCACAGGGTTGCTATTCAGTGAAATATGTATTTCTTCCCCTTTTTTTCCCTCTCTGCCATCTCATAGAAAGTGTTCTTGGTCTAGATAAGATTTCAGATTTACCTGAAGACCTCAAGTCCTTTTTTGTCTCGAATATCACCAGTTTGATCAACTCCAGCCCTCACCTTGTCACTCTCATTCACTTCAAACACTTGTGGGAAAGGTACAGGACTCAGAAAAGAAATAAAGGCCAATAAGGTAGTCCAAAGCCATCTATGAATAGCAGGAAAGTCCGGACTATAAATCAAGTCCATCTGGCCCCCAAACTGGTGCACTTGCATATGTCAGAGGTTTCTTCTAATTTCAGTGCCTTATAGAGTTGTACAACTGTTTGTTAAATGCCTTTTTAATTCTTAGAGTAAAATGTCAGAGTGAATAAGAATTGTAATGATTTTTCATGAGTGATAAATAAGCAGGGGTGTTAGGCTCCTTTCTTGTTACTGGGGAAAATAGATCGGGACACAGGGTATAAATCCTAGTATGTTACTGGCAGAGTGACCTTGCCCACTCAGCCTCTCCGGTTCTCAGTGATCACTTCTATAAAATGAATATTTGTAGCTAATTGATCATGAATGTTCCTAATTTGTTACTTTTATAGTCCTACACCTAGCCAGTCTCCAACATACCAAGGATAGTTCTATGATCAACAGAGGTCCTGCCTTTTAGCAGTGTTTTCAGCCCTTCTTTGCCATGGAAGGATTGTCCTCACAAAACAATGTTGTTTCTGTAGAAAGGGACATGCTTTGTCATGCTGTCTCATGAAATATCTTCCATCTCTTCACTGCCATGAGCAAAACAAATCAGTCTGTCATAAAAATGTTTCTTCCCTTCTTTTATACATAGGAAACTAACTGTCACAATATAATAATGTTGGGTTCTTTCACTCTTTGGTACAGTCAAGAGAGGACTGAATACAATTTAATGTTTATTATCTGAGCATCAATTAAACCATGTCTCATAAACTACAGTTTAATGTCAGTTCATTTCTTTCTGCTTTTTCTCCATTCCCTGTTCTCTTGACTGATTCTTCTTTCTTTCTTTCTTTTTTTCTTCATCTCACCCACCTATTCATTCTCAAGCATTTGCAAAACTGGAGATAGAGACATTATAATCATTGCCTTCTGGGATTCAGAGCCCAGAATGCGAGAGAGTTGAAGCAGGAGTAAGTGCCTGATTACCAGAAAGGCTCATGTAGAAGGTAGCACTGGTTTTGTGGCAGGAGCTTGAGGAGGCCAGGCCTGACTGGACTTTGAGGACAGTTGGAATATTACAATAGTTATGAAAGACAGGGAGATGTCTTCCATATTAATATGAAGGGCAGGGCTAGCGGGAAAGGCTTTCTGGGCAGGCTACAGCCTGAACAAAGGCACAGAGCTCAACCTAGACAGAGGGAGACCCAACAACAAGCTAAGTTAACTCAGTATTTTTTTTTCTTACTAGGGACTATGACTCATAGAGTCTACATGCAAACTGCCCTCGATATGTGACCAAAATGAAGAAAATGAGGTGGGGGCAAAAGAGGAGTATGGAAAGAAGAAGGAGGAAAGGGAGCGAGTAGGGGAGGAAGAAGAGGGGATAGCACAGAGAGATCAGGTGCTAATAACAACTTAATAGTACTCCCAATTAAGTATTTTAACTAACTAGCAATGGTTAGGATATGACAATAATTAATATCAACAATAATAATGCAGGGATAGCAAATAACATTTACTGAATGCTTACTAAATCTCAGCTTTTCTGCTCAGACTATTAGTCCTCATGAAAACCCTATGTTACAGGTAGACTGGTAGATGAAGAGATTAAAGCTAAGAGAAGGAAAATAAGTTGTCCATGGCAGCACAGCTCAGAGTGGTGCAGCAAAGATTTTAAACACATCTGATTACAGGTCCCAAATATATTACTCAGTTTACAAACTGGACCTGTGACACCTGACTGACCACACCGATGAGTGACATAACTTCCTTCTTCTTCCATTTTGTCTTCTATAATGGGTATTCCAAAAGTTCTCCTTTGCAGAATTTTGTGACAATTAAACATACTCTTGGATAGGAAAGTGCTTCTTAACTACGCGGTACTTTATAGAGTAAAGGTATTGGAACTTTTGATATCACTGAATAAATGAGGGGTTTTATTTTTTTATTATTATTTTTTTAGAATCTGAGTATTATACATAGAAACAATGAAATCCCTATGTTTGTGATGCTCTTTCATATCACTGGAAAAAAAGGATAAATGGCTGAAAAATATATTAGTGTATGATTACTATCTTGCTTTGGGCCATGCATGGGACCTTACATGTTTGATGTTTTAAATTGCACATCATAAAATTTTGTAGTCCTCCCCTCACACACCCTAGGCACAGTTCTCTCTGTGGTTACAGCCACCCACAGTCAACCTTGGTGTCTTAAATATTAGATGAAAAATACCAGAAGCAAATGATTCATAAAAATTTAATTTGCACATCATTTTGATTAGTGTGATGAAATGCTGTGCTATCCTCTTCTGTCCCAATTGGGACACAAATCAATGCTTTTCCAGCATATCCACTCTGTATGTGCTACCCACCTGTGGGTCACGTAATAGCCTTCCTCAGTTATCAGATTGACAGTCATATATCAGTGTTGGTGTTCCAGTAAGCCTTGTTGTACTTAAAGACGGCCCAAAGTGAAAGAGTAGTAGTGATGCTAGCAATTCAGATATGCCAAAGAAATGTAAAGTGCTCTTTCAAGGTGGAAAAAAAAAAACCTTTCAAAGACAGAAAAAAATTGCATGCAGAGGTTGTTAATTTCTATGGGAAGAGTGAATCTTCTATCGCTGAAATTGTGAGAAAGGAAAAAAGCTGTATTAATATTACTGTCATGTCTCAAACTGCTAAAGTTATGGCCATAGTACTTAAGTGTTTAGTTAAAAATTTTTAAATTTGTTAAATGTGTATGTATATATACAGGAGAAAAGAGTACGTCCAAGATTCAGTACTGTGTGGTTTCAGACATTCTCTGAGGAACCTGAAATGCATGCCTTGCAGATAATGAAGGACCATTGTACTATTATTTTAAAATTGTTAAAATTGTCATGGTTATCCTATCCTATTGTTATCTTGTGCAGAGAGGTTAAGTAACTTGTTCAAGGCCTCAGCACGAGGATGTGATAGAAACAACTTCAAATCAGAGCTGCCTGGACCTTGCTCTTAATTACCTTACAGCCCTGCCTCTCTAATCAGTGGAACAACAATTAAGCTGTTAAGACTTTCCACAGAGTGTACTAGAAAAGAGTGCTGTTTATCCTTTTGAATGCAATTCACCTGTCGCACTTAGACAACAACACTGGATGAACCAATTTAACCTGACAAAAGGAGAAGAGTAATTAGTTAACGACAATTGATTTGGCCTCCTGCATCCTGTTTGAAGGAGGCAGCCTCTTCAATTGCTTCCCTCCCTGAGTTTCCGCCCCTTCATGCTCCCCACATGCTCTCCACAAAGCACCCTCTCCAGTGCATGTCACTAGCTGGGAGGAATGTCCCTTCTTGTAAATATGAACGTAGAATCACCATCACCCTCATCTAGTGAAAAAGAATAGAAAAAGAAAGGGGGGGTGAGGGGGGAGGGAGGAAGAAAGAAGGAAGGAAAAGGAAAAGGAAAAGGAAAAGGAAAGAAAGAAAGAAAGAAAGAAAGAAAGAAAGAAAGAAAGAAAGAAAGAAAGAAAGAAAGAAAGAAAGAAAGAAAGAAAAAAGAAAAGCAGGATTCGCCTAGCCATTGAATGCCCCCCGCAAAAAAATCAATAAAGCACTTTTATTTCATTGTCTTCAAACCAACCTTTCTGTGCTGTCAGTTCTGTGATTAGCCAGCTGTTTAGTTAACTGAAGTATTGATCTGCCTGTCACACATTCTTTGTTTGTTGGGAACAAGGGAAGGTGTTGACCCTTCCCAGGAAGCACTGGTGACACGGCTGTAATTTGATAATAGCTTGTTCAGGAAAGATTTCACTTTGTTCCTCAGTGTACATCCCAACAACTGGTGTGCCTTTGAGGACTCTGATAATGTCAGCTCCTTCCCTCCTGAAAACCTTGGTGCAGGGTAAGGCAGGACAATGCCGCAACCAGATTCAGAATGTTTGGCTTCCCTTTCATATCTTTTTTTTTTTTTTTTCCATACCAAGGATTAGGAGTCACTATGGTTCAGCTTTAAAAACAGAAAGAAAGAAAAAATCCTATTTATTATGATTTGTGGTTTTTGCAACATCAAAAAAAAGGAAAAACCGCAAGTAAACTTTTAGTGTAGAGGGCAGCCAGTTGTTCCAAACTTGGAGAATAAGAGTTTAGATGAAGCAAAATGCCACCGCACAGTAGCTATCAAATTCCCTGGCTTTGGAACCAAAAGCAGCATACTGTGTCCAGTTTTAAGCTCAAAGCCTGAGCAGAGAAAAAGGAAAACATTATTCCTCCTATCACTTTGTGTTCTTAGCCCAATAGAATAGAGATGAGTGAGCTCGGATTTGTTGAACAGTAGGAATTATATTCCAACACTGTGGGATTTAGTAAAACTCAGAAATATGTTCTTTATCCTGTGTTTTCATTCTGCCTGGTAAGCCTCTTGACATTTTAATAAAACTTATCATAGACTGCTGATTGAATTATATTTATCAAAGTATTGGCAAGGCACGTTAAAGGAGGGGAAAATATGCAATTTAGCCAGAAACTGACTTCTAGCCAGTCAGTGAATGCTATGTTTGGTTTTGGTTTTTGTAATCTAATTGTATGTTGAGCTTCAGTTTCCTCTTCTGACAAAAAAACGGTGATGATGGGATGGATCGCAAGCATACAAAGAGGCTTGAAGCCAGTGTCATCTCTTTCATTGATGGAAAAAAAAACATTGGGTTCCCATAATCCAAGAGCACCTCAGTTTGGTTTAAAACACCCCATCTGTGGGCACTGTGTGTCCCTTCTAAAAGAGAACATAAATAGGTACATATGCCACTATCTAGCATCAAATCTTTGAAGTGACATTTTCAGTCACATTTCAAGTGAACTGGGGAGGTGACAGGGATGGGGAACAGTAATGGTAGCTTCACTTCTTTGGCTCAAGCATCAGATGGTGGTCTGATCGATCAGGACAGGTAGCCAGTTTGCTTTTGCTTGAGACCCATGCTTCAAGTCCCAGTGGCTCATGACAAGGATTTCCATGGGACTGGTGATTTAGGAGGGATCTGTGAATGTGGCAAGCAGGGACAGCTTCAGACCCTCACTAGGACGCCTGCTTTTCTCATATTCGAGAACTTTCTTGAGACCATTCCAATCTGCTATAGCCCCTGAGAAAGAGAAGGCAGACATGAGGGCGTCGTACTTCCTGTCCTCAAGATCTGTTGATTCTGTCTCCTCGACATTTGATCTAGCCTTCAGCAGTTATTAGTTAGTTGTGACGTCAATGGGCTCTTGACTGGACTTCCTCATTTTGGTCTTCCTGGATCACTACCTACCTGAAAGCTTTGGTTGCTTCTCCTTCCCCTCGGGCGAAACTGAGCCTCTGTAGATTTAACTCTAGACTCCACAACTTCTCTCCTCAAGGGGAAGCTGAGCCCACAGTTCCAAAGTCAGTCTGCTCTCTCTCCTCCAGACCTCACCGCACACAGAGCCCTCAGCCTATTTGTTCATTTAAAAGTTTCATATGATATAAACCATGTATGAGGTATTTCACAATTAGTTCATTTCATGATTTGCCATTCAAACCTCATGACTACACTATGAGATGTTTTCTTAGGAAAGTGGCTGCAGTGTATCGAGCCGCTTTCACAAGGTTATGAATGTAGTGAGTGATACAAATTCACGTACTCAGGCAACCTGCCTTCAAATCATCCCTCTTTTTATTGTCATTGCTTGTTTATGTGCTATCTGATGTTTAAAAGTTATCTCATATATTATTTATTCTTAGTGGAAGTTTTTTGATCCCATAGGATCAAGGGGTTTCACCTTTTTCCTGTAACCATTCAAGACTTAGTGTTCAGCTTTTCATGTTTTCAAAATATTATCCTGTCTGTATGTATCACGGAATAGCATTTGGTTTGGTTATAATTTTCCTTTCATTTATCTATCTCTGCCCTATCACTACCACGCGTGTGTACCTGTGCACGTGCACGTATGTGCACACACATACACACACATCAGACTGAGTCCCTTGAAGGTAGGTGTCTCACTTTATAGGTGATCATTATTCACAGAGAAAGAACCCTGGGTAAACCCTGCATAGGAAGCCCTGACTCTGAACCCGCCCTTTCCTAAGCATTGTGTGTGTGATGCACTCTGACCCCACCATGCTCCTGCAGCTATTCAGACTTCACTCAAGACCACTCCTGTGAAACTATCAATAATTGCTAGAAAGAAAACTAAGTATATCTTGGTAATCTACAGTCAGGCCACCTTTCCTAAAATGTACCCTTAGTTTGTAGATGTCGGAGTATAAAAGATAAGGATTATTCTCCATTTACAATGTCTCAGGGTCACATAACAGAGGCAGTTCTGTGTCATCCTGCCACATTCAAATTAGATCTTAATTAATTACATATCCTTGCCACTGCCTCACCCCATGACATTCACCCCCTCCTTTCATACACACACACACACACACACACACACAAACACACACACACACACACTCACACCCCTGAGACAGGTATTTCATGTTTTTTTTTACAATCAGTAGGAAATGGAATGCTACGCACCAATAAAAAGGAATAAACTGTCAAAACACAGAGCATTATGGGCTCTGTGTGTGCAGGTGAATTATGCCCAGCAAGTAGAAAGAAAACACATTCAAAAGGCTACATGACTCCATTTATGTGGAAAATTATCATGCTAGAAAAATGCAAAACTATATGAATAGAAAAATGATAAATGGTTGCCAGGGAGTAGAAGTGTGGGTAGGCATAGATTAGGGATAGATGCAAGGGAAATTTGGGAAAATATAAACTATGCTATACCTTGACTGTACAGGGCTACATGACACTGTATTTCCCAAAATGTAACAAAAAGATGGGGTAAATAGATGATAGATAGATAGATAGATAGATAGATAGATAGATAGATAGATAGTCACAGAGACACAGATACAGATATATGTCTAGTGTATTAAGTTTGCTGTGAGTTGGAGGATCTCTATGATGAGTTTGAGTCTGACCTCAAAGACACTTTTCTGTTTCCCTTAGAGATCCCTTGCTGTAGTGACTTGCACTTTGAACACAGAAGGGAGATAGATAATCCTCTTCTTAATTAGAGTATCTGTAGAGATGCCCACCAAAAGTGATTTGAGGCTGACAAGCATCAATGACTGCCCCAAACTTTCAGCAGCACTTTCTACACTTTGGGGGGCATTAGAAGAAATACCCAAAGGAACTTGTTAACATGGTCTCGGTTCCATCTGTCCTGATTATATGAGTCTGAAATGAGGCCAGGAATCTGTGTCATTTGAAAAACATTATGGAGTGATTTAACCAAATGTCTGACCTAAGGAATACAAATGGAAAATAACATAAATAATCCCAGTTTATGAAAGATGACATAATCATTTGAACATTTGGACTGGAATACCTGGTCTCCCAACCACGGCTGTCAGGCTTCCCTACTCGTCAGGAATGTTCATCCTTGAATGGAAGCCAGAGCAGGACTGCCCACTCCTGCCATGTAAGACCTTTCCTTCTAATTCCTAGTTTCTGTGTGAGAACTTGCTTGTGCCCTTGGGTAGGTAATATAAAGGTGATATTTTTCCCAGTGCGAGGTGACTTAACTTTATTGAAACCTAAAGATGCCAAACATATAGGAATATCAGAAATTTGATGTGTATATTTGGGAGATATGTATATGGCCAGAGATCATTATATTGCAGGGAGAAAGAAAAAAAGCAAAAATAAGTCTTAAAAACTCTTGGTTTTGTAGTTGAAAGAGTAAAGACTGTGCAAAGCTAACTACTTGTATTTGTGTTCTGATAATACCTCTCGCTATACATGTGATTTGAGGTAAATTGTTTGAATCAAGCAGTCGCTTGAATCTTAACATTTAAGTAATGGAGAACATACAGTGTGGTTTTTAGAATTAAACATGTTTTGGGAATGACAAGTGGTTATTGGTTCTTTGCTTTCTTATTTATTGAAGCATAACTCACATATAGGAAAGTATACAGATTTAAGAGCAAAGCTTTGTGAATATTCAGACAACAACAAGCTGTGAAACCTGTACTACACTGAGGACATAGATTTCTGATGGTTTCCTTCTCTTCCCTGACAGTAACTCCTAAAAAGTGACCCTTTTCATACCATAGATTGGGGTTTTCTATGTTTTTGTTTAGGTTTTTTTGTGACATAGGGCAAGACAAATGTCATTAAAGCCTAAGTAAATGCTCCTTAAAAACAATTCCATTGAATAGCTTAGATAATGATGTCTGGAATGTGTGACACATTAGAGGTTATTTAAAACCATCTTGAGAGATATTAGCAGTGAGAGGAGAGGTGGCAACTCTGGCATCTATGCTGGAGAAAGGCATTTATCTTGCTATGAATCCATGTGGCAGTGAGCCCAACATTGGGGAAACACTGAATCTGATGCCTTAAAAATGAAAGCATGGAGGTTGGTGCCAATTATTAAAGAAAGCAGGCAGACATATGGAAAGTTTAGAGAAGAACATATGATAGTACATGTGATGTGGCATATGAAATCGTGCAGTGGGTTACAGGAGGCTCTAAGACTCTCTACATGCAGCCTTCATACTCCATCTCAGCTTTATTCCTGAAGTGACTGTTTTAACCATTCTTCTGTTACCCAGCCCCTCAACTACTACTCTATCACTGGTCTGTTGGAGCAGTTTTCTAAATCTTCCCTTTTTAATTCAGCCCACCATGTTCCTGGGATGATTACTCTCACAACATAGGCGTTTATGCGATACTCTAACTGAAAACATTCAAAGATACAATTGACCTGTGAATTAAATTCCGATCTAGCTTCTGATGTATAAAGCCCCTTTCTTACCTTCCACCTGTGACTTAGTCCAAACTCTTCTTTCTATTGACTCAAGACTAAGCTTGCACTATTTTCTAGACTTTTTGGCTTTGCTGATTATACCGAGGTTGCTCTTCCTGTTCCTTAATGAAACCCTCATCCTTTATAAAGTTCATGACAATGGTCACTATTTTGCCAAAACTCCTTCCATCCATCACTTGAATCCCCAATTCCCTGTGCTGCATGCACTAAAGCTTTTTTTTACATGACCGCTTAGCCTTTGTCACCCTGCACTATATTTAGGTAGCTGCATACCTGTCACTACAGAAGTGGGCTCAGCTGTGGCAAATGGCAACTACAGAAAAGAGGGAGAAGCTGGGAACATTCTTCTCTCAGTGAAGGGACTAAGCTGGCCATGCAAACTGGCTTCCTAATGGGAGGCACCATCTTCCTAAATCTCGGATTCTAAGGGAAGATCACAAGGGCCATAAATTTTGGTCTTAGTGAGGTTTAGCATCATTCCCTAGTCGTTGCATGGCATGACAGCCAAGTTCTCTAGTTGGGGCTATGAGGCAGGCAGAATTCTAAAGGTACCCCACAATCCTTTGTCCCCTGGATTTTACTCTCATGATCGGACTGTTACATGACATAGTCAGGCTTAAAATAAGAAGGCTATCTAGGTGGGCTTGAGTTAATCACAGGAGCCCTTTGAAAGCAAAGAGCTTTCTATGACACTACAGAAGGGGATAGCAGAGAACCTGGACCATGAAGGAGATTCGATGTGAGAGAGCCTCCGCATTGGGGTGTTGAAGGCATACATATGGCAAGGCCCTTTGAGTGGTCCTTGGTTGATGGTGAGGAAGACAGGAGAGCCTTAGTCCTACCACTGCAAGAAAATAACCTCTGCTAACAACCTAGAAAATCTTTCCCTAGAATTAGATCTTTCCCTAGTCAATCCTTGAGCTGGGGAAGTAGCCAGTAAACACCTTGACTTCTTTAGCCTGTGAGACCCTAAGTACAAAATCCTGCTAATATATGTCAAACTCTTAACTTATGAAAGCTATGAAATAATAAATGTGTTGTGCTATACCCTCAAGTTTGTGGTAAATTTTTATGCAGTAATAGAAGTTAAATTGCAATGACATTGTAGTCCAGTGTAGTAGTAATTTTGTCAGTCCACATAATTTTTCTCTCCTGGTATAATCCTAAACTAGCAACTGAAAGTCTAGGCAGCAGTAGAGAGATGGATGGCCTGAATTATGTGAAAGAGGAGATCTGGTTGGGCCTCTAGCTCCGTTTTAGGACTTGGGATACATTCTAGTAATGAAAGCTGAAAAAATAATATAGTAGGAGACTTCACTTGATTGTAGAGTATATAGGATTATTTTAGAAAGAGGAAAATCAGATCCCTACATTCAAACTAATGTGCAAATTTTGCTGCTATTAATATAGGACTCTTCTGTTGCTAACGTCAGACCATACTTACTAGAGACATGGATGTCTTCTCTTCCTATTGGACCGGGGAAACTTTTAGCCAAGTCTGTTTTATAAACGTCCTCAGTACTAAAGAGTGGGGAGGACTAGGAAAGACAGAGGCTGACGATCTCTGTGCCACATTCCTATGTGCAAAATGAACACTGGAGAACTAGCTCATTCATCTCTGTGTCCTCAGCACCAATATCAAAATCTGGAACAAGTAAGTTTACATTATTTGTCAAGTGGAAATTGTAGAAATCCTTTGTGTTGTGGAGCTGAAAGCCGCTAAATGATCCATTTGGCCACTTTCATAATCTATTGTGCTTTAATGGAAAGACTCTAAGGTTTGTAACCAGACAGACAAGAGTTCAGGTCCTGGTCACCATTATTAACCTCCCTGAACCTTATTCTCCTGAGTCCCTGGTTGCTGAGACCAAGCACTTATAGCTCTGTCAGTCAGACCCTTGGTGAGCTCTCAGATGGAGGATCTGCTAAATTGTTGGAGGAAATGTTGTAATTGAAGTAAATGTGTGGCTTTTGCTGTTTTCTCCATCCTCTGGAAGGCACTTGCATTCTATTCTTTTTAAGATGAAGATACAATTGCATAAATGAGGGCCCCTTAAGACATCAGCTATGTGCATAGCAAGAACACAGTCCCTTTCACTTGGCCACCTAGAACTTCTGTAGTTGCTTTACCCCTGCTAGTTTTGAGAACTTGGGCAAATTAATCTCTTTGGCTCAATTTCCTCATCCATAGAATAGGGATATAAATAGTATCCGAGTCATTAGTTTGATATGCAAATTCTGTAAATATTAGTAAAACACTGTGGCATGCTTATTTTCACAACAGTCTGTGGAGTTAAGCATCACTATGCATGGAGTTAGTATCACTATAAACAAGGTAGAATGTAGGTTTTTACACCCTCATGATCAACCTTTGATTAACACATCATTACATTTTAGTTCAACACCTATCAAATAAAATGCATTGTCAAATTTACACATTTGCCTTCTCTAATTGTAGTAGTTGAAATGGTGCAAACACATTTATGTTTTCAGTTTCCGTTTGAGATCCTCTTTGTTCAATAAGAATCAACAATTAGAAAAATTCCCCAAAGTTGATTTCCTGAAACCTTAGAATGAGCACCACAAAAGAAGATGGCAATGACCCCTAAGTAGGCAGTTTGTCTTGCTTGAGACAAGATGTAGGCTAATAGGAAAGGACAGTAACAATATCCTATAATTTGTATTATACATAGCTTATCAATGTTTTATTTCTACAGACACTAGCTATGATATTTTGAAACTGTGCACATGTCCCAGATACAATGTATACTAAAGGAAAGAGTAGGCGCACACTTACATCACTTTTAAAACAGTAATTTATTGGGCATTCCTCACATCTATGCTCAATTCACACGTGTAAGACTATTTAAATTTGTGTATCTCATCACCTCTTTTGGGCAAGTTAATGGACAGTGCTAGGTACAGGATGATATCAGCAATCCCTTTCAACTCAAGTCTATACCTTAGTCATTGATTACATACTTTCTCATCTGTTATCTCCTGAAGTCCATAAGAAACTGAAAGGTAGGCAGTAGTAGTCCCAGCCAGTGGATAGATGAGAAAACATTTCAGAGAGGTCATGTGGTTACCCAAGGCTACATAGCAACTCAGAGTTAGCACTCAAGTCCATGGCTATTTGTTTCACTACATTTGAGAATTTAACAAATACTGAATGATTTGTTTATTCCTTTATTCCTCCATTCAGATATAGTCAGTACTCAATAGCAACAAGAGTTAACCTCTTTGTTAAACCACACATCATGGTAAGAACCTTCCCTGCATGAACTCATCTAATGCAAGCAAGCATTCTGTGCGGAAGGTGTAGTGTTTTTCCCATTTTACCAATAAAAGAAATTGATTAACTGGAAGATCCGAAATAGATTTGAGGGTTTTGTTGTTGTTGTTGTTTACTTATATATTTGCATATTACTTAAACACACATGCTTCTTTGTTCATATATTTATTAATTTCTTCAACAAGAATAGATTCAGTTAAATCCAATGCATTGTACAAAAGTTTGGGAGACAGTGTTGATAAAATCCCTGCTTTCTGGAAGGCTGAAAATTAGCATGAATTTGAATAAGACACAAAGAGATACTGGGTTATAGTGAACTGTATTAGATTAGATTAGATGAGGTATATTTTAATGGGATTGAGTTGAATGAAACTGAAATTAGTTGTATTTCTTATATGGAAACAATGAATAGAAATAACAAAAATAGTCACCATAAAGATATGAGTAACCTACCATTCTAGGACTCTTGTGAAAAATGAAGCTAATCTGTAAGCGCCAGTGGAGGCAGCTTGGGTTGATGCATGGAACAATACCTAATCCTGTGAGTTGACTTACAAAGCATGGGCATAGTACCAAGTACTATGCTGATGGTAGAGCTTCAGAAAGAATAATACAAGGTCACTACTTTCAAGGAGCTCACAACCTAGAGGGAGACTGACATGCAAGAGAGGAGGCTAAGAAAGTGCTGGGCTGCACAGTGCCTCCCTTCTGATCTATCCAGGCTGAGTAAATACTGGAGGCAAGAAGTGTGTGTGAGAAAAACTGGCTCCTTAAATGGTACGGTACCTATATATATTTTTTTATGGCACCTACATTTTAAAGATGATTATCCAAGAAGAAATCAAAGGTCCAGTTCTGCTTTATAAAAAGCAGTGCATAACTCTGATGTCCCAGAAAGAAAAGAGCTTTACAAAAAAAACATTGTTCGATTTATTCTTTTAATTTAATGGTTATGTGACCTTGTGCTAATTAGTTACATAGAGCTTAAGCATACATATTGGCAAACTGGCCAATGTCATCTACTCTTTAAAGAGCCTTAGTGAGATTTAATGATTATCTGTGCAAATGTGACAGCACACTACTGGACACACAGGAATTGCTCACCAAATATTAAACATCATCTCCATTACTGTTTGACCCTGAAGTAATGGTGTACCGAATCACTGGTGGCCAGTGATTGATGCTCCTACTTAGCATCTCATAAACTATTGCCTATAAACAGGGGATCTAGGGACAAATATGTTTGGAAATTACTGTATACCATGCCCCATTCTTTGAAGATTCACAGTGGAGATCAGCACTGAGGCCCCAAATTACAGAAATTTCCTCAAGGAGATTTACTCTGAGGTTTTTAATGTTCTGGTCACTTAAATCTTTTATCCCTTGTATGTAAATTAGCACCTCTTTATCACATCAAGTTATTATGTTTTGTTTTGTTTGTTCTGTCAATAAATAGAATGAATGAATTTGATGAAACCCTTTGGGGTCAATGCTCCCTGTTACTTCCAAACTTGATATGTTGCAATAATAGAGTAAAGATTCTAACAGGAGCTCTTTGGCTCTCAGCAAAGGTTCTGTTCTCTTGGGAGTACCTTATCAAGTTCTAAGTTCTCTATTTAGGTCAGAGAAAAGAGCTCTTCTGTCTTATGTAATTCACTAGTCATGGAAAATTCTTAGGAGTTGTTTTTTAAGACAGGGTCTCACTATGTTGTTGAGACTGACCTGGAACTCATTATATAACCCAGGCTGGTCTCAAACTTACAGCGATTCTCCTGCCTCAGCCTCCTGGGTGCTGGGATTACAGGCATACGCCCCCACGCCTGGCTTCAGGCTTTTTATTAGTGGTAATCAGCTGTGTGTTCTCAGAATTCCCTTTCCTGATGGAGCACGCACACACACACACACACACACACACACACACACACACACACACGTTTTTTGAAGAGCTATTGCTTTGTTCAAGTAATTCCTGCTACCTTTCGTACCATATTCCTTGTAAAACTATAGCTCCAAGCCCTAATCACTATGTGCTCCTGGTTCATGCTCAAATCACCCTTCCACTGCAAAGTTTTTACTAAACATCAGTCATTAATCACTGACTCTGTTGTGCCAGCTCTGTACTTCATGCATTGGAAACAGCATGTTTGAGTAGAAATCCTAGATCCACACTTGTAAGCTTTGTGATCTCAGTTGTTATTCAACCATGTGATACCTCAGTTTCTCTGTTTGTTGAATGAGATAATTGATGACATTTTCTTCAGGGTACTGTGATGACTACATGGTATGTTTAATCCCTATCCAACATGGAAAACAGTGGCTGCCCACAGGAAGCTCTCTGGAAATGCAAGATCCTTGTCATCGCTGCTGTACCTGTGACAGTCTATTTGGTGGCCTGACCAGCTCTGTTTAGTCTGCTCAAGTCACTTAAGTTCAAATACTTTGGATACTTGACATTCAGCACAGTGCTTTGCATATAGATGTGCTTAGTAAATATTTACAGATTTGAGTTAAACTGAAGATGAAGCAAGGTAGATTGGGTGAAGTCAATTCTGGTTTTTTTCCAATTCTAAGAAAACTCCAATCAGGACTCTGAACATACCAGCAATTGACTGATATTGGTTTATAGAAACTGCTTGTTAAAGCCAGCTGTTATCAAAGATCCTTAATAGGCATCTATTAAGTTGTGGACATTTAAACAAAGACTCTAATTTAGAGACTGAATGTTCTCAGATATTGGCATCTGAAGAATCAGTGAAAATCTGTCATCTTCATTTTCCTTTCCAACTTACTATTGACCCCTGGTCTCCATGGATCGAAAGAATAACAAGAATTAGGTGTACAGGTCTGCTCTCTCACACTCTTTGTTTGGTTATAGACAAAAGTCTAGCCCGAGGCAGCTGGCAAACAGGAGAGTATTTCCACCTCCAAACACATTCACTATTCAACAAGAATTTTTCAGGCAGGATATTGGCCTCGTGGCTGTGAAGACTGATGTAAAGAAGTTAAAGGAAGCAATGACTTTGAAACTCTGGAGCTGATGGATATAACTTTTTGCACCTGCCCTCATTCCTGCTCTCATTTCAAAGAGGCTCCCCTCCCTGACCCTGCTTGCATTTTTGTTTGCTCTGATGGAAGAACTAAACTATGCCTCAGCTATAAAGAGATAGCGACCAATACATACTACATATAGAATCTTATACCGAACTTTTATAACAATTTTCATAAAATTCTTTTATAAAATCCTGCTTGTGATAGAATGCATTTAGAATGCATTGAGGTATATACCAGAAATAGCACATTCAGAGAAATCTGTGGTATCTCAGGCACTATGATAGTGTTGAGGATGAAGCAGTAACTGAAAAGTACTGTTCCTGCCCTCATACGCCTTAAAATTAAGCGGTTCTGTTATAACCTTGTTTCTGAGAAAGTTTCCATTACTTTAAAATTATTCTAACTAAAAACAGCTGTTTTGATGTGGAAACTTAGTTTCAAAATAGGAAGTGTTAGATGTATGACAGCAAAGATAGTTTCCTTGCAGAACACAACACTGTAGTTATAAATAGTCTTTTGGTTGTAAGCTGAAAAACTGTAGCTATTTTGAGTGGATACAACTAGCCTTCCTCTGAAAACTAGTCATAAATGTGTGAGGCACTTACCAGAAAACTAAGTGGGAAAAGTAAGTTTTTGAAATAAAGAGAATAAAAATAAAGAAAGTGAAGGCACTTAACAGTATAGAAATAGATTTCAACAGTCATGTAGTGCCTAGGAAGGGATGGAACACCTGGAAAGTGTTGTCCCAAGATGTAATCTAATGGGAGAAAAAAACAACAAAATCAAGCAAACAAAAGGATGAAAGTGGAAATAACAGGATGAAAGTGGAAAAAAGAACATTTCAATAATCCTAAGGAAACAGCAGCACTAGGAGAGACAGGTATAACTGTTTTAGCTTCCACGGAGTTAGCAGCCTTCATACTCCATCTCAGCTTTATTCCTGAAGTGACTGTTTTAACCATTCTTCTGTTACCCAGCCCCTCAACTACTACTCTATCACTGGTCTGTTGGAGCAGTTTTCTAAATCTTCCCTTTTTAATTCAGCCCACCATGTTCCTGGGATGATTACTCTCACAACATAGGCGTTTATGCGATACTCTAACTGAAAACATTCAAAGATACAATTGACCTGTGAATTAAATTCCGATCTAGCTTCTGATGTATAAAGCCCCTTTCTTACCTTCCACCTGTGACTTAGTCCAAACTCTTCTTTCTATTGACTCAAGACTAAGCTTGCACTATTTTCTAGACTTTTTGGCTTTGCTGATTATACCGAGGTTGCTCTTCCTGTTCCTTAATGAAACCCTCATCCTTTATAAAGTTCATGACAATGGTCACTATTTTGCCAAAACTCCTTCCATCCATCACTTGAATCCCCAATTCCCTGTGCTGCATGCACTAAAGCTTTTTTTTACATGACCGCTTAGCCTTTGTCACCCTGCACTATATTTAGGTAGCTGCATACCTGTCACTACAGAAGTGGGCTCAGCTGTGGCAAATGGCAACTACAGAAAAGAGGGAGAAGCTGGGAACATTCTTCTCTCAGTGAAGGGACTAAGCTGGCCATGCAAACTGGCTTCCTAATGGGAGGCACCATCTTCCTAAATCTCGGATTCTAAGGGAAGATCACAAGGGCCATAAATTTTGGTCTTAGTGAGGTTTAGCATCATTCCCTAGTCGTTGCATGGCATGACAGCCAAGTTCTCTAGTTGGGGCTATGAGGCAGGCAGAATTCTAAAGGTACCCCACAATCCTTTGTCCCCTGGATTTTACTCTCATGATCGGACTGTTACATGACATAGTCAGGCTTAAAATAAGAAGGCTATCTAGGTGGGCTTGAGTTAATCACAGGAGCCCTTTGAAAGCAAAGAGCTTTCTATGACACTACAGAAGGGGATAGCAGAGAACCTGGACCATGAAGGAGATTCGATGTGAGAGAGCCTCCGCATTGGGGTGTTGAAGGCATACATATGGCAAGGCCCTTTGAGTGGTCCTTGGTTGATGGTGAGGAAGACAGGAGAGCCTTAGTCCTACCACTGCAAGAAAATAACCTCTGCTAACAACCTAGAAAATCTTTCCCTAGAATTAGATCTTTCCCTAGTCAATCCTTGAGCTGGGGAAGTAGCCAGTAAACACCTTGACTTCTTTAGCCTGTGAGACCCTAAGTACAAAATCCTGCTAATATATGTCAAACTCTTAACTTATGAAAGCTATGAAATAATAAATGTGTTGTGCTATACCCTCAAGTTTGTGGTAAATTTTTATGCAGTAATAGAAGTTAAATTGCAGTGACATTGTAGTCCAGTGTAGTAGTAATTTTGTCAGTCCACATAATTTTTCTCTCCTGGTATAATCCTAAACTAGCAACTGAAAGTCTAGGCAGCAGTAGAGAGATGGATGGCCTGAATTATGTGAAAGAGGAGATCTGGTTGGGCCTCTAGCTCCATTTTAGGACTTGGGATACATTCTAGTAATGAAAGCTGAAAAAATAATATAGTAGGAGACTTCACTTGATTGTAGAGTATATAGGATTATTTTAGAAAGAGGAAAATCAGATCCCTACATTCAAACTAATGTGCAAATTTTGCTGCTATTAATATAGGACTCTTCTGTTGCTAACGTCAGACCATACTTACTAGAGACATGGATGTCTTCTCTTCCTATTGGACCGGGGAAACTTTTAGCCAAGTCTGTTTTATAAACGTCCTCAGTACTAAAGAGTGGGGAGGACTAGGAAAGACAGAGGCTGACGATCTCTGTGCCACATTCCTATGTGCAAAATGAACACTGGAGAACTAGCTCATTCATCTCTGTGTCCTCAGCACCAATATCAAAATCTGGAACAAGTAAGTTTACATTATTTGTCAAGTGGAAATTGTAGAAATCCTTTGTGTTGTGGAGCTGAAAGCCGCTAAATGATCCATTTGGCCACTTTCATAATCTATTGTGCTTTAATGGAAAGACTCTAAGGTTTGTAACCAGACAGACAAGAGTTCAGGTCCTGGTCACCATTATTAACCTCCCTGAACCTTATTCTCCTGAGTCCCTGGTTGCTGAGACCAAGCACTTATAGCTCTGTCAGTCAGACCCTTGGTGAGCTCTCAGATGGAGGATCTGCTAAATTGTTGGAGGAAATGTTGTAATTGAAGTAAATGTGTGGCTTTTGCTGTTTTCTCCATCCTCTGGAAGGCACTTGCATTCTATTCTTTTTAAGATGAAGATACAATTGCATAAATGAGGGCCCCTTAAGACATCAGCTATGTGCATAGCAAGAACACAGTCCCTTTCACTTGGCCACCTAGAACTTCTGTAGTTGCTTTACCCCTGCTAGTTTTGAGAACTTGGGCAAATTAATCTCTTTGGCTCAATTTCCTCATCCATAGAATAGGGATATAAATAGTATCCGAGTCATTAGTTTGATATGCAAATTCTGTAAATATTAGTAAAACACTGTGGCATGCTTATTTTCACAACAGTCTGTGGAGTTAAGCATCACTATGCATGGAGTTAGTATCACTATAAACAAGGTAGAATGTAGGTTTTTACACCCTCATGATCAACCTTTGATTAACACATCATTACATTTTAGTTCAACACCTATCAAATAAAATGCATTGTCAAATTTACACATTTGCCTTCTCTAATTGTAGTAGTTGAAATGGTGCAAACACATTTATGTTTTCAGTTTCCGTTTGAGATCCTCTTTGTTCAATAAGAATCAACAATTAGAAAAATTCCCCAAAGTTGATTTCCTGAAACCTTAGAATGAGCACCACAAAAGAAGATGGCAATGACCCCTAAGTAGGCAGTTTGTCTTGCTTGAGACAAGATGTAGGCTAATAGGAAAGGACAGTAACAATATCCTATAATTTGTATTATACATAGCTTATCAATGTTTTATTTCTACAGACACTAGCTATGATATTTTGAAACTGTGCACATGTCCCAGATACAATGTATACTAAAGGAAAGAGTAGGCGCACACTTACATCACTTTTAAAACAGTAATTTATTGGGCATTCCTCACATCTATGCTCAATTCACACGTGTAAGACTATTTAAATTTGTGTATCTCATCACCTCTTTTGGGCAAGTTAATGGACAGTGCTAGGTACAGGATGATATCAGCAATCCCTTTCAACTCAAGTCTATACCTTAGTCATTGATTACATACTTTCTCATCTGTTATCTCCTGAAGTCCATAAGAAACTGAAAGGTAGGCAGTAGTAGTCCCAGCCAGTGGATAGATGAGAAAACATTTCAGAGAGGTCATGTGGTTACCCAAGGCTACATAGCAACTCAGAGTTAGCACTCAAGTCCATGGCTATTTGTTTCACTACATTTGAGAATTTAACAAATACTGAATGATTTGTTTATTCCTTTATTCCTCCATTCAGATATAGTCAGTACTCAATAGCAACAAGAGTTAACCTCTTTGTTAAACCACACATCATGGTAAGAACCTTCCCTGCATGAACTCATCTAATGCAAGCAAGCATTCTGTGCGGAAGGTGTAGTGTTTTTCCCATTTTACCAATAAAAGAAATTGATTAACTGGAAGATCCGAAATAGATTTGAGGGTTTTGTTGTTGTTGTTGTTTACTTATATATTTGCATATTACTTAAACACACATGCTTCTTTGTTCATATATTTATTAATTTCTTCAACAAGAATAGATTCAGTTAAATCCAATGCATTGTACAAAAGTTTGGGAGACAGTGTTGATAAAATCCCTGCTTTCTGGAAGGCTGAAAATTAGCATGAATTTGAATAAGACACAAAGAGATACTGGGTTATAGTGAACTGTATTAGATTAGATTAGATGAGGTATATTTTAATGGGATTGAGTTGAATGAAACTGAAATTAGTTGTATTTCTTATATGGAAACAATGAATAGAAATAACAAAAATAGTCACCATAAAGATATGAGTAACCTACCATTCTAGGACTCTTGTGAAAAATGAAGCTAATCTGTAAGCGCCAGTGGAGGCAGCTTGGGTTGATGCATGGAACAATACCTAATCCTGTGAGTTGACTTACAAAGCATGGGCATAGTACCAAGTACTATGCTGATGGTAGAGCTTCAGAAAGAATAATACAAGGTCACTACTTTCAAGGAGCTCACAACCTAGAGGGAGACTGACATGCAAGAGAGGAGGCTAAGAAAGTGCTGGGCTGCACAGTGCCTCCCTTCTGATCTATCCAGGCTGAGTAAATACTGGAGGCAAGAAGTGTGTGTGAGAAAAACTGGCTCCTTAAATGGTACGGTACCTATATATATTTTTTTATGGCACCTACATTTTAAAGATGATTATCCAAGAAGAAATCAAAGGTCCAGTTCTGCTTTATAAAAAGCAGTGCATAACTCTGATGTCCCAGAAAGAAAAGAGCTTTACAAAAAAAACATTGTTCGATTTATTCTTTTAATTTAATGGTTATGTGACCTTGTGCTAATTAGTTACATAGAGCTTAAGCATACATATTGGCAAACTGGCCAATGTCATCTACTCTTTAAAGAGCCTTAGTGAGATTTAATGATTATCTGTGCAAATGTGACAGTACACTACTGGACACACAGGAATTGCTCACCAAATATTAAACATCATCTCCATTACTGTTTGACCCTGAAGTAATGGTGTACCGAATCACTGGTGGCCAGTGATTGATGCTCCTACTTAGCATCTCATAAACTATTGCCTATAAACAGGGGATCTAGGGACAAATATGTTTGGAAATTACTGTATACCATGCCCCATTCTTTGAAGATTCACAGTGGAGATCAGCACTGAGGCCCCAAATTACAGAAATTTCCTCAAGGAGATTTACTCTGAGGTTTTTAATGTTCTGGTCACTTAAATCTTTTATCCCTTGTATGTAAATTAGCACCTCTTTATCACATCAAGTTATTATGTTTTGTTTTGTTTGTTCTGTCAATAAATAGAATGAATGAATTTGATGAAACCCTTTGGGGTCAATGCTCCCTGTTACTTCCAAACTTGATATGTTGCAATAATAGAGTAAAGATTCTAACAGGAGCTCTTTGGCTCTCAGCAAAGGTTCTGTTCTCTTGGGAGTACCTTATCAAGTTCTAAGTTCTCTATTTAGGTCAGAGAAAAGAGCTCTTCTGTCTTATGTAATTCACTAGTCATGGAAAATTCTTAGGAGTTGTTTTTTAAGACAGGGTCTCACTATGTTGTTGAGACTGACCTGGAACTCATTATATAACCCAGGCTGGTCTCAAACTTACAGCGATTCTCCTGCCTCAGCCTCCTGGGTGCTGGGATTACAGGCATACGCCCCCACGCCTGGCTTCAGGCTTTTTATTAGTGGTAATCAGCTGTGTGTTCTCAGAATTCCCTTTCCTGATGGAGCACGCACACACACACACACACACACACACACACACACACACACACACGTTTTTTGAAGAGCTATTGCTTTGTTCAAGTAATTCCTGCTACCTTTCGTACCATATTCCTTGTAAAACTATAGCTCCAAGCCCTAATCACTATGTGCTCCTGGTTCATGCTCAAATCACCCTTCCACTGCAAAGTTTTTACTAAACATCAGTCATTAATCACTGACTCTGTTGTGCCAGCTCTGTACTTCATGCATTGGAAACAGCATGTTTGAGTAGAAATCCTAGATCCACACTTGTAAGCTTTGTGATCTCAGTTGTTATTCAACCATGTGATACCTCAGTTTCTCTGTTTGTTGAATGAGATAATTGATGACATTTTCTTCAGGGTACTGTGATGACTACATGGTATGTTTAATCCCTATCCAACATGGAAAACAGTGGCTGCCCACAGGAAGCTCTCTGGAAATGCAAGATCCTTGTCATCGCTGCTGTACCTGTGACAGTCTATTTGGTGGCCTGACCAGCTCTGTTTAGTCTGCTCAAGTCACTTAAGTTCAAATACTTTGGATACTTGACATTCAGCACAGTGCTTTGCATATAGATGTGCTTAGTAAATATTTACAGATTTGAGTTAAACTGAAGATGAAGCAAGGTAGATTGGGTGAAGTCAATTCTGGTTTTTTTCCAATTCTAAGAAAACTCCAATCAGGACTCTGAACATACCAGCAATTGACTGATATTGGTTTATAGAAACTGCTTGTTAAAGCCAGCTGTTATCAAAGATCCTTAATAGGCATCTATTAAGTTGTGGACATTTAAACAAAGACTCTAATTTAGAGACTGAATGTTCTCAGATATTGGCATCTGAAGAATCAGTGAAAATCTGTCATCTTCATTTTCCTTTCCAACTTACTATTGACCCCTGGTCTCCATGGATCGAAAGAATAACAAGAATTAGGTGTACAGGTCTGCTCTCTCACACTCTTTGTTTGGTTATAGACAAAAGTCTAGCCCGAGGCAGCTGGCAAACAGGAGAGTATTTCCACCTCCAAACACATTCACTATTCAACAAGAATTTTTCAGGCAGGATATTGGCCTCGTGGCTGTGAAGACTGATGTAAAGAAGTTAAAGGAAGCAATGACTTTGAAACTCTGGAGCTGATGGATATAACTTTTTGCACCTGCCCTCATTCCTGCTCTCATTTCAAAGAGGCTCCCCTCCCTGACCCTGCTTGCATTTTTGTTTGCTCTGATGGAAGAACTAAACTATGCCTCAGCTATAAAGAGATAGCGACCAATACATACTACATATAGAATCTTATACCGAACTTTTATAACAATTTTCATAAAATTCTTTTATAAAATCCTGCTTGTGATAGAATGCATTTAGAATGCATTGAGGTATATACCAGAAATAGCACATTCAGAGAAATCTGTGGTATCTCAGGCACTATGATAGTGTTGAGGATGAAGCAGTAACTGAAAAGTACTGTTCCTGCCCTCATACGCCTTAAAATTAAGCGGTTCTGTTATAACCTTGTTTCTGAGAAAGTTTCCATTACTTTAAAATTATTCTAACTAAAAACAGCTGTTTTGATGTGGAAACTTAGTTTCAAAATAGGAAGTGTTAGATGTATGACAGCAAAGATAGTTTCCTTGCAGAACACAACACTGTAGTTATAAATAGTCTTTTGGTTGTAAGCTGAAAAACTGTAGCTATTTTGAGTGGATACAACTAGCCTTCCTCTGAAAACTAGTCATAAATGTGTGAGGCACTTACCAGAAAACTAAGTGGGAAAAGTAAGTTTTTGAAATAAAGAGAATAAAAATAAAGAAAGTGAAGGCACTTAACAGTATAGAAATAGATTTCAACAGTCATGTAGTGCCTAGGAAGGGATGGAACACCTGGAAAGTGTTGTCCCAAGATGTAATCTAATGGGAGAAAAAAACAACAAAATCAAGCAAACAAAAGGATGAAAGTGGAAATAACAGGATGAAAGTGGAAAAAAGAACATTTCAATAATCCTAAGGAAACAGCAGCACTAGGAGAGACAGGTATAACTGTTTTAGCTTCCACGGAGTTGGACTTGCACAGAGACGAACCTGCACACGGGTGAGCTTGCCTGCCACGGGGCTGTTAACAGGGAGAATGGAGATCACCTGTCAAGTCCTTTAATTACATAGGTTCCAGGTCCTGACTTTTGGAGAAGCAAATTCAGAAGCCTCTTGGTCAGTGAGCAGGAACTTTTGAAAGCGCACAAGATGGCTGTGAAATTAGTTGTCCTGAGACCAATTCTGAAATTTAATAATAGAGAAAATTTTTTAAAACTAATGAAAACTCTTGAGGATAAAAGTTTTTAGTGAGATGTAAAGGAAAATTATATAAGGAACTATGGATGACCTGAACTAGGAGGAAGGAAAAGCAGCAAAAGATATTGAGGATATTTCAGCAAAGCTGCCAATGAAATGAAGACGGGAGGAAGCAGAGTAACACCCCAAATTCTTTGTTTAAAAAGTGAGTAAAACCGTTGGAATTATGTATAACGTTCGATTTTAATTTATTTTCTAAGTACTTGTTGACTTGAACTAATTGTCTTGTTCAGAACTATAAATTGCTAAGATGCAAAAGATTAGTAAGACCTTTTCCAAACAATTTTAATGAACCCTTTAAAACTTACATCATAGTTGAAAAAGTTTGATGGTCAATATCCATATACATGCTACCTACCTTCTTTTGTTACTACTTTATTTACTTGAGATCTGTCTATCTAAATATCTCACTCTACCTTTCAGTACGTTTCAAAGTTACTTGCAGACATAAACACATTTCTTCTTAAATAATTCGTGAGGCACGTTGCTAACTATGTTCAATATTTATGTACAATTTTAACATACAATGTTCATGAAATGCAATATATGATTGTTAAGTGTGTATTCAGTAATTATTGAAAAATGCATGCATGTGGGTAACCCAAATAGTTACCAAAATATGAAACAAGACTATCACCTCTCATTTGCAGAGTTGTTCCCTAATTTCCATTTCCATAATTTTTTTCACCATATGTGTCTTCTGTTTTGGAATTTCATATGAATGGAATCATATAGTATGTGATCTTTTGTGCAAATTTTCATTTACTAGCAAAGTGGTTTTGAGATTCATCTATGTTCAATTACTATTCATGAATAGTATTCAATTAAATATATCAGCGTTTGTTTATCCATTTCCTGTGGAAAGTTACCAAGGCTGTTGCCAATATTGAGCTATAGTGAATAAAGCTGCTGTAAATATTCTTGTACTGATCTTTTATATGTTTTATTTGTCCCGAATAATACCTAACAGTAGAGCTTTTCACATATCTTTGTTGTTATCCTTTGTTAGATAGGTGTTTACAAATAGTTTTCCCTATTTCTGGCTAGCTGTTCCATTTTCTTTATGGTAGCTTTTTGATGAGCAACAATTTTTAATTTTGACAAAAATTAATTTACCAGGAATTTTTAAGGCTGTTGCTTTTAGTAATGTTTTTAGTAATGTTTTAAAAAGACTTACATGCTAAGACTTACATTACTAAATTTTCCATCAAAAGCTTTACAATTTTATCTCTTATATTTAGGCTAGGTACCTTCTTGAATATGGTGTTAGGCACAACCTAATTTCCTACATTGGGATCCAGTGATAGCACCATATTTTTACAAAATACCCTTTCCTATTAAGGTTACTTTGGTACCATTCCCCAAATCAGTTACCATATAAGCAGCTGCATTTCTGAGATACCTATTCTGTTACTTTGGTTTCTCCACTCTCATTCCACTACCACCCTTTCTAGTTAAATGTAACTGTATTATAAGTCTTGAAGTCAGGTAGTATAAAACCTTGGATTTCATTTATACTTTTTAAGGTGACTGGGACATGCTGTGTTTCCAAGTTCAATACAAAATTTAAAATAGTTCTGTCAGGGTGTAGCTCTCCTAGTAAAACCCCCTAGAAGGAAGGGAGAACTGAAAATTTAACAAAATTGCGCCTTTCAATTTATTTATCTGTACCTCCTTAATTTCTCCCTACAATATTTTTTTCATTTTTAATATAAAAGTCTCACAAATTCTTTTGTAGTATGTAATATTCTTAACTGTTTGGGGTTTTATCCTATTAAAACTGTTTCAATTTTTCAATTGCTTAATACTAGAACATAAAATAGAACTTAGTAATGGATTATGTTGTATATTCCACAGCCTTAGAAATCATCAGTATTAGTACTTTATTAATTCTTTAGGATTTTCCACATAAAATCAAGGCCATTTACATGTACAACTGAGTCTGGTTTTATTTCATCCTTTGTATTTTTAACCATTTATTCATTCATTTATTTTTTCATTTATGTTTGCTTTACTGAAATGTGTAGTACATGTACATGATATAGTAGCTTAAAACCAATTGCCAGTAAAATGATGACTAGTTTACTAGCAAGAGAGGACAGCTTTACTGTGATAACCTTAAAGGAAAGGGGTTCAATATTTAACAATTAGGTACAAAGACTAGCTGTGGTACTTTTAGAAGTGCCCTGTATCAAATTGAGAAATTTTTATTCTTTGGCAGTCTTTAGCATACTTTGTCTTGTTTTGTTTTTTGTTTTTTCTTTTCATTAAGTTTTAGTGCATTTTGGCATACAATACAGTTAATTCATCATTGGTGTCTTGTACCTTTATGTGGTGTATCTTGGTTCTTATTTTTCCCCATCCCACTGCCCTCCCTTCAAACCCTCCCCCCTTCCCTATTTACAAAATCTTTGTTTCCATTTTTTTTTCTTTTACTAATATTTTTTCCTTTCTCTTCTTTCTGGGAAAATGGGAGGGGTAGGGGAAAGGAAACTAGTGTTGGGTCTTTAACAGAAGCTTTGTCTAAAACTATTATGAACATGAGGGTTTTTTAATTTTGTTTTTACTTTTTAACATAGTGAAAAACTTTGATTTGTAAATTTTAAATTGTGCATTATGGGGTAAACTTCTTGATGATAATGCATTATTGTAATTATTGGGAGATCTGATTTCTTAATTTACTAATTTGTGCCTACATTTTAAGAGATAATATTCTTATGATGTCTTTGTTCAGTCATAGCATTAGAATTTTTCTGTCCTCATAAAATATGTTGGGTTCTCTTCTTTTTCTGATGTTTAAAAGTATTCTTTGGTAATTTGATTTCATCTTGAAATATTAAAATTCAGAGGTAAATTGTCAGAAACTAGAGTTTACAATGTAGAAAAGATTTTGATACAAGTTCACTTTGGTAGGTTCAACTATTCAGATTTTTGTTGCATTTTGATTAGGGTTTAATTTTTCAAAAAAGATTTTATTTCATCATAGCTAACTAATTTCCTGGTACAATGTGATTTAAGTCATAGTCCTTTAAATGTCATTCCTGATATTGGCAATTTATGTTCACTCTTCAATTTTTTTAATTCATTAATTTTATTGGTACATTTTAGATATACATAGTGATCACATTCAACATAGGAAATTTGTACTTGTACATGATATATCTTTACTTTTCTGTTTTTCCCATTCCCCTCCCCTTCCTCTAACACCTCTTCTTCTTATTTACAAAAACGTTTTTTATTTTTTCTTCTTTTCTTTTTTTAATTTTTCCTTCCTTCTTTTCCCCTCCCCATTTCCTAGTTCCCCTTCCCATCTGAACATTTTCTTCCTATTTCACAATATTTTTTATACATTTTGGTTCTTATTTACACTTTTGATTCCTCACACCAAAGAAATCATGAAATATTTGAGCTTGTGTGTTGCTTTATTTCACTTAACAGTATGGTATCACGGTACATCCATTTACCTAGAAATGTCTCAAGTTTACCCTTATTTATGGTAGAGTAATACTCCACTGTATGCAAAAAAAGAAAAACCCTGCATCTTCTTTATCTATTTATCAATTGATGGGCATTTGGGCTACTTCCAAGGTTTAGCTTCCAAGGTTTAACTATTATAAAACTATTATTAAACATACGTGTGCAAATATCGCTGTGGTATGATGCTTTTATTTCTATCAAGAAGATACCAAGAAGGGGGAATAGTTGTGTCAAATGGAATCACTAGCTTTAATTTTTTGAAGAATGTCTGCACTGACTTCCACAGTGGTTGCACAAGTCTGTATTCCCACCAACAGTGGAGAAAGGTTCCTTTACCCCCACAGCCCTGCCAGCATTTGTTATTGGTTGATTTTTTGATAATAGCCATTCTTTCTGAGGTGAGATGGAATCTCAGTATTCATTTTTTTTTCTCATTGAGCTTATTGGTGCATTTTAGGTATACAGTAGTTACATTCATTATTGGGATCTTTTACCTTTACATGACAGGTCTTGGTTCTCTCATTTTTTCCCCTTGTTCTTTTAAGTTGCATTTCTCAAATGACCAGTGATGTTAAATATTTTTTTCATATATTTATTTGCCATTTGTACCTCCTCATATGTAAAGTGTCTGTTCATCTCATATGCCCAGTTTGGGATTTGGTTTCTAAATTTAGGGGGCTCTAATTTTTTTTGTTCTTTATATATTCTAAATATTTGGCCATTGAGAAATTGGTGACATTTTTTTTTTTCCACTCTGTGTGTTGTCTCCTCACTCTGGTGGTAATTTCTTTTGCTGTGCAAAAGCATTTTAATCAGATGAGATCCCAGTTGTTGATATTTTTGTAATAGTTCCTGTGTGCTGGTTTTGTTCATAAAGTCTTTGACTGTCCCTATGTCTTTAAGAGTTCTACCTAACCTATCCTCCAGGATATCTAGGGTTTCTGTTTTAATATTTAGATCTTTAATTGAGTTTGATTGTAGTGTAGTGTATAGTAGGAGATATGGGTCTAGTTTTAATCTTCAGCATCTGGAAAACCAGTTTTTCTGGCACCATTTATTAAAGAAGGTATCTTTCTTCTAGTAAAAATATTTGGCAGCTTTGTCAAAGATAAGATTGATGAGTGTTTGTTTGTTTTGTATCTTTTAATGTTACAGTGATCTTTGGGTCTGTTTTTTGCCGCCACCATGCTGTTTTTATCACAATATGTCTGTAGTATAATTTCAAGTCAGGGATTGCGATGCCCCTGAGGGCCTTGCCTTTGTTGGCCAGAATTGCCTTTGCTATTCTAGGTCTCCTCTAGTTCAAAATGAATTTTAAGATTATTTTATCTAATTCTGTGAGGTATGCTATTGGTATTTATATAATAATTGCATCAAATCTGCATAATAATTTTGGGAGTATGACCATTTCCACTATATTATTTTTTCTACCAAAGAACAAGGGATATATTTTTATTTTCTAATAACTTAATCAATTTACCTAGTTTACCACTTTTGTAGAATATTCCAATGAACCAATTTTTTGTTTCTATTCCACTTATATATCTTTATCTATTCTTTTGTTCTTTCCATTTACTTCACATTTACTATAATCTTTCCAGATTAAGTTTGAAAGTATTATTAACCTTTTTCTTTATTTCTATAATAAGAATTGAAATGCATACATTTTCTTCACAGCTTTGCCATAGTTGTAGCCATTTTGAAATGTTGTATTGTCATTATTTGTTTCAATCTTTTTCTAATTTCTCTATGATTTCTTCCTTCATTATTTGACCTATGTATTTTTTTGTAATTTTCAAGTATTTCTCAATATTATGTCACTCAATTTCCATACATGATACTCTAGATAACATTGATTTCTAGTTTAATTCCATTATAGGCATATAAAATTATATTTATGGTTTGTCATTTATTATACAGTGACATCTCGGTTCATGAACTTAATTCTCGCCATGATTCTGGTTGCAGGCTGAACTGGGTGAGAACCAAGTCATATCTCCCCATAGGGTCAATATCGAACCTTAGCCACTGAATTTGCTTTTATTCTCATCCAACTCGGTTTGTGACCAGAATTATGAAAATAACTAAGTTTCTGAGCCAAGGTACCACTGTATAAATTAGAATATGGCCCTTCTCAGGGAATACAATGCAATGTGCACACTGCAAAAGAATGCTCATTCTGCAAGTGTGGAATAGAGCATTCTATGAGTATCATTTATTACCAAGGGAGTTGATAGTGTTCTTCTCATTTTCTGTTTACTAATTTTTTTGTCTTATATTGCTTGCTAGGATTTGAGCATTATAATCTCCAGATAGAATTGTGAATTTGTTCATTTTTCCACTGAATTTTGTTTCTTGTAATTTGAAGCTCATTTATTGGTTGCATAAGCATTTATAATTGTTACATATTCCTAGTAAATTGACTCCTTTATGGTGATGAAATGACTTGCCCTTTGTCTGACAGCACTATTCATTCTGAAATCTACTTTTTCTGATATTAACATAGTTATTTCCACCTTCCAATGCTCATTGTTTTGTGATATATTTCCATACTTGCATTCCATTTTTGTCTTCATTTGGTCAAACTGGAAGCATAAATCTCCACACCAAGAAAGCTTTAGACTTTCCTAAGTGATTTACCCAAATCAGGTCAAACTTTCTCTTTAGAAAAGGATATTTTAAGAGCAACTTTTAAAAGTAAGTCCTCTGGCCAGGGATTTGGCTCACTGGTTCTGCTGCCTGCCTTGCAAGCACAAGGGCCCAAGTTCGATCCCTGGTACAAAAAAAAAAAAAAAAAAAAAAAAAAAAAAAAAAAAAAAAAGAGTAATTCCTCTGTTTAGTAGCAGATATGTTTAAAATCTAGAGTTTTATGATGTAAAAAGGACTTTGCATCTGTTTGGTTCCTGGAATCATCAAAGGAGTAGAAATTCTTGTATTGAGAACCAAACATAAAAATTTCTCCTATCATGTTCTGTGATAATGTAAGACCCACATAATTTCCCAAGCAGATACTGATAGTTGAGGGTAAAAAGTCAGAGGTATTTTTGACGATAAACTTATAGGTACCTGAGAGGCAGTAAAAATGTTTCCCTGAAGTTTAGTAAGAACAGAATATAATTTTGCCTAAAAAATTCATATATTGTAATAAGGCTGCTTTGCACAACATCTGCTTCCTCCTTGTATATCAGTAAGTAGAGGTCAATAAGGCATGAAAACTTCCACCTTGAACTCTGAAAAGACATGGAACAGAAGCTCAGTACCATCACTCCTTTCTAAGGCTCTGAAATTATCAAAGCCAGCATTAGTAAAGTGAACCACGGTTCACAAAACAACTGTCAGTAAGAGGGACAATATTCTGAGAGTAGGAGTTGCTGCATGCTAACAGTTTACTCCGTCATTTTTTCTTTTTTTATCTTCTAAAAATAAAACAAAATTTCATAACAAGATGAGAGAATAGCAATAGTTGATATACCATATATCATAACCTTAAAAGTAATTACTCAGAGTACACGATACGGACACTAAGGAAGGAAGAAACATGCTCTGCAAAGCAGCCTTACTGTGTGGATTCCACCGTGCTGCCTTCACTCTGAGCTTGTACAGACTATTCACATGGCGTGGGGAGTTGGTAATGGAGCCAGAAATCAAATGCACTGTTTCTCAAAAGTCATTGTAATTGTAGGTGTGTTAGAATGCTTGAGTTGGAAAGTCTGAATTATAGCATGTAGTTATGAATTATTCTTTTTAGAGTATTTATCTGAGCATGAGAAGAAATAAAAATAACTGACACACATGATGAAATATTTATGCTGAAAATGCAGTGCTTGCTTCTGGATGTGGTAGAAAATACCAATGAGAAAAGATGACTTTTCTGAACAAAATCCAGCCAAACGGTTCATTAATTTGCTCATTCCTTTCAGCCAGATATTGCCTGTGTCCATTCAAAACTGAACATGAATTTTTCATATTTAATAATGATATATTTAAACTGTAAACTAATTATTACATGTTAATAAAAAATGCTTGGAATAAAATGTATGCTCACTATCTTAGCTCTGATTATGGAAAAGAAATAGTCATACCTATGACTGTAGGAAGCACCAGAGGATCAATTCAGGAAAAGATGAAGAGAAAAGTATATAAGGCAGAGAAAATGAAGGGAGCAACTTCTAATTGCAGATCCCCCTACTGTGTGATCCAGTATATAGTATGTATCATCAACACAACAAACTCGGCAATAACATTCATATCTTCAGAGGCCTGGGTTACTCTGCAGTGAGCTGCAGCCACCTGGCCTTTCTCAGTCCTCAAATCGTGGACATCATCAGGCTATAATTGGCCAGGCAGCTGCCTCAGACAGCAGTTTATGGCCTTCATAGCTATACACCTATTTCTTTTCTATGTTTCAGTGAGGGTCACATTTCTTGAAAACTCATTTCTACATTCTGCATTTCTGTTTTGTTTTATTTTTTGGTTATTTCAAATTGGCAAGTTTTATCTTTTTTACTCCATATTGGGTGTTAGCAACAATTCAAAACACCTACAAAACTTAATTAGCATTTTAAAATAGCAATCAGCAAGAGATGACCAGCAGCTGTTTCTTGTGGGACACTGATCCGTTCTCTGCTCCAGTCTCCTGCTTTGTATACATCTATGCTTTTTCCACTTTAATATATTGAATTTATCAGTCAGCACAAGTGAACTTTTGTGTTTGTAAACCCTCAGGTGGAAAGCAACATTTTAACAGTTATTATAACCAGAAAACGTACATGTGTTATTTAATTTACACAAATCCTCACATGCGAGGAAAAACAAGGAAACCAGATATCAAAAAACTACATAATGCCAAATTCAGTTAGGAAGCATAATAATTGCTATTTAAGCTTAGATCTGTTTGATTCCAGAGCCCACAACCTTTCCAAAAGCAGGTGTAAGTAACAGAAAATTTTAAGCATTTGTTGGCCTTGAGCTCTATAATGAGAGCTGGAAAAGTGTCTCACACAACCCTTTCCCATCCCTCACCAAACCGGAATTCTAGCTGAGGCACAGAATAATAAAATACAAAAATGTGTATTCACGTTCCACAGCCCAAGTATCACAAATGAACCCTTGATTCTATGTTTGATTCCAGCCCACAACCTTTCCAAAAGCAGGTGTAAGTAACAGAAAATTTTAAGCATTTGTTGGCCTTGAGCTCTATAATGAGAGCTGGAAAAGTGTCTCACACAACCCTTTCCCATCCCTCACCAAACCGGAATTCTCGCTGAGGCACAGAATAATAAAATACAAAAATGTGTATTCACGTTCCACAGCCCAAGTATCACAAATGAACCCTTGATTCTTTTACATTTTATGTGTTGTGTTCATAATACTACTAAAACCAACATTTATTGTTTGTGCAATATATTCTTTTTTAAAATTTTGAATAGTTGCCTATACAGCTGGTACAATAAAGATTCAAAATGGTGTTGATTTATAAAGTATTTGCACCTCCCACCCACACAAATTTCTATTTACCTTAGCTCATGAGTATTAAAATTATGTAAGATTGCCTATTTCATTATAACTAAGTACTAAATGGACGTTAATGGTCCCGGGAGGGAAGATGATGGGGTTTCCCTGAATGATCAAGCCATTTAATGTTTCAATTTCTTCGTGTCCACAATGGTCTGCTTGAATTTTTCATAGTTTTTAAATCCTTTTCATTACTGTTTTCATGTGAACAGTGTAGATTTCATGTCCTCCTCTATTATAGCATTATAATATTGTTAAAAACTATCTATTAGCATGTCACACTTTTCCATTTGATTGCAGCTCCCTTAGGGATAAGCATAAGTGAAATGTCATGCTCATATTAAGAATCCTGATTTAGAACTGAGCTAAGAGTTTTCTTAACTTTTCCTTGAGCATAAAATGGAGCTTAAAATCTAAGACTGATCTCAGAATGTAATAAGTGTGGCTTGTCAACAGATCCATTGACTGGAGGAATGCAAATGTACTTGGATTATGGGCTTGCAAGTCAGACTAATTGCTGCTAATTAACTCAGATGAGATATAAACTTTACCTTGTATGTTCTTCCATGGTCATTTTAAAATTTCTACCATTTTCTGGGAATGTGCTATGTAGTGGGACAGAGGGTAAGGAAAACCTTGTCTCTTCTTCCACTGGGCTTTCCAGGGTGCAGACAAGGTCTGCTGGGTAGGATGGATGATCTCGTAACAGTGCTAAGTGTGATCGGGGCCACACTACAGGGCCATGCATTCACCTGGAATGGACAGCAAGAATTCTCAGGGAAGGGTGTCAAGATATGAAACATGAATTGGAATGAGACTTGAAGCCAGGTGGACCAGAGAGAGGGATCAGTAGAAATCACAAGAAGAAGGGAAGAAGAAAGATTTCATAGGCTAACAATTAAGGATTTCTTTCTTTTCCTGCTTTAATAGCACTGCTGAGAAATTGACATTGGCATAGCCATGTGTCTAGCAAGAAACACTGCCTTCTTCTGGAGAATGTTACAGCAGAAGCTTCACCATTTTGTTGAGCATTACAACCAGAAACTTCAGTTTGAATCACAAACTCACTTGATCTTTGGAAAAGGAGAAATAAAACCAGAAATGCAATGTGGGGAGGAAAGGGAAAGGGCACCCTTATACACAGAAAAACATTTATTTTTTTACATTATCCTTGTAAGGAAACTGTGGCACAAAGGAACTGAACAACTAGTCCATGTAGCTAGCCTCACACATCCTGACTCGTCCCCACAAACTTCATATCCTACGGACCTGCATCAATGTCTCCCAAAGGGACAGCTCAGTGCTTCATGCTGTGCCCCATTGTGTTGTTGCTTGGTTGTAGCTGTAAGGGAAGTAAAGACACAATCATCCAAGACCATTTAAGCAAGATTCTTTAAATGTGAATGCTTAGCTATCATTTATTTTATACCCCTACCTTAAAATATGTTTTGCACGGAAATTCTGTGGGACAGTTTGATAAATAGCAAAACCATTATTTAACTGACTCAGCCCTAAGAACAGGGAGTTAATTTTACTGGTACCACCGTTGTTATTAATAACTGCAAACACTTACATTGTACTGGTAATGGACTAGGTATAAAAATGAAATATTGATTTCAACTTAGTCAAAACAACAACCTATGGAGTCAATATTACTTGCCTACTCTACAGATAAATAAACTGAAACTCAAAATAAGAGGTACTAGTTAAAAGTTATATATCTAGAAAAAGCCAAGCTTGGATGTAAAACTAGGTATATTCCTCTAACTCTTTCCTGACTTCAGCCCTTCCCTCCTGTATTTTCTTCATCCCTCAACTTCACACCAGCAACGAGCCCTCCATGAGCCTCCTGTGTTTCTTGCCCTCCATGAGAGAATACTCCGAGATAGTACTGTAGACAGTCATATTAATCCCCACCCCACAGGAAATTTCCAGACCCACAAAGTTTAGAAAGAATCATCCAACCTTCAAGAGTAACTCTACTTAATGACAGCTGCTAATTACTGTTTCTAGGGTTTTTTTTTTTCTTTTCTGGATAAAAGAAACAAGGTCAAAGTTTTAAAGAAATTGCAATGATCTTTCAGTGGAACAACTTGGGACAAAACAAATCCAGTGACCCAAGAAAGGCCATATGGAGCAATTCAGATAAAATTCATGTCATGGGGTTTTTGCAGAGGCTGACTTGTGAAAGACTAGGTGCTTGGTGGTTCTCATTTATTAATTCATTCACTCAAACAGCACTTGTGTACAGGGTTTATATGAAGAGAGCTAACATTTATTTGTTCCTTCATTCCTTTCACAAGTATTTGCTGAGCATTTACCATTGCTGGCTGAATCTCTAGGACCTGGGGTAAAGCAATTAAGATGAACAAATACCCCACTGTCATGGTGCTAACATTAGAGTGAAGGAAAGACAATCAGACCATTAGATGAGATGGGGAGAAAAAAATATAACCTAGTGATAAAATGAAAGAATTAGAAAGAAGTCATGTAAAAATGAGTATGAAGAGACTACTGTAGGAAGGGTGCTCATAGAAAGCTGGGATGAGCCAGTCACGTGCATATGGGAAGAAGAGCCTCCCAAGCAGAGGGAACAGCTCATATATCTCTAAGGCAGGAGGGAGCAAGCCTATGTGATCGAGAACTATTTTTTCACAATATAACCTGAATGTAATGCAGGTAATATTATGCAGTGAGGTCAGATTGTATAGGTAGGGCTGTGAAGTAGGAACTTTACTTTTTCATAAGCCATGTTAGGAACCTGGTCTTACTCTCTGTGTAAGTCCTGAAAAATAGATCAAGGGCTGGAGATGTGGAACTACTGGCAGCATCGACAGCATGGCACTGACATAGAGAGAAGGTCTGAGGACAAAGCATGGGTGCACAAATGGTGGGTAGTGAACCTTCAGAGATAGCAAAGGAGACCAGCAGGAGAGGCAGCAAGGTAGAAGGAAATCGGCAATGAAGATGTCAGCGAAGCCAAGGGAAGGGTGTATTCATTACAAAGAGAGGCCAGACGCTTCAACAGCAAGTGAAGGGAAAGAGCTAGAACACAAAGGGACTTTTGGGCTGAGGGATAAGCTCCACATGGACAGTCTCTGGAGGTGGTGCAGGTGGAAGCTTGAGCAGAATACACGAAGTAATAGAGCATACCAGGAAGCTATAGATAATCTGTGTCGAGAAGTTTTCTTCCGAAGGGAAAGGAACACTTCAAGATATAGTTGAAAAAAAAAATGAGATAGGAGAAACTTCAAAATCAAAGAAACTAGAATGGGATTTTATTTTGGTAGTTTGATAGATACTATCTAGAAGAGGGGGGATACTACAGGAATAAAGACTTTAGAGCAAAGGGAAGAGATTGCTTTAAGAGGCACTAACCTTTCCCAGTGCCTGCTCTGTGTCCACCACTGTACAAAATTAAAACTTCTGTGCCACACTCTGTGTGAGACACTGTTACTGCTATTTCAGAAGCAAAGCAAAGGAATCAGAACACTAAGATGCTACAGTTATCACTAACTCTCCCATCCATGGATTCCAGTGGCCCTCATCACACAAGACATAGAATTTCTACTCTGTGTTAACCTCACAGGGCTAACAAAGACCGGATCCCTGCCAAATCTTGCACTTCACACGCACAGACCAAATCTGTTCCCAGAACAGCAAAATCTCACCACTCACAGCCTGTGTCATGTTTTTACAGAGCATGCAGCTTCTGGACAGCTTTTTCCCTCTGCAGCTAAAGCACCTCCCCATCTTTCCTCCTCTTGGTTTCTCTTCATCCCTCAAGACAGTTCAAGGCTCCTCCTCTATCCGGACATTAGTGACTGTTTCTATCCTTCCAGTCCTTGTTCTTGCTTCTAACAGCTTAACTTCTCCTGGGCTACACTGTGGTTGAAGGTTTACATTCCCGTGTCCTCAACCAAACTGGAAAAGCCATGATCAGGGAACTTGCACCCACCACAGGACTGGAACAAAAACGGGAAATTTGTGAGTGCTTGTGAAAGTGGTAAAGGAAAGATGAATTCTTAGCACAGTGAGTGACATACTTTTACTTGAATGATACAAGTATTTGAGAAACCACTGATCACGTTATTGCCATAAGAAAGAGATTTCCACTATTTTAATCTCTTATTTTGCTATCAAGAGTTCATTTCTCTCCAGGGCAAGAAACTGAAGAAAAGGAGAATAGTCTCCTTAGGAAGTGATGTACTCAGATTCCCAGCTCATGTGCAAAATGTACTGATATCCACGTCCTCTGTAGAATACTGGTCACGTTACCCCATCCTATGGTCTAAAATGACATAAGATAAACAATCAAGTGCTATTATGTGTCAGCCACAAGGTTCAACATCGTTTTTTAATTTGAAGAGAAAATAATTTTAGCTTCTGCTGAAATTTGATTATTTCAGAATATAAAAGGAAATTAGGTAAATAGCTGAGTGGATTATAGTAACAAAAATATATTTTGCCTGTATGTTCCTTTGCCATTCTCAAAACACTTTCATGTAACTTTTTCTAAGCATATTTAAATTAAATTTCATGTAAATGAAAGTAAAGGAATATGAGCTCGAAACTTTATGTGGCCATTCGCAACATATGAGACATATAGCAAACACTACTAATTCTGTTTTACAGATGAGAGGAAGGAGACTAAGGTTGTCACACACAACTAGAGCAAACCTTCCTGACTTTGGAATAGAGCCTTCTTCAATACCTAAGGACATTTTTCACACAGGCGGAGGAAAAGTCAGTGGCAAAACTATCGCAGGTGAACGATGGCAGTGCAATGAACTAGAATTCAGATGAGAGTTGCCCTTAGATAAAACAAAACTAAGAATGGCAGTTCATGCCTATAATCCCAGAAAATGGAACCCTGAGGCAAGAGAATCACTTGGAGTCAGAAGTTCAAGTTGAGCCTGGGCAATGTAGTGAGATCACATCTGAAGATGGGAGAGAGAGAGTCATAAAATATATATTGTAGGTTCCTTAGACTTTTAAATTATATGGAGGATCTGCAAAGGAAATACTGAAAGGTTAAACAAAGGTCATTGTTCATGCAAGCAGAAAGAAATGTCCACTGGAATTAACACAATTGTGCCATCTTCAACAAGAAAAATTTGGCCTGTCTTCAATCATTTCTAAGTCTATATATCTATATTCCCACCATTAATGAATTACAGTCTCAGATGCAAAGACAGGAGCCCAAGGAGTCCAGCAACCTTTATATATCAGAATCAATTAGGTATGTGGTGTGCTTTTAAAATATAACACTTCATATTAAGAAGCTTAAGGGGTGAATAACAAGCTCATAAAATGTTAATGACCATAATAACTGTAGCTTCAGTAACACTTTTAACAGTGTGGAACTGTCAGGTGACCGGAGAGAGTAAAATGCCCTTGGGAGGATAACGGGCATCAGGAAGGCTTGAGTGGACTGAGGAGGGACACTCTAATCCCCATCTCCCACCTGCAACACCGTGAAGTTCATGGCGTCTCGGCTCTGGCCTGGTGCTTTGGAATCAGCTTCCTGTTTCTCCTAAAGGAGCAGATGGAGCTGCTCAGTACAGGAACAATGAGCTAGAAGTGAGCCACGGGGCTTTCCCGCCACTCGCCCATTAGGTGGCTCTCAGAGGTGGCCTCTCTCAGTCTCAGTCTCCATTTTGTGGAAAAAGATCCCAAGCATTCTTTATCCACTTACATTGAACTGTTAGTCAACTACGATCCCTGCTTGATGAGTATGAGCCACATCTTTTAGTTAAGATCACATGAGCAGGATCCCAGAATACAGTTCTGCCAGCTCTCTGGACTCATGCCCAGTGTTCTGTGAGCCTTCAAGTTCCTCATCGAAGCAAAAGCAAGAACTTCAGCTGCAAAGTCTGGGGAAATAACCTTTTAAGAAAATAATGGCACGTTTGTGTATTTCATTAACAAATGTAGACTAACCTCTTAACTTTACAGGCAACTTGTTTGACCCTTTACAAGAGACACGATTTCAGTATCAATTCTCAAAATCAAATTATGACTCAAACAATACATATGGCTGGCCCTATGCTGTTTTAAGTAGAAATATTTTTAATATGATAGAATGAAAACTAGATTTTATGTTTTGAAAATATAACAAAGAAATTGATTTTGCAGCCTGCATTCCGCCTTAGATACAATAAATGAAACCTAAATCTGTTCAAGGTGAAGCCGTGGGTGAAGTAAGCAGCTTCACTCAGAGACTGCCATCTCTCTTCTTCTCAGAAAGCTCTCATGCTTGCCAGCCACAGTAGCGCACACCTGTGATCCCAATGCTCTGGGAGGCTGAGGCAGGATGACTGCAAATTTCCAGCCCAGCCTGGACAACAAAGCAATTTAGTGAGACTAAAAAACAAAAGAAAAAAAAAGCTGATGCAAAAGCCCTGGGCTCATGACCCAGTGCTGAAGTAGACAGATGATAGGTAGGTAGGTAGACAGATAAAGGAGACTGAAAAGTGGCTTAGTGTGAAGGCCATGGGTTTGCCCCTCCAAAGTAAAACCTACTCTATACCTGGCATATTTATCCACAGAAGTATACACTGAAGACCCTTCCTTTCCTCTGTGGGTTAGCTGATTTCTCTTTGTCCTTCTGCTTCAGGAGCATGAGACATGTGTTATAACTGGTAAGCTTACTAGTGGTAAACATAAAAGGCAGCGTAAAGCTGGGCTAGGAACATTGGCTCTGCAATTTGAATCTGCACTTGAAAACTAGTTGCCTACTGGTCCCAAGCCCTTTACCAGGTAACTTGACTATCCTGTGTTTCTCTTTCCTTTAATGATTGCTATGTGGGACAATTAAAATGCCAACTTTTTATGTCCATTGTTGTTAAGATTAAATGAGTTAATCCACATATTTAAAGTAGTGTCTTATACAGCAAAGGTACTTAGAATGACCTATTATTATAGGAAAAAGTGGACATTGAAGACTAATAAAATTGGATTTGAATCCCAGCTCTACTTTTATTAGCTGCATATCCATGGGTATATACTCTTCTGCTCTGAGCCTCAATTTCCCTATTTATAAAATGGAGCCTCTATTACTTATCTTGAGAGTCATCATGAGATTAATGTGTAGTATAAGAAAACTACTTACCACCTAAAAAAAATATACATGCAAGGGTAGTAGGTTGGCAGGGGTGGTGATGGTAATTCCGGTGTTACTGGTAGTTCTGCTGGCCTTTCTGGCCCTGGGAGTGGTATTGGTGGCAGAGCGTAAGGGGCAGGAGTGGTGGTAGTATGAGTGGTGGTGTCACCAGGACAATATATAGGTTCTACGCACATGCAGCAAGGTGACTCTTTCTCAGTTTGGTGTCCTCTGTAACAATGATAAATAGGCACAAGTGGGAGTCATGTTAAAGATCTCTGTCCACTTGATGAGCAGCTGGGAGGAGAAGCTGTGGATCGTTAGCAGCTCTGACCCTACATTACAGATATTCTGTGGGCAGTGGCACTAGGACTCTATAGTAGCCAAAGAGAAGTTTGAACCTAGACATAATTCAAGTCTTCAGGAAGGACAAGGGTGTTTAATCTAATTCATTTCATTTAGGTTAAACTACATTAAAAGCAACAAGAGGGCCAGGAATTTAGCTCAGTGGTTCCGCCAACTGCCTTGCAAGCAAAAGGACCTGAGTTCAATCCCCAGTACCAATCAATGAATCAATCAATCAATCCATTTTTTAAAAAGCAGCAAGAGAATTCCATAAGAGTCAATTCAAAGGAAGCTTCCAGGAATTGATCAGGAATGTAGGGAACATTTATAGATGTTAACATGTGGAAATACTTTAAGGAGAACTTCAAATATGATCCCTCCAAAGGTTTATACTCTGGCACAGAATAGTATACATGAAATTTTTTGATCAAGATGTTCACAGGAAACATTTTGTCAAAGGACCAGTTGATAGATTTTTTATTATTAATAATTAATATTCTGACAAAGTTATCAAGCCCAGATATAAGGGCTCATTTGGGAGCCAGATCTCATTCTCAATTTTACCCAGTACCTGATGAGACATAAGTATGTAGCAGTGGTAAGGAACTCAGAAGTAGAGATGGCAGTAGCAGCAAGGAAGGTAGTTGGGCAGAAACTTCACGATATAATTCATACCATCAAGGCACGGTGTGATAGAGCACATAAATGCCTAATTCTTGGCTACCGCTCTATATTGATAGGACCATATGGCACCCCCTGAAATCCCACCATGCCCACAATTTGTGCTAGCTCTCCTCTATGCCCCCTACTCTAACTAGACCTGGCTGGACCTGGAATTCTGGAATTTCACAGGACTGGGAGAGATTAGACAATGTCACAACTTTGCCAATGTAAAAACAGGTTATTACCTAATTCTGGCAGATGCAAAAGCCTGTCAACAGCTAAAACAAATAGAAAAACGCCAAGTTGTGCTTTTAAATCTAAAGCATTTCCCTTTTCTGTAAGAAAGGCAAAACCCTTGGCTGCCCCTGCTTATTACTTTTTGTCAAAGGTAACAGTCTGAAAAATGATGGTAACAGATTATGAGTGTGCACGCCCTAGTATTTGCTTTCAGTACATGAGCAGGAATATGATGTGGGCCGTGAATCTTTTGTATAAAATGCTCTCAAGATATTAGCAATAAAAGTGGGTGTATGTTTACAATCTGTTCAGAAGTTTTTGAACAGAAGATAGTAGGATGTTTGAAAATCTTAATATTACTCATAGTGAACATTTTTAAAGATATAATGTTAACTCTCCAATGAAAAAAATATAATTTTACATTATGCATGCTTAGAAATTCTCTTTTAGGAGAATTATTTCAGTTAAATTATTCTTCTCAGTAAACTTCAATCCTCCTTCCACAAAATAACTCACATGACTTCAAATATACACCCTTCCAGCTCGTGAGTGATGGCATTTTGTCTAGACCATGGCTCAACAAACTGTGGCCCACCATGGCCCACATCAGGCCTACTCCTACTTTTTCTAAGTAAACTTTTATTAGAACATAGGAATATGTTTACCTTTAGAGCTGCTACAGAATCAAAGTTGAATCATTGGAAACAATATTATGGCCAGCAAAGCCTAAAACTTTTAATATCTGACCATTTATAGAATGAGCTTGTCAATGCCTGGTCTAGATCACCAGTTTTCAACATTAACTATATATCAGAATCTCATGGAGACCTTTTAAAATTTCTGACCGAGAAATCCCATCATCAGACAATTAAAGTGCCATCTATGGAGGTTAGGGCTTCAGTGTTTTTAAGTACCCTGGCTCAGTCCAGTGCACACAAGAGGTTGAGAACAGTTGCCCCAGGGATCCCAAGTATTGCCAGAATGGGAAGTACTGTCCCAGTGGAGATTCTCTCTCACCTTTAGTTTCCTGTCTACCAAGTGGGATTCAGAGTTACCTACCAATAAGGCTATTAGAGATGTTCTACTGATACCATGTCCCATCCTCTCCTCTCCACTTTCTTCTGTCAGATCATTTTGGTGATACAGATTAACAGGTTTCATTTTAGCAGATGCGTACATACCCATAACATACTTTAATCATTTCACCTCCTCACCCCATTTCCCCCTTCTCTTCCTTGTTTCACATGTATTGGAAGGTTCGATGTATATAAATATTTTGCCCATTTTCCATGCCACCTATTTTCTGTTCTTTCAGATAAATAGCATCCTCTTCCCTATACTTTTTTCTTATAGTTTCAAATTTATTGTCATTGTACTGGAGAGTACAGCTCCTAATAAGTGTTGATAGACTTTAACTTTAACACGGTTCTTCAATACTTGGTATAAACTCTTTCTCTTAAATAAGGGCTTTCCCAAGGCTTTGCTCTAAGTTCTCTCTAAGCAGTCCCTGTAACAACACTGACTGTTGAAGGAGGTGATGCAGATGGGGACTGCAAAAGTGCTTCCAGGTGGCAGAAGGCAATGAATATTCAAAAAGACACTTTCATATGGAAATCTGAAAGCTCTTATGTAACAATAAAATGTAATTCTACCTCGCAAAGATTTTCTTATGAGCTGTATTTCTATCTTTAGATTATGGACCGCTAAATTAGTGGCTCTCCAGAATAAGACATGGAGGGATACTACCCAAATCATAAATGAAGCAGCAGTGTGCAACAGTGAAAATGCAACACCTGCACACACGCGTGCACATGCACACACACACACACTCTCTCTCTCTCTCTCCCCCCCCCATAGGAATCAGAAGAACTGAGCTCAAGTCCCAGTTCTGCAACTTCTCGTCTACATGACCCCAATCTGGTCCGCTCACGTGTCTGGACTTCACATTTCTAAAAATATACAAAATTTGATCACAAAGTTTCCGAGAGCCCAACTGAATGAGTCTGTGACCTTCCTTTCTTCTAATAATCCATTGTGTCATCATTCACTGGAGAAATATCTCCTGATCACCCTTTTTACTAGACTTCTGCCTCTTTCCACCCCTCTCCTCTTTGTCTGTCATATACACACACTCAGAGCTTTTTGAATCATGCACAGTTGATTATGCAAAGGATTCAATCCTTCATTTGTCAAGTACTTGTGTGATAAGTAGTGTGAGCTTCTTCAATGAGCTCAGTATTGTTACTGCATGATATACAAGACAAGATTCCTGGC
>NW_022900928.1:32874669-32903178 GCF_012274545.1 Fukomys damarensis | reverse complement strand
CTGTTCAAGGTGAAGCCGTGGGTGAAGTAAGCAGCTTCACTCAGAGACTGCCATCTCTCTTCTTCTCAGAAAGCTCTCATGCTTGCCAGCCACAGTAGCGCACACCTGTGATCCCAATGCTCTGGGAGGCTGAGGCAGGATGACTGCAAATTTCCAGCCCAGCCTGGACAACAAAGCAATTTAGTGAGACTAAAAAACAAAAGAAAAAAAAAGCTGATGCAAAAGCCCTGGGCTCATGACCCAGTGCTGAAGTAGACAGATGATAGGTAGGTAGGTAGACAGATAAAGGAGACTGAAAAGTGGCTTAGTGTGAAGGCCATGGGTTTGCCCCTCCAAAGTAAAACCTACTCTATACCTGGCATATTTATCCACAGAAGTATACACTGAAGACCCTTCCTTTCCTCTGTGGGTTAGCTGATTTCTCTTTGTCCTTCTGCTTCAGGAGCATGAGACATGTGTTATAACTGGTAAGCTTACTAGTGGTAAACATAAAAGGCAGCGTAAAGCTGGGCTAGGAACATTGGCTCTGCAATTTGAATCTGCACTTGAAAACTAGTTGCCTACTGGTCCCAAGCCCTTTACCAGGTAACTTGACTATCCTGTGTTTCTCTTTCCTTTAATGATTGCTATGTGGGACAATTAAAATGCCAACTTTTTATGTTCATTGTTGTTAAGATTAAATGAGTTAATCCACATATTTAAAGTAGTGTCTTATACAGCAAAGGTACTTAGAATGACCTATTATTATAGGAAAAAGTGGACATTGAAGACTAATAAAATTGGATTTGAATCCCAGCTCTACTTTTATTAGCTGCATATCCATGGGTATATACTCTTCTGCTCTGAGCCTCAATTTCCCTATTTATAAAATGGAGCCTCTATTACTTATCTTGAGAGTCATCATGAGATTAATGTGTAGTATAAGAAAACTACTTACCACCTAAAAAAAATATACATGCAAGGGTAGTAGGTTGGCAGGGGTGGTGATGGTAATTCCGGTGTTACTGGTAGTTCTGCTGGCCTTTCTGGCCCTGGGAGTGGTATTGGTGGCAGAGCGTAAGGGGCAGGAGTGGTGGTAGTATGAGTGGTGGTGTCACCAGGACAATATATAGGTTCTACGCACATGCAGCAAGGTGACTCTTTCTCAGTTTGGTGTCCTCTGTAACAATGATAAATAGGCACAAGTGGGAGTCATGTTAAAGATCTCTGTCCACTTGATGAGCAGCTGGGAGGAGAAGCTGTGGATCGTTAGCAGCTCTGACCCTACATTACAGATATTCTGTGGGCAGTGGCACTAGGACTCTATAGTAGCCAAAGAGAAGTTTGAACCTAGACATAATTCAAGTCTTCAGGAAGGACAAGGGTGTTTAATCTAATTCATTTCATTTAGGTTAAACTACATTAAAAGCAACAAGAGGGCCAGGAATTTAGCTCAGTGGTTCCGCCAACTGCCTTGCAAGCAAAAGGACCTGAGTTCAATCCCCAGTACCAATCAATGAATCAATCAATCAATCCATTTTTTAAAAAGCAGCAAGAGAATTCCATAAGAGTCAATTCAAAGGAAGCTTCCAGGAATTGATCAGGAATGTAGGGAACATTTATAGATGTTAACATGTGGAAATACTTTAAGGAGAACTTCAAATATGATCCCTCCAAAGGTTTATACTCTGGCACAGAATAGTATACATGAAATTTTTTGATCAAGATGTTCACAGGAAACATTTTGTCAAAGGACCAGTTGATAGATTTTTTATTATTAATAATTAATATTCTGACAAAGTTATCAAGCCCAGATATAAGGGCTCATTTGGGAGCCAGATCTCATTCTCAATTTTACCCAGTACCTGATGAGACATAAGTATGTAGCAGTGGTAAGGAACTCAGAAGTAGAGATGGCAGTAGCAGCAAGGAAGGTAGTTGGGCAGAAACTTCACGATATAATTCATACCATCAAGGCACGGTGTGATAGAGCACATAAATGCCTAATTCTTGGCTACCGCTCTATATTGATAGGACCATATGGCACCCCCTGAAATCCCACCATGCCCACAATTTGTGCTAGCTCTCCTCTATGCCCCCTACTCTAACTAGACCTGGCTGGACCTGGAATTCTGGAATTTCACAGGACTGGGAGAGATTAGACAATGTCACAACTTTGCCAATGTAAAAACAGGTTATTACCTAATTCTGGCAGATGCAAAAGCCTGTCAACAGCTAAAACAAATAGAAAAACGCCAAGTTGTGCTTTTAAATCTAAAGCATTTCCCTTTTCTGTAAGAAAGGCAAAACCCTTGGCTGCCCCTGCTTATTACTTTTTGTCAAAGGTAACAGTCTGAAAAATGATGGTAACAGATTATGAGTGTGCACGCCCTAGTATTTGCTTTCAGTACATGAGCAGGAATATGATGTGGGCCGTGAATCTTTTGTATAAAATGCTCTCAAGATATTAGCAATAAAAGTGGGTGTATGTTTACAATCTGTTCAGAAGTTTTTGAACAGAAGATAGTAGGATGTTTGAAAATCTTAATATTACTCATAGTGAACATTTTTAAAGATATAATGTTAACTCTCCAATGAAAAAAATATAATTTTACATTATGCATGCTTAGAAATTCTCTTTTAGGAGAATTATTTCAGTTAAATTATTCTTCTCAGTAAACTTCAATCCTCCTTCCACAAAATAACTCACATGACTTCAAATATACACCCTTCCAGCTCGTGAGTGATGGCATTTTGTCTAGACCATGGCTCAACAAACTGTGGCCCACCATGGCCCACATCAGGCCTACTCCTACTTTTTCTAAGTAAACTTTTATTAGAACATAGGAATATGTTTACCTTTAGAGCTGCTACAGAATCAAAGTTGAATCATTGGAAACAATATTATGGCCAGCAAAGCCTAAAACTTTTAATATCTGACCATTTATAGAATGAGCTTGTCAATGCCTGGTCTAGATCACCAGTTTTCAACATTAACTATATATCAGAATCTCATGGAGACCTTTTAAAATTTCTGACCGAGAAATCCCATCATCAGACAATTAAAGTGCCATCTATGGAGGTTAGGGCTTCAGTGTTTTTAAGTACCCTGGCTCAGTCCAGTGCACACAAGAGGTTGAGAACAGTTGCCCCAGGGATCCCAAGTATTGCCAGAATGGGAAGTACTGTCCCAGTGGAGATTCTCTCTCACCTTTAGTTTCCTGTCTACCAAGTGGGATTCAGAGTTACCTACCAATAAGGCTATTAGAGATGTTCTACTGATACCATGTCCCATCCTCTCCTCTCCACTTTCTTCTGTCAGATCATTTTGGTGATACAGATTAACAGGTTTCATTTTAGCAGATGCGTACATACCCATAACATACTTTAATCATTTCACCTCCTCACCCCATTTCCCCCTTCTCTTCCTTGTTTCACATGTATTGGAAGGTTCGATGTATATAAATATTTTGCCCATTTTCCATGCCACCTATTTTCTGTTCTTTCAGATAAATAGCATCCTCTTCCCTATACTTTTTTCTTATAGTTTCAAATTTATTGTCATTGTACTGGAGAGTACAGCTCCTAATAAGTGTTGATAGACTTTAACTTTAACACGGTTCTTCAATACTTGGTATAAACTCTTTCTCTTAAATAAGGGCTTTCCCAAGGCTTTGCTCTAAGTTCTCTCTAAGCAGTCCCTGTAACAACACTGACTGTTGAAGGAGGTGATGCAGATGGGGACTGCAAAAGTGCTTCCAGGTGGCAGAAGGCAATGAATATTCAAAAAGACACTTTCATATGGAAATCTGAAAGCTCTTATGTAACAATAAAATGTAATTCTACCTCGCAAAGATTTTCTTATGAGCTGTATTTCTATCTTTAGATTATGGACCGCTAAATTAGTGGCTCTCCAGAATAAGACATGGAGGGATACTACCCAAATCATAAATGAAGCAGCAGTGTGCAACAGTGAAAATGCAACACCTGCACACACGCGTGCACATGCACACACACACACACACTCTCTCTCTCTCTCTCTCCCCCCCCCATAGGAATCAGAAGAACTGAGCTCAAGTCCCAGTTCTGCAACTTCTCGTCTACATGACCCCAATCTGGTCCGCTCACGTGTCTGGACTTCACATTTCTAAAAATATACAAAATTTGATCACAAAGTTTCCGAGAGCCCAACTGAATGAGTCTGTGACCTTCCTTTCTTCTAATAATCCATTGTGTCATCATTCACTGGAGAAATATCTCCTGATCACCCTTTTTACTAGACTTCTGCCTCTTTCCACCCCTCTCCTCTTTGTCTGTCATATACACACACTCAGAGCTTTTTGAATCATGCACAGTTGATTATGCAAAGGATTCAATCCTTCATTTGTCAAGTACTTGTGTGATAAGTAGTGTGAGCTTCTTCAATGAGCTCAGTATTGTTACTGCACGATATACAAGACAAGATTCCTGGCTTTGTGGAGAATACATTTTCTGGATGATGCAAATCACTATAATAATAGCTCAAAATGTTCACCAAGTTAATTGATTTTATTTGTAGAAATTTAATACTGTTATTCTATGTTTGTGTTTCAAGTAATGGAATGAAGTCTTATAGGGGTATTAGAGCCTGTCCAAGATCCCAAAAATGAACTTTAACTTTGGTCTTTTGATTCTATACCACATGTGTGTTCCACTGGGTCCATTAATTTTCCCTTATTTATACATATTTCTGCCTCCATACTGATAACCTTTAACTAGTTAAGCATTATATTGCTTGTACATAGTGGTGTATTTCCTCATACATCAAAGTCTTGATTCGCCGGGTTGCTTCTGATGCCTTGGCAAAAAACAGTGCTAGGGAAAGGGAATGAGGATAGGTATGAATTTATTGGAAATGAGAAGAGAAACAAAAGCACAGGCTCAAACAAGCTGAAACTTATTTCTTTTGGTCCTGTGTCTGACCTCATATATTCTGTACTCCAGTCACATTGCTTGTGTGGCCAGTTATCTTCTCCAAATATCTGCTCTTTCAGTACCCTGACAGTATTACATGCAAAGATAGAGTTTGTGACCCTCCCTTGTATTTTGTGGGCTTTGCACATTTATCATCTACTAGAATATGACAGAAGTGATGCTACGTAATTTTGGGGACCTTGTCTCTCGTGAGGCGCGTACCCTTGGAACCTAGCCACTCCTCTACCAGGAAATTCAGGCACTCTCTGCTGTGGTTCCTCTACATGCCTATCCTGGAAAGTTCTCCATCATTTTTAAGTATCACTTTATCTGGAAAGCCCTACCAAGTTTAGCTTTAGTCTTCTCCTTTGGAAATCTCTACATATACTTATCATAGAAAGTTATACTGTGTTTTCTGGTTGCCCTCACTATGCTGAGACCACCTTGAAATTTGGAGCCCTGTCTTGATTGTATCTCCTGTAGCTAGCACAGTACCTGCAAGAGATGAACAATTCATTAAAAGCTGCCAAGTTCATGAATCATGCAAGCACAAAATGAGCAGACAGTTCAGCAGCAAGCCACATGGAGACTTGGATTTTAGTTCTTGCTAAGCTTAGCATTTATTTAGAAGTGAAGCCATGTCATAACATCTCTGAAGCAATCTCAGGCTCCACTGAGAGAAGTTTTGTGTGAATAATAACAAAGATAACAATTCTGTTCTATAAGTTTCTGTTCTGAATATAGCTAAAATATTGCTCATTTTATGATAATACCTTTGAACATATCCTGTCTTTTTATCCCCTTTTAAAGATAAAAAACAATATATCTAGAACAGTAACTAAAAGAGGAAGGGGTATTTTGCCTAGAGAAAATCCATGGTGGGTTGGACTGCACTTTCTAATCTCTGGGCAGTTGTCCCAAGGAGGAAAGGGAAAGCTTCTGCTATTTGATTACAATTCAATGCCCATGACATTATCAGATTATATGATGATTGAGGAACTAAATTATGAATGTGTGACTTCGAAGACTAATGTTATCCCATCTTCGATGAAACCTAAGAAAACTTTCAAATTAAAAGAAAATTACATGTGTTGAGGATGGTGGAGTGTTGGGTTTACTTCTCAAATCAATTAAGGCTTATTTTGAGAGTGAAGGACTCTGTGGAGCAGAAAATGGCTCTATGATGCAGAAATGGGCTTGGTTTCTGTACCATAGGAAGAGAGACAAGAGAAGCGTCCCAGTGTGTCCTTGAGAACTTTCATAGACTGAATTTTACCAGTTCCTCAACATCAGCCCTTGGCACGGGTCTATCTGGCTGAAAAGTATGTGTGCTCAGTGCATTAAGTCATCATCTATTATACCTCATTATGCTCCAAGTAAAATAGCTGCTTATTTGAAAATAATTGGGCTCACTATGCAGATCGATGATCATTTAACCTGCTTTTGCAGTAACACTGGCATTGATACAACATCATTAATACAGAGGCCTTCAGATCTTTGAAGCTAATGGAAGAAGAGGTGAGGAAACTTGTGTTCTCAGTGCCTGCTCTAGCTCAGGCACCGCCGCTGATACCGACACTCATTAGCTATTGCTGTCTGCATTTTTCAGCTGAGGAAGTGAAGCAGTGAAGTCACACCTCTGTGATATACAGGTGGTGGAGGCTGGAGCTGCAACTGGGCTCTAGAACATCCCGACTTGGTAGCCTGCATCCTTCCCGAGGCTCACTGAGAACATACTGCACTACCTTATGGGAAATACAAACCGTACCCTGTGGGGAGGAGAGAAGAGGCAGGTATGTCGTAAATGCAGTCCCCAACAGGAAGCTTTAAAATGAGAGAAGAGAACCCACAGGGTAATTCAGGGGAAAGAAGTTTTGCTTCCATGCAGGGATGATTTCCAAAGGGAAAAAGTCTTGAGAGGTTGAGAGTGTTTTGAATAGAAATGTGATGGAAGTGGAGAAACCTCAGTAACCCCAGACATTCACCGGAGCCTCTGCTTTTGGCTTCTTTCCTCCAGAGGATAACCTAGTATTCATCACCTAGCTATGTGTCCTGGCCTCACAGGGAACCCTGGCTCAGAACAGGTCCCTGGTCTACTGATTTCCTTGTCTCTGGACTTAGGTATTAGAACCAGAGTCAGATTTTACAAATTTTAAAATATATATATAGTATTGATATAAACCATAAGTAAGTATGAAACACATATACAATAAAATGTATGCAATGAAAAAAAATATATAGTGACTAGGGAAACTCTATTCTCTTTAAAAAAATAAAACAGTAAAAGGTGAAAAATTAGTATAATATGAAGAGAAACCTGAGTTTAAGAAATAAAATAGTACCAATGCAGTTAAAGCCTTCTGTTTCTTTCCCTAATGGCATTCCTTCTCTCTCTCATAGAGTAATACTGTCCTATATTTGGTGTTGATAGTAACACCCATTCCAATATTAATGATTACTTGTGTATGTGTTTTATATGTAGGAACTTTGTAAATTTATTGTAATTGTAAGTGGGAAGTGATATTTTACTACTGTAATTCTTTATTGTTATTAAGAATGAAATTGATGTTTCAATATTAACCTGATATCCAAAAATCTTACTAAGTCTCTTATTCTAATAATTTGTAAAAAATGTTCTTACGTTTTACCTAAAAAGTTTATACACACATAGATTCATACCATAATATTATACTCCAACTGTTTTTTAATTTATGTTTGTAAGAATTATTGACATCAGGATGTAGCTGTTACGACTTTTTACATCACTGTAGTGCTACAGGGCATAATATTATATTGAATAAATATACAGTAGATGATTGAGTATTATTTTTGAGGTCATTTAAATTGTTTATAGCTTTTGTAGCCTTCCTTTTTTTTATTGTTGTTGTAGTGTTTTATTTTGTTTTAGGCTCAGATGGAACTGTATTAAATAATGAGGTTATTTCAGTGTGGAACACTCTTAAATGTAACTTAATACTCAACAGTGACAGTTTCTCACCGTAGGATGTGTACTCAGCATTAAGTTGCTGTGTGTAAATTCTTGTTACTCTCATTTTCGCCAACACTTGATATTATCAGATTTTTAAATTTTGAGCAGTTATATATATGTCATATTGTATCTCAAAGTAAGTTGTAGTTTGCATTTCTGTGTACCTTTGTGATTGAGTATTGTTTCATTTTCTTTATGTGTCTCCTAAGAATTTCTTTCTTATATTTTTTGCTGCATATTGTTGAGATGTTTGGCTTTTCAGTTGATTTAGTAATTTTTACAGTTTAGGTAGTCATTATATGGCTTTCATTGTTCTCTTTCCATAGTTTTTTTTTTTTTAATGCAATCAAATTTTATCGATTCTTGCTTTCTGGTGTTTGTAGTCTGTGTCTATTTATGAACTCTTTCAAACACTGGGATCAAAAAGATAATCTGTCATTTCTCTGAGATGTACAGTTTACATTTTCATTTGGATTTCTAATCTGTCTACATTTGACTTTAAGATTGTGAATGATATGGGGGTCCAGTTTCATTGTTTTCTATATGCGTGACCAGTTAAAGCATAGCATTCATTGACTTGTCCATTGTTAATAATATACCACAAAGTGCCATTTCTGACATACATAAAGTCATCGAGTTCATGTGCCTCTTTGGGGGGGTCTTTCTTATTCTATTGATATGTTTTTCCTGTGGCAATTCTACATTATCTGTTATTTTTATTATGTGTCTCAATATATTTGGGTGAGTCTGCTCACTTTGCTTTACTCCTTCGGGATTGTCATTGCTCTTCTCAGTCTTATAAACTAAATTCATTTTGAAACTTTCTTAGCCATGTTCCACATAGAGAGTATTTTTAGATTTTATGGAAATTACACTGAATATATACATCAAGCTTAAAAATAATTCAAAGCAGTATTATAAACATTTTTTTCCATGAATATAATATATTTTCCATTAATTAGATTATATTTTATAATTTTTTCCTTTTTTTTCCTCATTGAGTTTATCAGTACATTTTAGGTATACAGTACAGTTACATTCATTATTGGGATGTTGTACCTTAATGTGACAGGTCTTCATTCTCATTTTTTCCCCTTGTTCCTGCCTTCCCTTCACCCCTCTTTTATAATTTTTTCTTGTGCTTTGTTTTTATTTTATTCAATAAGATTTTAGAATATTTTCAAAGTTGAACTTGTTAAAACTGTAGGTTCCATATTTGCACACACGTGTGTTCATATATTACTGTGAAAAATGTTATTTTTATTGTAAATTACTTGTTGCTTTTATACATAAATGCAGTTTTGAAAATGCATTCATCATGTCACACATTTTACTTTTCTATTCTAATAAGTTTTCTGTGATTCTCTGGTTTTTCCTAAAAAACATATCATTTTCAGTTAATGAAAGTTTTGTTTGTGATTTTATAATTCTTAAATTCTATTTTTTGTGTTTCTTATTGCTTAGTTAGGGTATATAATGCTTTATTAAGCAGAAATTGTGATTGCTGGCATCCTTATCTCATTTCTAAATTTTAAGGAGACTATTTCCAGTGTTTGACAATTAATGATGTTCACAGATTTTCAGCTATCTTGTATCCAGTTAAGAAGTTTCCATATTATTTCTTATTTCTTTAATTCATGAATGACTGATCTGCTGAACTTCTTTTTAATATTCTAATTTGCTCAACAGTATTAATATTACTTTCTCATGTTATAAAAGTCCTATTTTACTAGAATAAACAACTTCACGATGCCTTATGTCTCTAGTAAACATTACTACATCCATTTTATTAATAGCTTATTGCATCATTCAGCTTTCACATCACTGAAAAAATAGACACTGAGAGTTAAAGAAAGAGAGATTTATTGTTGTAATAGTCCATAATAGGCTTAGCTCCAAGGCAGAAATTACATGGTGGAGGAAAGCTACTGACGCCACAGGGGCCAGGAAGCAGAGGGAGGGAAGGGAAAAACCAAAACCAGGCATGCACCTTTCCAGACCACGCCCCCAGTGACCCACCATTCCAAACAGGTCCCACCTCCTAACACCGTTCAGCGACACAGTCACCATCGAAAGGCCCCACCTCTGAGCATAAGACCTTTAGGGACCATCTTGCCTCCAGTGAGGATGGTCGGCTCCTTTGTCAAAGATGAGGTAGGTGAGTCCATCTGCAGTTGTTTTTGTATCTTCCAATCTGTTCTGCTAATCTTCATGTCTGTTTCTTTACCAGTACCATGCTGTTTTTCTCACAGTGGCTTTGTAGTATAGTTTCAAATTGGGAATTGTTATACCCACTGCCATGTGTCTGTTGCCTAGGATGGCTTTTGCTATTCTAGGTCTCTTATGGTTCAAAATGAATTTTTGGATTTTTTTCTAGTTCTGTGAAATACAGTACTGGAATTTCAATCAGCATTTCATTGAATCTGTATGTCAGTTTTGGTAGTACGGCTACTCTCACTATGTTGATTCTTCCTACCCAGGAGCAAGGGATATCTTTCCATTTTCTTATATCCTTTTCAATCTCTTTTTTCAGAGTGCTGTAGTTTACAGTGTAGAGGTCTTTTGCTTCTTTCATTAGATTGATTCCTAAATACTTCATTTTTTTATGCTATTGTGAAAGGAATTGTTTCCCTAATTTCTCTCTCAGTGAGTCTGTTATTTGTGTACAAGAAGGCTATTGATTTTTGAGTGTTGACCTTGTATCCAGCTATTCTGCTAAAAGTGTCATTAAATCTAGAAGTCTTTTGGGCAGGGACAAGGGGAAAAAATGAGAACCAAGACCTGTCGGGTAAAGGTACAAGATCCCAATGATGAATGTAACTGTACTGTATACCTGAAATGTACCAATAAACTCAATGAGAGAAAAAAAAGACTTTTAGGGAACATTTTACAATATAATCTATGACAACCATTATGAATTTTGTTTTTGTTTTGTTTACATATGCTAAAGGACCATGATCAGTAAATTCTCTATGATGTTGGACTATTTATAAAAATAATATTTCCATCAAATGAACAAATGATCTTTTGTACTATGAAATATTTTGTTTAATGTTAAAAATACTTATAAATGTTCAGAAAATTCATCTGTTAAAAAACACCCAAGCCTGGTGTTTTGTTGCTGAATACCTATCAAGCTATTAATCAAATATATTTAATTGTAATATTTCTTGTTTTCATTTCCTATTTTACCTGAGAAAAGTGTAGTTACTTGGCCTTTAATTCTTCATAATCCCTATCACCTTTATCTTTACTGTCTTTAATTATGTACTGTTTTGAACCCCACATATTGTTGATGACTTCTTTTTTATTAATAGCTTTGTGCAGAAGTTTATCTATTTTATTAGTCTAGCCAATGCTTGGTTTTATTGATCCTTGTTTTTGTTTTCTATTTCATTAACAATCACTTTCATTCTGTTTTTTATTTTTAAATTTTAAATATTTTGTTTAACTCATCATTAGTTTCTTTTGTTCTAATTTAAGAATGCAAGATTATGTTTTTTTCAAAATATCATGTTAAATGACTCTTAGAAGTCTTGATGCACAAAATTTTTGTTAGCATTGAATTCAAGAATTTAAAATTTTCTGTTCATTTCTAGTGCAACTTTAAAAATATATAATATTTTGATTATAATTTGTTATTAATTCTCAATTTAATTTTATTATATTCAGAATATTTTAGCTATATAATAACTTTTAAAATACTATTAAGATTTACACTGAGTGATGACCTGATAGATGATCTGATAGATGAAGAATTTTGGGAAATAGTTATTTGTATTTTATGTCCTAGTTTTATCTCTATTTTATCTCTAAATTCCACAGTTTATTTTCCACAATCAATATGCCCTCATATTTATACACAAGTATATTAGCTAACTTACTGTTGTTTCTTACAAGTCAAACAGGTAAAGACACATAAGGTAAAATACACATTACCAAGAAAAATGAGATAAGTGTGTTTGAATTGAAGGGGAATATGTTGGTATTATTGCTAATGTGTCTGATACTTTAATTTTTTTACTTTATACATTCACCATACATTTGACAGTCCTTCATTGATCAAAGTTTTATGACAATTTCTATCCAATAAAAATAAAATGATGTTGTACCCTTATTCACCAAAGCTGGCATCATGTGACTTCTGGTTCTTCTCCAAAGTCAAAATGGCCATGAAAGTAAATGTTTTCAACTGACTTGAGTACATAAAGGCAACCATGACAGTGCAACTAATGAGAAGTTTCAGAACTGCTTCTAAGAACTAAGTCTAACAGAGTAGAGGAAGTAGGAGGGGTAGGAGAAAGGGAAAAAGGGAAAAGAAAAAAATAAGTGAAAAGGAAAAAGGGGAAACAATGTCTTTGTAAACAGGGAAGGGTGGAGGGGGTGAAGGAAGGGAGGAGGAATGGGGAAATTAAGAACCAAGACACATCATGAAAAAGGTACAAGATCCCAATGATGAACATAACTGAATTATATACTTAAAATGTACCATTAAACTTAATAAAGATTTAAAAAAGAAAGTAGAAAGAACTATGAGATAAATGTGCTCAGAGTGAAAGTCTTTTGTGGAGGATTAATGGCAAAGGGTTTTTACTGTAACTGATTTTTAAAAATTAATCATTCACCACATTTTTTATCATACTATGGATACTCTTTCTAGAATTATTTTCCTTTTACTTCAAGTGCATTCTTTGTTTCTCTAGAGTCTATTATTGGTCACTGTTCTTTTTATTTTTTTGTTAAGTTTATTGGTACATTTTAGGTATAAATTGAAAGTGCAAATAAGGATTAAAATGTATAGTAGTTAATTTTCTTTTTTTTATTTTAAAAATCATTATTTACCTCTCAGCTTTTAAAAGACAGCTGTGATCACACAGTTCTAGGTTAACTTTTGTTCTCACATCTGACACATCCTCTTGTCTTCTTGGATTCAGTGGCGTTTTGTTTGTTTTTTTCTTATAATTAATTTTATTGGCACATTTCAGGTATGCAATATAATGATATTCATCACTGGAAATTTGCACCTTTACACAACCTATCTTGATTCATATCTTTCCCCATTCCCCTGCCCTCCCTTCAACCCCTGAATTCCACCTTATCTACAAAGACTCTGCTTCCATTTTTTTCATTTTCTCATATTAATTCCATTCCCTTATTTCCTTTCCCCTTCCCCTCTTATTTCCCCCTCCCCTTTGATCCTTTCCTTCCTATTCACATTATCTATTATGCTTTTTAGTCCTTTCTGGTTCTTTTTTTATTCTTTATGTTTTTATTTTCTCTCCTTCTGGCTACTTTTAAGATTTTTCTCTTAGACTTTACAGCCTTCATTTTTTCTATGACATATCCATATTGACTTAGGACCCTTTCTTTTAACTCCAAACATTTATGTTTGATCAATTTTGGACCATGCAGAAGTGTAAAATAATCCTATACCACCTCTCTGAAATGCTTTTTAGTCCCAACTCTAGGCTACAGGTAGTTTCCACTGATCATTCAACTTAGACATTTTCATTTTCATGATAATGGGAAAGTCATACATTTTCATTAGAACAGCCATTCTGTTTTTCATTTTCATTACACCATTCAAAAATTACATGAGCTATTCAACATTGTATTATAAAGTCAGATTTTTGTTAGATGGTTTTTCCTAAGCATAACCTAATATAAATCTGTGAGCATGTTTAATGAAAGCTAGTAAAACTGTGATATTCAGTAGGTTAAGTGTATTCCATTTTTGACTTACAGATATTTCCATCTTACAATGCATTCATCAAGACAACCCCTCATAAGTCATGGTGCAACTATATTTTTAATCAAATGTTACCCTTTTCCATTCTGTTTTCCATATCCCCTAACTTTTATGCCTTATGTCTGTTTCTCTGTACTGTATTCTTTATAACTTCCCCAGATATATCTTCCAATTTACTACTACTCTCTTTATCTAAGTCTATTCTACATTTCATTCCTAAATATATATGGTTTACATTTTTGTTCACTTTTGAGAAATAGTATTTTCTTCAGTTGTTATTTTATTTCAGGAATTTCCATATGTGTGGTTCTTTTCAAAGTCTTTCAGTTATTTCTTAAAATAGTCCAGTCATATATTTTTTATTATGTGAATACTTGAAACATCTTAAATGTTGCTATATCGTGTATAATAGGACTAAAATATGAAGTCACTGGTATCTTATTTGCACTTACTACCAGAAACCTAAGGCACTCTCAATCTATGATCACTTTTTGTACATTTTATGCTTGAAAATTCAAACTCCAAAATAGTTTGAAGTATGGCATGCAGTCACAAATTCTCACTGAGACAATTTTGTCTACCCTAGAGATAATTACAGTATACAAATACCTTTGTAGCTCTTCTTTTCAGCAGCCCCTACCACTTGAAACTTCCATTTAATATGAATTCTGCCTTTTGAGTGTCTCTGCTGTATGTGGGAGTTCCTGATCACCTTATGTGATAAGTAGGTCGTCTCGTACACCTTCATTATCACCTACCATTGATCCTCTTGTTCTTCATGTTTTACTGTACTAAAATGTGTTATTTGTTTAGTTATGTAGTATCTATCACCCTTCTGGAAAGTAATATATCATAAGAAACCTACCTCTTTTAGGAATTTATTTAGTCTTCTTTGCTATCTCTTTTCCTATATATCTATTCAACAAATGAATAAATATAGGACAAAAGAAAGGCAGAGACAAGAATCATTAAATAGCACGTCCGTACCCTTAATTATTTATAAATTATATAAAATAACTTAAATAACAGTAGTCTAAAGTTTTTTGGCACTCTGATATAATGCAATCAGTTTTTATGTTTGTTTTCCTATATGGCATATGGAACCCAGAGTCTCACACACGCTTGGAAAATGCTCTACCACTGAGCTGCATCCCCATCTCTTGCAGAAGATTTAAACCTTATGACAGTGATTAAAATATTAGCCTTCTTCTAAAGCCAGTATCTTTCTTAAAATAATTAAAATTAATAAATGTAAAGTAGGGATATAGGCAGATACTTATGGGTAGAGTTATGTTTCTGGTTATATTAAAGTTATTTGTTGAACTCAACTGTAATTTTATACTGCCACTATCCAAACCATTGAATAATTAATAATGGCAAAGATAACAATAATGTGGTATCTAATTCAACCCTTACACCAGGATCATATAATCGGTTTTGTTAGCACCTATTCAGGAGAAAATTGAGCCTCAAATATGTTTGGCTAATTGCCCAAGGTGATAGAAAATGACTGAGGGGAGATTGGATCAAAATCTTCTCTAATTTTTTTTTTTTTTTTGTACCGGGGATCAAACTTGGGACCTTGGGCTTACAAGGCAGGTGGCAGCAGCACTGAGTTAAGTCCCTGGCCCGAAATCTTCTCTATTTTAGATTAGGGCTTACCCCATTACCTTAAAGTTGCAGACTCTGAAATGTGTTGTGCTCTGCCACAAAGGAAGACCATGGGAGAACAAGAAGTGGTCAAATGTAGCCAATGCCTGAGAACACCTGTCCCTTTCGTGCATGCAAGCTCTCATAAACTCGAGGCAAGTGAAAGGGTACTGCACCTTTGTCTTGCTCTAGCTTTAGTTCCCTTCCTGCTGTCCTTTGTATGACTGAAGAGTTAAACTCACTGTGAGAGAGGGAAGAGAGGAAGAAAATAGATGTGCTATTTAGTAAGGGCTGTCCATCACACCTCCCGAGTTGTCCTGAAAATTGAAGGAGGAAATCAGAAGGAATAGTTTACTTTGTATGTTGATTGCATTGAATGTGTGTATAACAGGATATAAGATAGAAAACTTAACCGTATTCACGGATGAAGAAATTGAAAACCAGGACCCTGGTAGCAGTGTTACGGTCAAATACTTTGCAAGTGGTAGAATTAGAATTTGACACATATGCTTGTATTACTCCATGATAACTTCTGGTATCACATTATGGATATCATCTAAACTAATAAAAGTGGAAACATGAACAAAGAAGTTTTATCTTCTGCTTAGAGAAGGTCAGAAGAAAAAGACTTTCCTGGCCCTCATGACATCCACCACTGTAGATACGTTACTGTGCATGGTCCTAATAGGGATGAAGTCATCTTATGAGTTCTCACTGACTTTGTTCCTGCCTCGATGGCATCACTGAGTACTGTGATACTGTGATTTATGAGAAAGACTTACCTTTGTACCAGACTCTACATTTCACAGGAGACTGTCGAGAATGATGTCATTTGACCTAATTGATGAGCATGCACTTTCTTTTCCACAAGACAACTGTCATTGTAAACCATGTCTGATTCACTTTGTATCTCTCCTTGTCAAAACTGGGTGTCCCAAGTCCTAACTGAATAAAGGACACTGTGTGCAACGGGTACTATAAAGAGTGAAATAGTTTTTTTCCCCCAGTTTGCTTATGTTCCAAAACCGGAAAATGTTCAGGAAATACTATATGTGCCTCTTCCCAGTGCAATGATGACTCTTCTCTACCTGAATTTAAATTCACACACAGTACCCTATTAACCACTTCTTACTCTACTTGGGGGAAGTCAGTGGCACTAGTGCCAACTAAGTTAGACCCACTACTTCAGTATGGAATGGAGAATCTGCATCTTAGCCAGGTTCTTCCATAGAGTTGGCTAGGGCCCCTGCCCTCGCTTCCTTAGCTCTCCCATAGGCTTGTGTTTCCCCAGGCTCTCCTGGGCTTATGATGGGTGTCCGGATTCTCATAAACAGTCTCGTTTTGGCTCCAGTGGGCCTTGGTACAGTGTTTATATGACCTATAGTATCAAGGATCACAGGCTTTCTGTCTAATTAGGTTTCCCAGACCTAAGCATTCAGTTGGAATTAATGATAAGCTAAATAATTGTGCACTCTCCTCCAAAATTTGTTTAAACTCAAACTTCTTATCTAGATGTGACTGTATTTGTAAATAGTGCTTTTAAAGAGGTAATTAAATTAAAATGAGTTTTTAAAGTGAATCTCTACCCCAGTCTAACTCATGCTCTTATAAAAAACAGCCATCAATATATTGAAAGAGCAAGGGTGTGTGTGTGTGCCCAGAGAAAGAGCCACATTCTAAGAAGATAGCCATCTCCAAACCAAGATGGAAGGCCAACCTGCTAACATCATGATCTTGGACGTCTGTTCCAGAGCTATAAGGAACATATTTCTGTGGCATTTCTGGTAAACCCATATATATGGAAAATACATAGCATTCAGGAGACAAGCTCAGGTATAGTTTTCAATAATCCAGGTAGATCTGATTTCAAAATTCTCAGAGGTATAATTTTCTCTAGTCCTTTCCAGGTATCTTCCATAAGAGCAAAGATGTGGAAGGCATATATTTATGATGTAAAATGTGATGCAAGAATCGTGACAAAGAGAATGAAAGGAATGAATGTGTCAGAGAAGAGTGCCTGGAGGGTAGACTTGAGCTGGATTTTTTTTCTTTTTATTGAGCTTATTGGTACATTTTAGGGATACAGTCCAGTTACATTCATCACTGGGATCCTATACTTTTACATGATAGGTTTGATTCTCATTTTTTCCCCTTGTCACCGCCCTCCCTTCACCCCCTCCTCCCCTCCCCATTTACAAACACTTTATTTCCATTTTGTCATTTTCTCATATTTTTTTTCTTTTCCCTTACTCCCTTTCCCCTACCCTTCCCACTTTCCCTACACCTTTAGCCCTTTTTGAGCTGCATTTTGATTGACAGGTGACATTTACAGGAAAGCATGCAGGTCATATTGAGTAAGGGGAGGCAGGATGAATCCTCATCCTCACCCTTCCCCCTACTTCCCACTTTCCCTACACCTTTAGCCCTTTTTGAGCTGCATTTTGATTGACAGGTGACATTTACAGGAAAGCATGCAGGTCATATTGAGTAAGGGGAGGCAGGATGAATCCTCATCCTTCCTTCAATGCTTAGTGAACAAATAGAAGATATTAAGTATTTATACTTAAAATAACAAATTAAAATGAATGGCTATGAGAATGAGGATTCTTTTAACTATTACGAATATATTATTTACCTGGCATTATGCTGGGAAGCATACAAATAAAATAGGAAAGTCATTACCCATGAAAAATGCACAACCAAGCAAGACACATAAATAAACAGTAATTAGCCAACATGAAAAGTACTTCCCAAAACACGGCACTAGAGTGAAATGAAGAGTTTGGGATGCATAACCTACCAAGATAGACACAAATAGTTCCATGGCTAAAGATTAGACTTTTTTATAGGAGTCCTTGGAAAACACATCCTAGGGAGAAGGAACATAGCAATGTCCAGGCTCCAAAACCAAGATTTGTGCAAAAGAGAAGTGAATGAAATCTGATGATGAAGTTCTTTTAGAACATTTTCTCTCTGGTCTCTTATTTCCCATTTAATTAACTAATATTTATTTAATTGGCAATTTAGTTTCCCAAAGATTAGTCGACCAGAAAATTCATTAAGTTATTATGAGGACAAAACAAATTAATACGATCTCAGTGTACTGTTTAAAAAGGGATCTGAAGGTTCACATGTACCTTCAAAAAATAATTACCTGGGGGCCAGGGATTTAGCTCAGTGGTGCCACCAACTGCCTTGCAAGCACAAGGTCCTGAGTTCGATCCCCAATACCAAAAATAAAAAAATAAAAACTACCCGGCAACTTACTTAGAAACACTATATGTAATAAGCATTTAACTCATCATTTCACCAGTGTTAAGTTTCTTGCCTGTGAACCAGTCCTGCCTTTCACTTCATTCCAACTGCTCTTTGGAAAGCTGTGTGCTCAGGAGACTTGAGAATTAATGAGATATTCTGTAAGGACGTTTGTGGTGGGGCCTCTTGTTTGGGTTAACCATTCTCTCAGTTGATGGAAGAAAAACTAAGACATATGTGCTAATCCTCTGGGAAATTCTGCTGGGCTTTTAACTGCTCAGGAAGCATTTTTGGTGCCAGGTGTGTTCAATTTGTTCAGGCCAATGCATCTGAGGGAGGGTAGGTGTCCATGGAGAGAATGTTTTGACAGACTGTTTACTGCCTCTTGGGCTATCTGTGCAGGCTGCTTGAGAGCAGCTGGTACAGAGGCCCAGCTTTCTTCCATCATCTCCACCCACCTAGATTATTAGCAAGGCTGGCCCAGACCATGTGGCAAAAGTAATGAAGTCTGTGGTGCCTGTGACTTCCAGTGCCCCTGTCTTTTTCTTCCTGCCACCTCAAAACCCAAAATTAAAGAATGAAGCCCAAAGGAAGCAAAGAAGTTGTGTGGCCAAATTCCAAATGTAGTTGAGCAGTTAGAGATTGGTGTACTTACTACCCAGCTTGACATCTCAGCCTATTTTTATTTTTTTTTTAACTACTGGAAATTACACCTTATCTTGAACCAAAATTCCTTCACTGCTTCCATATTTATTGAACACTCATATTCTTCTGCTTCAGAAAATGTAGACATCATGATGGGATTATTTAGCCCAAGATGATGAAAGCCTAGATCATTCATTCCACCTTTCTAATACGGTGATTTGTTGCCTTTCTGGGTGTTCTATATTAATTGTGTCCTTTACGGTCTTCATTGGTGCTCCTTGAGGAATCACTTTAGTCAGAGGCCTGGCCTGATTCTTACTGCCCCACATTCGCTCTGGTTTCCTTCTGTGCTTGTCACGCACAAATAATCCCCAGCTGCCCCTCCAGTGCCTCTGACCTCACATTCTCCTATTATGCAGACCAGCTTAATTTCATCTCTTGATACCTTTTGGTGCTCTCGGCCACGTGCCTTCCTTATTTATTCACTCTGTCAATTCCTTATTTTTCCTGTGCTGTTGGTATACTCTCTTCTATGCACAGGATTGTGACATGCTCACCTTTTATTATCAATATGAACACAGTTGACCGACATACCAGGGGTCAGTCAGTCTTCACTGACTTAATATGTAGTGGTCTCTCAGATCAAGAAAGGCCCTGGGAGTTCCATTAGTGGAACTGCCATTGAGCACATACCTATGCTATGCCGTGGGTCCTAGTAGCATGGTCTTCCGACTTTGTGTCTTTCCCTAATACTAAGCCTGCTCCAATAGCCTCTAGCATTCTCTTCTCGTTCTCTCTCCTTGCCTTGAGCAGGGAACAAGAGCTGGCTTTGCTTGAGCACACTGGAGTCGCAGGACTTATAAAATCTCCTGACTTAAACTCTGCCTTGCTAGCTTATTAGTCATATGCTGTGTGATACAAAAAAAATTTCTATCCAGTTTCCTGTGTATACCATAGGAAGACTGGTAGGGTCCACTTGAGAGTATCCTAAAAGCTTATCTGGTATTTTAATGATATGGGACCCGCTTCAGCCTCATATAAGCATCTGAGTTATCATCTGCTTTCTCGTGTTCCTCAATACTTGTTTCATCTTCTAGAGCAGTGATGGTGAACCTTTTGGAGACTGAGTGCCCAGACAGTAACCTGAAACCCACTTACTCATTGCAAAGTGCGGACACTGCAATTAAACCTGAATACTGAGGTTTTAGTTTAGAAAAAACAACCATTAGCTGATGCTCAACTGTTCAGGTGACTTGGCTTCATGTTAACAGAGAGGCTCTTGTGCCCACGGTAGCTCATGTGCCATAGGTTCGCCATCACTGTTCTGTAGTCTTCAGAATAAAGCTGTGCTCCAAACTCACTAGGCTCATGGTTTGCCTTTCTTTTTTTCTCTTTTTGGTTGCCCTGCTGTTGACAAAAATTTCCTTAAAAACTCAAAACCTTAGACTCTGATTTATTATTATTCCTCAACAGTCACTACTACTTCGGGTTCACTGCACATGGGAACATTTGTTCCACTTGCTTTTCTAATGAGTAGGATTAAAAAAGAAATAGGAAAACATCATTTAATATGAAGACTATACTTTCCACACAATATTGTAAGTACGTCTAACAATTATTAGTTTTCCTATAAAGAAGATCAATGTTAATTTTTCTTTTTCAAGTGTTCAAATTTTAGAGTAACAAACATCCAGTTAAGAGACTTAAACAATGACGATTAACAGATTAACATTAGACTGAATATTTTTTCCAAGCTTGCATTTTAAAACTTTTGTCTTTTAGTGTCTATAGGTAGCACCTATACTCCTCAGTCCAAAGAGGCATCTAATCCTCCTTACTGGCACATAAAGAACAGGACACTGCATTTCCAAAGGCATTTGAGCTCTAGTTTAGCATCTTTTTTTAAGGAGTGGAGAGCAGTGCTTATTTTCCTAAGGTTGCATAACTAGCTGGTTGCAACAGTGGTGCTAGCAGGCAGGCTGAATGACTTTAGCCCAGAGTGCTTCTACTCTAGCCAGGGTCTCCCCCAAAGCGCTTAGTAGATACAGGAGGATGACCTGAATTGGAATTTTCTTAGTTTGTGGAAGGGGACATCAGCATCACATTAAAACTCCATTGCATCTGCATAGATGGAGCTAGAGATCATTATGTTAATTGAAATAATCCAAACACAAAAAGACACGTATTTCAGGCTCTCACTCATATGTGAAAGCTAAGAGAGTTGATCTCATAGCAGTTAATGATAGACTAGAGGCAGGGAGAATATCATAGGGTGAGGTGAATCAATTTATACTGTATTGTAGTTAAAAAAGAGCAAAATGTTCTGGGGTACTCTTGCATAGTTGGGTGACTATAGGTGACAATAATACACTGTACCTTTCAAACTGCTAGGTGAAAGGATTTTCAAAGTTTCATCACAACACGATGATAAACATTTGAGGAGATCAATGTGTTTAACCTGATATGAACACAATGCCATAAGTACAAGTCTAAAATATGACGTGGCACCCAATTAATATGTATAATCTCTCTGTTTTTATGTATCAGTTAAAATGACTATTTTAGATGCTTCATAGGATAACAGTGGGGAGAAGAAATGTTAGACTAAAGTTTACAGGCTCTTACCCAAATCTGCACTTGTAGGACACACATTGCACAGTGAAAAGGTGACCATGAAAGGTGAGCCAGTTATGCAGTAGCCCTCCGGGGAAGGGATCTCAAGGTACTCAGAAATTCACTTCTTGCATAGTTGTCACATTACATTCGGCACAGTCTTCCTGACCCAATCTGTGCATTTTCGCACCGCTGATTTACTCTGGCCACGAGGCTGCTTAAGGGTGACTCATATTGTTACTATGCTACACTGACTTCTCTGCCAAGGATTACCAGTGCTTCCAAAGCTGTGCACCCTAGGATCCTGCAGTTCTCTATGTAGAAAAGAAATGTGCTCAAAGTTCACTCACCACCATAAAAATCTGATTGTGTAGCCAGTTTCCCATAGACCTCTAGCCTCTAACTTCGCCTTCTATTCTGATAGGTCAGTTCCCTTCAGACATAGCCAAGGAACACTTGTGCTGTAATAATGGGTCATGTATAGAAAAAAATGTGTTTTTTAATTTTCTTCTCTGAACCCATTTGTCTCATCTCTATAATGAGACTGATGATGCTTCCCTCTCAGAGCTATTGTACAAATTACTTGTGATACAAGATATGAAAATCCAACAAGCTACAGAATGCTGTACAATGTTACATCTGCAGTTTCTAACTTTCTAAAGCCTTCCGTTTTGTGCATCCACTGTTTACCAGCATGTAATGCTTCTTTTTATGCTATGAATCTATTTTTTTTAAAAGGACTGTCATTTGTTTGTTGAAAGCCTAATGAATTCATTCAAATTTGCAAAGGTCTTAGGTTATTAGATGTTTGATGGCTATCATAAGTCATTTCCATGTTTACCTATTTTCAATTTAATGACAGGTGAATAGTTTGTACTATGCCCACATTGAACATATGTCTTTTCTCAGAAATCATTTACTAGGTTCAGGCCACATTGCATTTTACTATAATGTAGATCTAGCATTGCCATGGGCAACAATTGAAGCTGCATATACTTGGGCTTTATTGTTTGGAAACTACATGCTATGAAAGTATTATAATTAGGGTCATGAGACCTACTGTGGAGACTTATCTCACAAGGAAGCTATTGTGTGACCTCGAGAAACCTCTGTATGTTTTTGAGCTTCAGATTCTTCATCAGAAAAGTGACAATGATAGCATTATGCTGTAGGGTTGTAATTAAGAATAAACAAGATACCATTTGCAAACTACTTAATAAATTTTAGAATCCATTTGCATATTGTGAAAGTTGACGTCACATGTAAGTGATCCTTTTAAGATTTATTTATTTCCTCATTTTGACAAGAAAAACATCCTCAGAAGTGAATGTGTCTATAAAGCCGTTGGCTGAGAATGTACTCTTCTGATGTGTATTCATCTGTGTCCTCCAAGAAGCAGAGTGCAAGCCAGATTACATGCTCAGGAATTTTTAAGAGGAAATGACTGTGTTTAAGACAATAGAAAAGTTACCAGGGAAACGGGGAGAGCCAACAGATACAAAGCAATTATGTGGCTGCACATGAAGGAGTGAGGGAAAAGAGTTTGGATGGAAGCATTTTAGACTGCAGACTAAGTGAAAACTAGCAAAACCAAGAGGGTGCCAAAGTCAGTTCTGAGGGGGCCCAGTATCCCAGCAACTGGTCTCCCTTACCATCCCTGACATCCCCTATCCCTGCCCTGGTGCAGCCTGTAGAAGGACATGGCCTTGGAGCTAACGCATGATGGACTTCTGAGAGCAGTAGCAGGGCCTTAGGCAGTCATGTGCAGCTAGACCTTGGCTGCCTTACACATTTCCTTTCAAAGTTTACAAGAAGAGCAGGCACTGCCTCATTCTGGCTTTAGGAATGCTGTTTGTTTTGTTTTATTTTGTTTTTATTTGTTTATTTTGTTTAATTTGTTTCAGCACTCACATTTATTTTTCTTTTCAAGCAAGGTTTCAACAACCCAAAGAATGGCAAAAGGGGGGTATTAGTTTAACAACACAATGAACTGTTTGATATTGGCTTTGACCAAATACTGGGTTATGTCATCCAGTGGGTTTTGATGTCTGGTAGTAGTACAGCCACTAGTTCATGGGCATGACCATCAGCTTTAGATCTTCTCTCAACTGTCTATGCCTTTTGTCAAGTTATCTAACTTCATGGAACTGCTTTCCGTTTCACAAGATGAACATTATAATATCCATCATAAAGAATATCACAACTATAAATTATAGTTGATAAACAGGAAGTTATATGTCATAATTCAGTTAAATTAATAAAAGTAGTAAATCAGTTTTTAAGAGTTACTATTTATGTGATCATCAGTCACACTATAAGCATGATTTAGTGAAATCTCTATGCAGTTCTAATAAAGTTCATATTTGTGCCTGACCCAGCATAGAATTAGCACACGCCAGGTTTTTAATAGATACTAGCTCCTTTCTTCTCAATTTCCCATACAGTTTTACTTCCTGCTATCAAAATTATATATCTATTGGCTAACATTAGAAAATTCTATCTTCCTGGTAGATTTGCTCATTTTTTTTCTCTAGGCAGTATTGATAGATGGATTTATTGAACATTTAAAATTTTTCTGTATAATGGACATATAATAATTATATACGCATATGGGGTACAATATAATAACACAGTATATAATAGGTATGGTTCCATTTAATTAGTATTCCAATCTCCTTATCATTTCTTTGTGTTTGAGTAGGAGCATTCTAACTCCTCTCTTTCAGTTCTTTATAAAAAGTACCACAGGTCATCTAGGCTATAGTCACATTACTGTGCTATGGAACAGTAGAACTTAATTCTCCCATCCAACTGTATTCCCTACCCTTCCTAGCCTGTAGTCATCACTACTCTGCTATTCTTTGAGATCCACTTGTTTACCCTCCCTGTATATATGAGAATGAGTTGGATGTGTCTTTTCTGGAACTGCTTTAATTTAATATGATATTCCCCAAACTCATCTATTTTGCCACGATGACAAGATTTCATTTCTTTATGACTGAATACCATGTATATTTAAAAGAAACTTATACACTATTGGTAGGAACACAAAAGCCCTCAGCCATAATACAGAACAGCGTAGAGGTTCCTCAGAAAACTAAAAGTAAAACAACCATGTGATCCATCTACATCACTTCTGGGTGACTCTCCAAAGGAAATGAAATTAGCATATCAGAAAGATAGCTGCATGCCCATCTTTATTTGTAGCACTATTCACTATTGCCATGGTATGGAATCAATTGAAGTCTCTACCAGCAGATGAATGGGTAAAGAAAACACCTATGCCTGTAGGAATATTCTTCATTCAACATTTATTTTTATTGAGTATTTGCTGAATGCCTAATTGATGCCAGATAGCAAAATTCAGAAATGACCATAGATATGCATGTGATAGTTCTTGAATTTAAATAACTGATGAGGGTGACACAGGAGGATGGTCCTTGTATTGCCTGTACCTTGGGCAGTGCAGTCCATTATGTTTAGGCCTATAAATTTGTCAGAAAAACTTGTGATTCTTTTTCTTTCCTTTCTTCTTAACTCTCTCCTTTTCTTTCTTCTCAGCCTTTGTCTTCCTCGCCCCCACTATTCCAGCTAATATTGACTCAGAAAGCTTTCAGGCCACGAGCAGATTTCTGTATGCATATTAAATAAATTAATCCTTAGCATAATAGTATGAAATATTTGCCTTTATTTTACAAATGAGGAGTCTGGAGAAGTCAAATTAGTTATCTAAGAGTCACCTATCTGCCCACAAGTAGAACCAGAATTCAAATCCAAATTTTCTGACTCTACACATATCACCCCTGGGTACTGAGAGAAGAGGAACAGTGAGGAAGGTGAAAGGGATTGAGCAGGCAGATACTCTCGGGGGAGCACGGCTGGTGGAAGAAGCAGTCTGTGTACAGGCACGTGACTCACTAGTGTCATCTGTGACTCCTAGGACAGCGGTTAATACATAATGGGTTTTATGTGAGGCCTGTTGAATGAAGAAATGAATAAATAGAATTGGATGCTTTCCAGCCAGCCATCTACCAATCAACCTCTCCACCTGCCCCCAGTTTCTCTCAAGTTCTGTGTCATCTCAGTGCAATTGGAAGATCTCCCAGACTATACCTGCACAAGCGACTTCCTCTCCCTAAAATTCTTGTAATAACCAATATCTAACTCTCCGATGATATGTAATTGTAAGATACCATGAGTATTTGGTACTTTTTATATATATATATGCCATACTGACTCCCCAAGAACAGGGTCCATGAATGGCAGTAGCATGGAGATGAAGACTCACTAGTTTGGGAGCAGATACATTTGCATGTTACATGGAACCTCTTCTGTTCAACAGCCATGTGACCTAAGATCAAATGCTTACCAAAATTCAATGAGATCCTTGAGATCACATGGGCCCATGCCTGGCACACAGCCTCTCCACCAGTGTAGATTGATTCTTGCATGTTTATTACCTCATTCATATATTTTCCAATGAGGCTGTTGACAAATGTCCTGTAAGGAAGTGCTACAGCACATTGGAGCCACAGAAACCCAACTATAGGTGTCAGAGACCACTGATCACCTAGTCAAACCAGAGGGGAGCAAAGACATTGAGCGTTACAGATTTTTTCTCAACAATGGAGATTGAAGCAAGATATTGTTCCCAGGGTCAAGCAGTGCCTCTGACAGCTTACAGACCTCTCAATATATAGGAGGAGAGGCTGTCTCTGGCTTCACTTGGTTTACACAAGACTTCGGTAGAATAAACTCCTCTTGCCTTATATGTAATTTGAAAGGTTATTTCTGTACTTGGAGTGAACTATGCACTCCCTCTCATAATAACTCTTGCTTAGTCAATGAATATTTATTAAACACTTGTTCTGCGCAAGATGCTTTAAGCCAAGCTGGGTACACAAAATTAAACAGGCAATGATTGTAAGCACCACTAGAAAAGCTTTGTCTCTGAAACAGTCTGGCTTTCCTCAGCAGTTTGTAAAACTTTCTGAGATTTACTCTCTTTGTCTATAATACAGATATACTAATAATGTTTGTCTGATACGGATAACTATAAACACTCAAAAAGATTATCCAAATAAAATATTTTATCTTAGTATATACTAAACATTTAATAACTGCTAAATTTTGTATGTATGAGGTACATATACATGGCTCTGTATATATACAATATGCCTCTCCTCATTTTTAAGCTAATAATCATACATTTCAAACAAAACAAGACTACATTCAGGGAGATATTAGGATGTCTTTTGATTTGCCCTTGAAAGTTTTTGTAAATTGTTCCCAAATATTATTGTGGAAAGAATTCTACCATCATATAATACTTCCAGAAGCCCAGAGGAGTTACTTGAGAGCTGTGGGTGGCACGAGGCAGGGGTGAGTAGGAACAGCTTCACAGGATAGGTGATGTTTTGCATGATATGGAGAGGTATTCACGGCAGAGAAAAAGGAGAAGGTAGAAACTGAGGTCAAGGTAAAGACTTGAATACCTTAAGTACTCATTGCAGTTCATAGGTTATCTAGCTCCATACCTCATCATCTAGATTGGCTCGAAGCTTGAGAGTATGGCTTTTCTCTTTTGTATTCTTTTATTAAAAATAAAACATTTCAGACGTTGTAACTTAGCACAATATAGTACTTTTTACAATGCGGTTGTTGAAGCCAGCACGTTTGTATTGCGTCAGACAAGGTACTGGGAGAGTAAAAGGTACAAAATGGCTTTTTTATTGTTATTAAGTTTATTGGTGCATTTTAGGTGTACAAATACAGTTACATTCATCATTGGGATCTTGTACCTTTCCATGACAGATCTTGGTTCTTATTTTTTCCCACTCCGCAGGCCTCCCTTCACCCCCTCTACCCTTCCCTATTTATAAAGATATTGTTTCCGTGTTTTACCTTGTCACGTATTTTTTCTTTTCCCTCTTTACCTTTCCTCTGCTCCTCCTCCCACTTCCTCTACTCTTTTAGATCTTTGATTCCTATTACACAATATCAATTATATATTTTAATCCTTATTTACACTTTAGTGTTTCACACCTGAGAAACTATTCAATATTTACATATGTGTGACATTAATTTCATTTAAGGATATGGCCTCAATATGCACCCACTTAGCTATTAATATCTATAGTTTCTCGTTCTTTATGGCTGGGTAGTGCTCCATTTTATTAATAAAAACACACTTTCTTTATCCAGTCTCCACTTGATTGATAATTGGGCTGTTTCCAAATTTTAGCTATTAGAAACTGTACCACTATAAACATAGGTGAGCATATATTGCTGTAGTATGATTCTTTTAATTCTTTTGGGATGATACCTAGCAGAGGAATAGCTGGGTCAAATGGAACCTCTAATCCTAGTTGTTCAAGGTATCTCCATATTGATTTCCACAGTGGTTGCTCCAGTATGCATTCTCACCAACAATGAAGAAGGGCTCATTTCTTGCCACAACTCTGCCAGCATTTGTTATTGATTGATTTCTTGATAGCAGCCATTCTTTCTGGGGTAAGGTGGAATCTCAGTGTTGTTTTCATCTGCATCTCTGGAATGATTAGTGATTTTAAACATTTTTTCATATGTTTATTTGTTGGTTTTACTTCTTTGGCTAAGAAATATCTGTTCACTTCAGATGCCCATTTTTCAATTGGGTTTTTATATTTTGGGGGTC
>NW_022900928.1:32830424-32874543 GCF_012274545.1 Fukomys damarensis | reverse complement strand
TTTTAAGTTCTTTATATATTCTAGATAGTAGAAATTTGTCTGAAAAACAGCTGGTAAAAATTTTTTCCCACATTGTGGGTTGTCTCTTAGTTCTGCCTGTGATTTCTCTGGCAGTGCAGAAGCTTTTTAAAAAGATGACATCCAATTGTTGATTCTTTGTACTAGTTCCCACACTACTGATCATTCACTGTGACCATGTTGGATTTATCCCAGGGATGCAGGATGGTTCAACATACATAAATCAAATGCAATACACTATATTAACAGAGTCAAGGACAAAAACCATATGATCATCTCAATAGATGCAGAAAAAGCATTCAACAAAATTCAATACCCATTCATGATAAAAACCCTCCATAAAATTGTAATAGATGGTCTTTATCTTAACCTGATAAAAGCGATCTATGAAAAAATAATAGTCAAAATCATACTAAATGGTCAAAACCTGAAAACCTTTACGCTAAAATCAGGACAAGGAGGTCCACTATCACCACTCCTGTTCAATATAGTTTTGGAAACATTAGCCACAGCAATTAGATAAGAGAAAGAAATAAAGATATTAAAGGAAGAAGTTAAACTGTTATTATTTACTGATGATACTCTACGTAGAAGACCCAAAACATTCCACCAAAAGACTGCTAGACTTAATTGACAGATTCAGTGAAGTAGCCGGATACAAGGTAAACACTCAAAAATCAATAGCTTTCTTGTACACGAATAACAGACTCACTGAGAGTGAAATTAGGGAAACAATCCCTTTTGTAATAGAATCCCAAAAATGAGAAATATCTACGAATCAATCTAACAAATCAAACAAAAGTCCTCTACATTGAGAACTACAACACTCTTAAAAAAGAGATTGAAGAGGATATAAGAAAATGAAAAGACATCCCTTGTTCCTGGGTAGGAAGAAACAATATAGTGAAAATGGCCATACTTCCAGAACTGCTATACAGACTCAACACAATCCCTATTGAAATCCCATCAGTATATTTCACAGAACTAGAGAAAACAATCCAAAAATTCATTTGGAATCACAAGAGACCTAGAATAGCAAAAGCAATTCTAGGCAACAGAGACATGACAGGGGGTATCACAATCCCCCATATGAAGCTATACTACAGAGCCACTGTGATAAAAACAGCATGATACTGACAAAGAAATAGACCCAAGGATCAGTGGAATAGATTAGAAGATGCAGAATCAACTCCTGATATACTCAGCTACCTCATCTTTGACAAAGGAGCCAACAACCCTCAGTGGAGGAAAGATAGCCTCTTTAATAAGTGGTGTTGGAAATTCAACTTGTCAGAGATTAAAACTAAACTCATATCTTTCACCATGCACTAAACTAAAGTGGATTAAAGATATAAATATTCAAACAGAAACACTAAACTCACTGGAAGATAAGTTAGGTAAAACTCCTGAAGATATCAGCATAGGAAAAGTCTTTATGAACAAAATGGCTTTAGTCACATGGCTAAGGGTTTATCTGATCACCAGCAAGGAGCTCACAAGAAATATCACCTAAAGCCTTAGTTCGCCTGATCTTCTTCACCTCTCAATGCTTGGCCTTCCCCACAGCCTGGAAGACTCCTAGAAATCAAACCTTTTTCTAATGAATGACTTTCCACAGGAGGCAAAAGTAAAAACTGTCAAACCTTTTTAAGATTTAATTACATGGCTAGCAGAATGTCACTTCTCTCTCATCCTTCAGCTAAAGTACCCTGCAGTTAAATATCTTGTGGTCAAGGGAACTGACTGTACAGAAGCATGCATAATGAGAGGGATGGTTTAATGGGAGCCATCAAAGTACTAATCCACCATATTGAAAAACTTCCCAAACTCAAGAACCAGTGAACAAGGGGTACATCTTGGATTAGTTGGGCCTATTAATTTTCTGTGAAGAGTGTCACAATGTCTGTGGAATATGATCTCGCCTTCACTATGAGAATTGAGTCCAAACAACTCTGACCAGGTGGTTGTCAGATACTGCTCTTCTTTATCCTAAGAGCCCAGAATGCAGCCACTATTGTCTTTGCAGAGAAATTCCCTGACCTTCATGGTTGATGGAGGGTATAAGAAGGTCCTAGATAACTAGGAAAATTACCAGGGACATAGACTACTTTAGATGCCAAGTGGCAAAAGAAAAAAATCCTTAAAAACATTTACCATCTTCTAGCCAAATTTTCAGAGTTATTTGATTCAGGACTATTGAACATGGCCCTATTGATCTTTGAACATGTGGGAATTATCAGTATCATAACTATAAATTATATTTATGAAGACTTTTAAATAGCACACAATGATTACTTTTACTCTAGGAAGCCAGGAGAAGTGGCAGGGTGTCAGTTTTATACAAAATAATAGAACCACTTCTTTCACAGTTATCTGACAAAGACAGAAAGACAGATTTTCATTGGCAAAATGGAAATCTCATTTTGTTGACTTGGTAGCTTCAGCAATTTCTCCTTCCTTGTATACTTCATCTCTCTAAAGAAGACAGTATGTGAAATCACTCTTCATTTTGCTTTCATCTTTTAGTAGGCTTTTTTTTTAATTTAGCAAACTAGAAAGGATCCTTGCAAAGATACATTTGAGAATAGGAAATAAAGCCCTTCAACCAAAGGAGTTACAGATATTCAAAGAAGTATTGATGCTGATAAAATATCTATGATAGACACATGTCTAGGTTGTGTTTAGATGTCCTCCCGAAGTCTCATGCAGTTATAGATGGGGAGTTTTCAGAGGTGGCTGGATCTAGACTGTGTGACACTAGAACAGATTCATGGGGCAGTGCTAGTCTCAAGGGCACTAAGATTAAGGCGTGAGTACTACCCATTTTAAATAGTTTGTATAAGATAGAAGGGACAGACAGATTCTGTTAAGGTCACTTACTGCTTTTCCTACCTTCTGTTTGCTATCAACTCTCTCCTTTGCAAGGTCTGTCAGCCATGCTGCTCTGCCTTGGAGCCAGATGATTATGGACTGAAACCTCTACAAGCTGTGAGCTAAATGAATCTTTCCCCCTTGAACTTTGGGTATCCAGTGTTTTCTCTTAGCAACAATAGAGAAGTAACAAAGACAAGGGATGATCCCTAAAAGCAGGTGCAATAGTCATCTTCCTGGTAGGGAAAATGAGGTCCTTAAAGAGACATTTTGGACTGGCACCTATTGGTACCTCGTCGCTCAGACTTTAAAGGCCAGGTTCCCTTCCCATAGTACAGTGTCTCTTTTACCCAGTAATTTTTTTTTTCATTTTGAAAATTTGAGAGTTAAAAAGTGTTATAGTATTGTCTGACTATTGTATGCCTTCCAAAATTCATATTTTGAAATCCTAACCCTGAACATGATGGTATTAAGATAGAGGTTTGGGGGGAAGTGGGTAGGTCATAAAGTGGTACACTCATGAATAGGATTAATGCTCTTATACAAGACCTCAGAAAGCTCTTCTGCCCCTTCCGTCAAGCAGAGAAGTACCTATAAATTACCATCTATGAGGAATCAGACTCCAAATCTGTACACCTTGATCGTAGACTGCCTACCTTCCAAAATTGTAAGAAACAAATTTTGGTTATTTATAAAGCACTCCATTCATAGTGCTTTGTTACAGCTTCCAGGAAGGACTAAGATAGGCCGTGGATGGAAAAAAAAGCAAAGACCCAGTCATGAGAATCCAGGGTTTTAGTATAAAGTCTGACGGTGCATCATTGTGTGGGTTTAGACAAGCACTTCACTTTCTTAGGCCTCAGATGCCTCACTTGTGAAATAAAGTTTAAACTAAATGACTGCCAAAGTCTTCTTCAGCTTAAAATTCTGATCAATTCTCCCTGACTAGCTCCAAGGAGGCTACATCTATGGGGGCTGTATTGGAACATTACACTTTAAAGGGAGCAAAAAAAAAAAAAAAAATCAGCTCCAAACCTACTGTTTAGAGGAGCCTCTAATCCCTGGAAGGGATGGTTTTGCTGTGGCTGCAGAGGTCAGCAGCTGCAGGAAGCTAATTTAGGTTGTCCCTGGCTCATTGGCAATCATGAGGCTTGATATGCTTTGGAAAGAAACTAAACACTCCTAATCACCTCGAGAAAGGGATAACTCATTATAACTGCACACTGAGGAACTGCAGTGACATTTATTCCACATTTGTGTACAAATAGATTACATTATTTAACTAAATCAGTTTGGGCAGCTGGAAGCTACCTGTGTACTCATTTATCCTTGCAGAAGATTGAACAGTGATTAAAAGAGAATACATCTTTAATTCCAGATGTCATATACATTTCTCAAGGAGAAGGTTTTGTAAAACTCCATGCTGATGGTTTTACACTAGCCAAGCGTCTGCTTTAATGCCACAGCTGGATTTGGAGGCAAGGAGAAGAGGTACAAAAGCCAGGAGGGCCCACTTGTGTGGCCATCTGGGACAACTCAGTTCTGGTGGTGTGTTTTCCTCTTTTGCTAGAAAAAATGTTATTCTGCGTCCCCTTCCTGGCATGCTGAAGGTTGCAATAGTCGAGAAACAGAATCTTCTGTCCGATGGTTCAGTTCCTTAATTTGGCCATCTGGAATTCCAGGTAGCACAATGTTTCAAAAATGTTATCTTTCAAATGGGAACAGGTCCCATGGGACAACCAACCTGCCCTTTGGGATTCTTCTCCATTCTCTGAGCTTTAGATGCTTTGGATTTTGTTTTTCTTTCTCATTTTTCCCCTTTTGTTCCTAAAGATGGAGCTAAGTGGATACATTTGAAACATTGTTGTCCCCATAATGTAGAGGACCATTTCTTTGTAAATGAGTCATAGAACCAAATGAATGCACTACACTTCATAGAGGTCCTATAAGACTCCCCTAAAAATGAACATGAAGAAAGTAAAACTTGTTAAACACCTACTGTATGTCAGATATGGTGTGAAGCATGCTGCTACACAAACTCAATTAATTCTCATAGCTGGCTTCGGGGACAGCCCCATAGGTGGTACAGTCACCCCACAGGGTCTGGACTCAGAAGGACCCCCTGCTCAGTTTAATGATCTGCTGTCAGATCTTGAAATTCTTACTAGTTTTCCTACAAGGGGCCCTGCAGTTACATTTTGGACTGGGCCCTGCAAATTAGGTAACCCATCTCAGCTGGCTGCACAGGTACTTACTATTATTCATGTGTGTCCCTGCACCCAGCAGATTTTAAAAATCAAACAGCAGTTCTGCTATGTCACAACTACCAAACCACAAATCTTGTGCTCTTCTGTTTGTTCTGTAAAATAAAAATGTGCAGATGCGTAACACTGCCTTAAAAGAATCTCTGCCTCAAAATACACTCGGCCTCTTCATCATGCAAAAACACCCCACCCATGGAAAGAGGGAAATAGTATAATAAAAACAGAAAAAAATAGCAATTATAATAAAAATATGTCTGCAGGCTTTGTGTGCATCTTTTCCTTCATACCTGTACACTCAGACATGTTATGGTCATGTGTTTACACATGAGAAGCTAACTAGTCACACCTGAGCCTCAGCAAACGATAGTGAAAGTACTTTTCTATCATTTCAAGTTACAAAGTTATCTTCATCATATATCTGAGCCAGCTACAGTGACTTGTGTCACATCCTATAGTTCTCAAGTAGAAAAAGTCCTTCAGGTGGTAAATAAATCATGCTTGGACATTTGCTATTTGGACTGGAGGCTTATGTTGGGACTATTTTCTTGGGGGGAAAATGTGTCATCCATTTAGGATTCATATAGCGTGGGCTACTTTAAAAAAGTAAATAATTGATATACATATATTAAATGAATACATTCTGAGCACGTACTGTGTCAGCGTTGGCTCCACTGAGCACCTTTATGACCAGAGCATAGGGTAGAAAGGGAAGAGCATCGTATTTTTTCCTGTCCTCTGAAACTGTATAGTTAGCAGGGTAGTATTAAAATGTTAGAAAGTATATGAGATGTGATAAAAACGCAGAGACTTCAGAATCACATTTACTGGCAAATACAGTCTGACTTGAAGAGATGTTACAGAAATAGTATTAAAATAACAAAGAAAGTGTTTAAATAGGGAACAAACAGCAAAGCATCTTATGAGAATTCAGAGAAAAGAGCATTTGATCCTAAGTACCAGTTGAATCAAACAAATGTCCCCGGTGCTCAAGAGTTAGCCTTGGTGTTCCACAGGTAAGAACCCTGACTGCCACCCCATGGAACACTTGATTTCCTCCTCAGAAAATGATATTTGCAGGGAAAGGGAATGGCTTGTGTGCTGTCATTTTAATGTCACCTCTGAGAACTCTGTGCTTTGGGGATTTCAAGAGGTAGCCTTGGTTTTGAGAGGTAGTAAAAGTAGAGGAAGATGAAGGAATGTCTAGCAAAGGGAGGAGAAGCACAAAACACCTGGTGTGAGAGAAATCTATGGTGCATTGTAGCAGGAACAGCCACAGGGAGAGTGGAGCAAGCCTGTTTGCCAAATGTAATAGCAAGCACAGGATTTACACTTTTACAGAGTTATTTGTAGTTCCCACGGATTTTGAGTTAAATATTCTTGGTGTATCTGTACAGGTGTTTCTGAATAAGATTAATATTTGATTCCTATAGTCCCAGCCACTCTGGAAACTGAGGCAGGAAGAAGATGGCTAGGCATCAAAGCCAGCCTGGAGTCTTACCTCAAAATTAAATGTTTTGAGAGGAGGGGGACTGACATCTAGTCCTGTGACAGAGCCCTCACCTAGTGAGTGTCAGGACCTAGGTCCAATCCACAATATTGGAAAAAGAAAAGAAACAGTAGCATTTGGACTGGTGGGCTAACTCAAGCAGACCACTATTCTTAGTGTGGGTGGGCCTCGTCCAATCAGTTGAAGGCCTAATGGAACGGAAAGGCTAAGTAGTAGGCTGCTTCTCCTGACTGACCTTGAGCTGGACTGTGAGGCTCTTTCTGCCTTTGGACTCGAACTGAAATATCAGCTCCCTGCGTCTCTATGAAATGCGATAAAAACAAGGACATTTTTCAGCCTCTTTTATCATGTGAGATGATTCCTTATAATTCTTACATATATACACACACACACCTTACTCTTTCTGTTTGTCTAGAGAACTTTACCATTAATAAATTTGATAGCCAGGAGTGGTGCTACAAGACTGTATCCTGGCACTTGGCAGGCTGAGGCAAGAAAACTGCTGTGAGTTCAAGGCCAGCCTGGGCTACATAGTCAGACTCTGCATAAAAAACCAAACCAAACATAAAACAAACAAAAATAGTCATAAGTTTGGGCCAAATTAAGCCTAGACCAGTGATGAACCTTTTTGTCCAAGCTGCAACCTAAAATTCACTTATTTATCACGAAGTACCAACACTGCAATTAAACCTCAATATTAAAGTTTTAGTTTGGGAAAACAAAAGCTATCATCTGACGTTCAGCTTCTAGGGCAACCTGGCTCACATGCCCACAGAGTGGGCTCTGTGTGCCCACTGCAGCGTGCATGCCAGTGGTTCACTACCACTGGTCTCGACTCTCTCTTCTAGGCCAGAAACAGCTGGAATCCACTAGCTAGTCAGGGATTTTCAACTGTGAGGTACCATCTGTGTAATCTGAATCCTAGAACATCTAGACTGTAATTTCTGCACCACCACACACCAGCTAAATAGGTATTTGGTGCAATGATATCAATAGCACTACCCAAATTAGGGTTATTTTCAAAACCAAACATACTTTGTAAATCACAAATTCTTGTGTGCACATTAGGGGTTTAATGATATGAGAGATGTTTGTGGATCTTTTTCCAAATCTTCAACTCTTCAAAAGACTGGAAAGGGAACTGAAATCTGAGCTAACTGTGCTTGGCCCAGGTCTGAAGAAAAGCTGCCTGTCACAAGGACCTATGCCCAAACTTCTTTCCCTGGGCCCCCCTACTTCCCTACATCAAGTACCATATGTCACTCTAAATCTGGCTTAACACCACGGTTTACCATGCCAAAGCTTGTTGCCAGGGGCGTCTTTCTTTTTTTTTCTCCAATAATAACGGTTTTACACATGTACTATATGCCAGATACTGTTTTAGTTACTTAACATTTAACAAGATATTTAATTTAAATAATTGTGCTTCCATTTTAAAGATGAGAGAGGCACAAAAATATTTTTAAAAATCATTACATGTCATGCAGTGAGCAAGGGACAGATACAGCTGAGTCAATCCCAGGCAGTCTACCACCAAGAGGAAAAATTCCACCTTTTCTCCTGATGTTGACATTCGCATACCCACTCTAAAGATTTCCCCTCGCTTTTATGAGGGCCAGTGACCCCAGTTAGGACCTTTATAACATTTGAAATTGTGTAACATTCAGTGTCTAAAATATCTGCATACCAATCCAGATGTTGCCCATGAGGAATATTCGTGTTCTTTAACTTTCCTGGGCTTCAACTCCATCTCTTTCCCTAGTTGTCTTCCAGCTCACCAATATATCCTCTTACGGCAGTGTTAAAATTACCTGTATCCTGGATCTACCCACGAACTTTATATTTCCACCAGAATGGCTTTGTTTAAAACTTTACAATTTCTTGTTACAAAACTAATGAATGTTTTGCAGTACTCTGTGAAAGACCCGAGGTATTTGATATTCTTGACAATGTCTTCCTCTTCAACTTGCTTTCTACTCTCCAATTCTATGATACCCTACTCCCAGGTTTCCTTCCCACTTGATCCCTGATTTCTCCACCTGCTTTCCAGGCTCTCACTTCTTACCTGCTTTTCAAATATTGATTAATTTCAGAGCTCCTTTCTCTACCTTCTGTTCTTATCGTTGTGCCTTCTTGTACAATTTTGAAGACTTTATGACAACTTACAAAACTCTCTTTGTACTTTTAGACTTCACTTCTTAATTCTAGCTATATATTTCCAGTAGTTTACTTGATATTTAAAATTAGATGGTCTATGTGTACCTGAAACTTAACTTTTTCCCTCAGACTGAATTCATCATTTTTCCTCCCATCAAATCTGCTTATTCTCCCTGTATTCCTTAATGAATATATACTGCAAGTCAGAAATTAGGAAGTGGTCCCAGTTTTCTAGAGTTCTCCAACATTCCTTATCGAAATAAGGACATAAATCTAATCCATTCTCTTTTCTTTTCTTTTTTTTTTTCATTCTCTCTTTTCATATCCACTTCCTAGGTATTCATCACCTCTTACAAAATTGTTTCCCTGTATTTTTGGTTTCAACAGAATATTATGTAGATGTGGAGTCACCAGAGCTTCTACAGTATCTCTACCACACGGCATTCAGAAGAACATCTTTGACACGTACATCTAATAACATATCTACTGGGGTCGGACAGCTTTTATGGTGTCCCCTTCACTTCTAAACTGTATTACAGATCGAGGACATTAGCAGTCTGACTTCTGTACTCACTCTGTTCCATCCTTCTACCTCTTCCTCATCCCCAACTTTGTAATTATTCCTTTTCAGCTCATTTTCTTTATTACTACATGTTTGTAGCATACAGTGCTCACGTTCCTTCTGTGCTGTTGGTACATGTACGTAACACATCCCAGTTCCTTTTTTCCTCCCCTTTCTTTTCCCCTTCTTCCCCTCCTCACTTTATCTCTTGATCCCCTTCCCCACCCCGTATTATCTGTCTTTTCTTTTACTCTCTATTTCTACTTTGGGTTTCTTGTATATAAGAGAAACCATGCAATACTTGAGCTCATGTGTCTTATTTAGTTCACTTAACATTTTGGTCTTTTTAGAACCAAACCACTGGTAGCTGCTATGCTTTCTTATGCCTCTCTGCCTTTGCACGTCATCGCTTCTACACTCATTCTGTTTATAACTATTGCACTCTACTTTCTCATCCAGCTCACCTTCATTGTTCGCACTACTCTTTTCTCATTGAGTTTACTGGTACCTTTTAGGTGTACAGTACAGTTACATTCACCATTGGGATCCTGTACCTTTACGAGACAGGTCTTGGTTCTCATTTTTTCCCCATTCCCTTTCCCTCCCTTTACCTTTCCACCTCCCCTATTTACAAAGACTTTGTTTCCATTTTTCCTTTTCTCATATTTTTTTATTTTCCCTTATTTCCTTTCCCCTAGCCTTCCCACTTCCCCTACACCGCTAGCCCTTTTCTTCCCTTTTCACATTATCAGTTATACAATTTGGATCTTATTTACTCTTTTAGTTTCTCACACCAGAGAAACTACTCAGTATTTACACATGTTCTCTCTACTCTTCAAATTAACACCTCCCTACTGAAGCATTCCTTGATTTTGCCAAGCAGATTCAATAGTCTGTCTAGAATGAAATAATTGTTTGCATCTTTAGTTTTCCAGGAAACTGTGTTCCTTAGGGACAGAGACTCTATTTTCAACTCTGTGACTGATACCTTGCAAAGCATATGGTACATAGCAGACATTTAATAGATGTGTATGGAATGAGCATGAATAATTTAATGGAAATCTACATTCATCTGTAAAATGTTTATGCATATGCATGCGTGTGTTCAATAAATGTATGTATGTGAGTGAGGCCTTGTCATTAGATTACTGCTTACATTATACATTTCAGTATATTTCTACTCCTTGAGAAGCTGCTTGTTTTACTCAGACATGACTAATTATTGCAAGTGCACAATTTTATATTGACCATGGGCATAGTTAGGTATAGTTTTCTGAAATAAATTTTTAAAAGATTGTCCTCCCAATCAAGCATTAATATATTAAAATTTATAATACCACCTAAATAGAAATACTGTCCAGTAATAAACAATATTATACACAAATAATAAAGGAATACAAATGTAAAATGTGGAAACTTTACTTACTGTCTTTGAACTGCTTAATATTCTGTTTTTTTCATGCCTCCATGAGTGCCAGTTCTCTCTAAATCTAATTTACTTGTGTGGATAGCTTTGCGATTACAATCCAGTTTGACTTCAAAACTCTCTTGGGCTCCCTTCTGAGAGATGGTGATGAGATGTACTGTGAAGTTTGCAAACAGATACAAAGATGTCCTTTACCAAATATCTCATAATTCCATGATGACACCCCTGGCTGTTCTGAGATTATCAATGATTATGATTTCTGATACATTCCTGTTAAAAATCTTTAAGCTAGAACTAGAAATCCCATTAATTTTTAAATTATTTTCATATTTATATAAATTATCACAGTGTTTCACATATATACTATTACATGTTATATGATAAATTTTTTCAAATATGGAAAGATTCACAAATTTCCATGTCATCCTTGTGCAGGGGCCATGCTAATCTCTGTATCATTCCAATTTGTGCTGCCGAAGCAAGCACAATAAAATTTTTAAAGAATCATTTAAAATGTCTATTTAAAAACAGTTCTCTATTGATGTTCTTAATATAGTCTAAGCATCCATTATGATTACAAATCCAATTCTAAATCAGTCTTTTCTCTGAATAAGTTTCATATTATAACTTAATTTAAATAAATTTTGGTGAAGCATTACATCTGTACAGAAAAATATACAAATCTAAAGTTTGTAGCTCAATAAATTTACAAAAGGAACATCACCCAAACCAAGTTATAGAAGACGTAGCCAAAAAAAGTCTCTCTAGTACTCATCACCAGTGCCCTGCTAAAGTTTATTATTTTTATACCTTTTATCTCCACACGAGCCATCTTAGTTACTTTTCTCATTACTGAAACAAAATACCTGATACCTGAAGTTAAAAGAGGAAAGGTTTATTTTTTCTCGTAGTTGTACAAGTTTCCTTCCATAATCAGCTGGCTCCAAGGAAGGGTGGCATAGCAGAGTTGCTTCATAGAGGCGAAACAGTTCCTGGCAGGCAGAAGACAGGAAAAGCAGCAGCCTAATTTCTGTCCTTTGTATTGAAAGCACACTGTGACCCAGGGTAGAGAGCACTTAATCCTAGCACTGGACCATGAATCAATCCCAACACCACATTCTTTAATCCCAGCATCACTTGCTCTAGATCCAGCCACCTCTGAAAATCCCCACCTGTGACCATATGAGGGTTTGAGGAGACATCTAGACTCAAGCTGTAAGAGGGGCATTGCTTCTAAATACTATAAAGAGAACTTGACAAGGATTCCAGGCAGAGATGGGGGTAGGTTTAGTGATCTTTAGTTCTGTCCCAATCTTCAGGTCCTGTGATAAATGACTGTCCCCATAACTCACCATATAAGTACAGCCCTCTTTCTTTTCCTTCAAAGATATAATTTGTATGTTTTAATCTTTATCTTTTTACCCTTTTTTCAACTCATTCCAAACATATTACTACAAAATCTAAATATTAGCAGCAAATGTGTAAGACACTGAAAGCACACTTCAGAATTTTTAATCTTGGAGTAAAACAGCAGTATTGGAGAAAATTCAGACAATGAAGTGCCCATAAACTAAGTACCCTGCTAAAGGAGCATTTGAATTTTGCAATGTATCTTTATACACATCATGCATCATTATTTACATTAGATACCAGCTCTTTTTGTCTCAAATCATGAGAATTTTTATGCAGTAAAATAGTACATGTACTCATTAGTGGCTATATAATATTGTAAAAAGACATGTCACAATTTGTTTAAAGTGCCATTTAGGTGGTTTCTGATGTTTCCTTAGTGTAAACAAAGTAGAACTGAACAATTTTTGCACGTATCTGTGTTTCTCATTTGGAGTATTTACTTATGACGTATTCTCAGAAGTGTAATAGTGGAGGGTGTGCATTCATGTTCAAGGAGCCTCCGCACACTTCTAGCTTTGCATCTTGCTGGCTAATTAAACAGAGAAGTGATGGATCCCCAGAAGTTGATATTGATGTTGTGGGCTTTTCTGGCATGAAAGTCTGAAAATAAGCCATTTCATTCCGGATTCGATCAATTAGTTCAGCCCTCAGACATCTAACTTGCAAAAAGTTGTTTGGGCCTAAACTCTACTTTAAATGAGCTATAGCTACCACTCTACCCTCAACTGGTAATTTATCCTTTCCCTTGAGCTTATAAAATAGCCATATACCTGATTTATGTAGTTACTAATACAACTTGAGATTTGAGCAAAATCTGTTGTAGAATACAAGACCTGAAAGTAACCCATTTAACTTTTCAAAAATGGTTATGGGTAGGGAGGGAAAAGAAAGTTAAAGAAGACAGAGAGGTTGTTGGGAAGAAAGAAGAGAGAAAAGACATTTATTTTGGCATTACAGAATTTTAAACTGAAACTAATTGCTCCAGAGATAATTTTAGTGTATTACTTGGGTTCTGAAACTGTTTATTTTAAAAATTTCTCTAGCTAGAGAAAAATCTAAATTTTAACTGAATATCTTAAAATTAGGAATCAATTTTATTCTTGGCACTGAACTTTTATCTAACTAACTTAATAGAAGTGGTTTTGTTAGAAGAAAGAACTGGTCTAATTAAAATTTAGAAAAAATGCAATGTTTACTGAAACTTTGAGAAACTATCTCTGTGTGTATTTTGTTGATGAAATATGTTACTTACAGTAGGTACTCTATCTTATTACTTATGGACCATTCCTAGAGACAAATATGACTGTTTTGGTGATGGACCAATGGAAATGACTGGAGAATATCCATATTAGGATAAAACTATTTGATGAAGTCTTGAATATGAATAGAAGTTTTTCTATGAAATAAAACATCAGTTAATCAATATTCACTGATAACATCTAATAATCCAGGTACTGAGTTTATCCTTGAGATAGAATATAAAATGACTCCTCAAGAATATGTTCATGGTAGCCACAGTTATGATATATTATGGCACATGCTTTAAGAAAAAGAGGACAGAAAGTAGAGCAGAAATAGTGTAGGTGGGGAAATACCCTCAGATGGGAGGGGCCACAGGAGGGTCCCTGAAGAAGACACCCATGAGTTCAGTCCTAATGATGAGTAGGCACTGGTCGGATGAATATAGAAATGGTAAACCCGTCAAAGCAGAAGAACACGTAGGAAATGGCACATTGGGAAAACTTTACAGTATCAATGGAGGCAGGAAGTAAATTAAACTTGAGAAGACAGGGGGCATCAAAATATATAATGTCTTGAAAAGTAGCCTTTTTGCAAAATGGACTGGAAAGACAATATTGGATTGGTTGATTAGTTGACTATGTGGAGCTCTGGGCCTCAAACATTCTAGTTCTGCCAGAACTCCATCCCCATCCCTCGTTGTTTCTAGACGCAGGTCAGCAATATCAAAGCAAAGTGTTAGACCCTTATGAGTGCACTGTGGAGAAGTTCCTGAAAGGTGTAGAGCTGGAGACACAGAGAGCAGTGAGCAGGCACTAGCAATGTTTCTAAGGAAAAATCATCAAGGGCCAGAGAGTAAATATTTTAGAATTCACAGACCACATGTTCTCCATCACAATTATTCAACTTTCTGACTGCAGCACAAATTCAGCCATAAACAATACACAAATGAATGAACGTGGCTGTGCTCCAATTATGTTTTATTTATGCAGAATGAAATTTGAATTTCATGAAATTCTCACATGTCATGAAATATTACTTCTCTTTTGATGCTTTCAGCTACTTAAAATGAGGAAAACATGCTACCAGTTGAAAGGAAAGAGGATGACACCTCAGCTGAGTGAGTGGGTGTGAGAAGGGAACTGAGTCGATGGTTTGAAAACCACTTGTTTGGAACACAGTCCTTAGCTAGTTCTTCTGGCTTAGCTGGTGTAACCCTCAGCATTGTAGAAGCAAAGAATGAGGGAAGGCGGTGCCTCCAACAGAGAGGATCCAGAGAGAGCAAGGGATTTGGACCCTGGGGGGTACAGAAGCTGCCTTTCCCCGTGATTCAGACTTTGGGGATTCTATGTATGGAATCCTTTCAAGGAAAATATTTTGTGAACTTTGTGTGCTGTGAGCATCTTGTTTTCCTCTTGGAAAGTATTTGCTTAGCATTAAACATTTTTACTGTAGAAGTGGCTAAGAGAAAGTAATGTTCATTACTAATATCATTTTTTAAGGTAGCTATTTCCTTTGACATTTTCAGAGACCTGTCTCCAGTAATCCCCGAATGCAAATGTGACCTGTACGCCAATACTATACACTGCGTCTGGCTGAGTACACATCACATTACAAAGCTCTCCCAAGCTAGAATTTTTTTATCCTTCCATCATAGAAAAACCCTCATGAAATAATTAGGAGATACATGAACTAATGATACATATTGGCTTTTTGAAGTGGGTTTTCATGAAATTATCATAATCTGATTATACAGCTTTAAAAGAACCTTTCTCAAACTCGAATTTTCCTTGTCCAATCCAATCTACAACTGTCTGTGGCCAAAACAGCCTCTGCATGAGGATTTATGAGAAGGGCTTAGAACTGCCAGTATTCACTTCTCCCTGAACTATAAATATTCATGAAGGAGAAGAGGTACTCTGGATGACTTCCTGCCTCTTGGGGGAACCAACTTTCCAGTGAAGGCCCCATATACCAAAAAAAGGAGAGGTAGAGAATGTTCAGGTTGAGAAATAGATTATAATTTCTTTCAAGTATATAACAGGGTAAAGTCGCATAATAAGTTCAAGATCATGGGCATAAGTTTGCTTAAATTGGTTGTTTAACTTCTCTAAACAGAAAAAAAATGACGTACTAAGGACTTACAGGGATTATCATTGGTTGAGGAAAAATGCATAATCTTCGTTGCTAATGTTATTTTTAATTGCTTAAAATTTATAAAAGCTCAGAAAATAATTTCAGAAAACTCATCATAGACACTGTTTTAATGCTATATATTTGAAATCATAAGTCAAAATGAATAAACAACTTTTATGAATCTGTTATGCTTAAACTTGGTTATTTTTAAGTGATTTAATTTTCCACATTTTATAGACAGACAAAATGGTCCAAGAGATTAGTACATTAACATCATTGTATTAATCAGAGACAGTGAAATTCTTTTGCTACAATGATTAAAGAAATACTTTCATGTGAGATTGAAATAAGGGCTTTCTTATGATCATACAGCTACTAAGAGCAATAGCATGTTACATTAATATCTGTTTGGGCTGCTATAACAAAATATCTTGGACTGGATAATTTATAAATGTCAGAAATTTACTCCTTATAATTCTGCAGGCTAAGAAGACCTAAGTTACTGCACCAATAGATTCAGTCTCTAGTGAAAACTGAATATCTGCTTTATAGATGGTAGCTACTTCCTAAAAATCCTGTATGTATCCTGACATGATAGAATTGGCAGATAGATACCTTTAGGCCTCTTTTAGAAGGGTCCCATGAGAGGGCAAAGTCTTCATAAGCTACTCACCTACTAAATGCTCTAGCTTCCTAATAGTAGCACCCTTTGAGGCTAGGCTGCAACATAAAAATCTTGGAGGGAATCAAACATTCACCATAGCAATTAATGCTTTACTTAGTGTTGAAAGTTTCCATGTTATTAATAATTGCATTTATTATATAGAAGCAGGTCAATGTTCTAAGTCACTCTAAAAGGACTATCTTTAATTGCTAGATGAGTATAGTAAAGCAAAGAATTTCTTCCTTAGTATCACATGCCAAGTTAGTGTCTGTACTAGTAAGCTGTGCTATCACTGAAACAGGATACCTGACCCTCACATCTTAAAGGAGTCGGCATTTCATTTGCTTTGTGGTTTAAGGGGATTCAACACATCCATTTCAGGCTGCAAGGCAGAAAACCACAGCAGAAGGATACAGTACAGCAGAGATACTTCGTTCATGACAGCTGGAGAAGTAGAGCAGGGGAGCCATGCCACACAGGAAAGGTCAGGGACCGGCACACTACTCAAGGCTGTACCCCCAAGACAACCTCAAAAACACCCAGTATGTGCTTTACTAATCCCATAGCACCTTACAACCCTATTAAATTGACAATTAATATTTACTGTCACAGTATCAAAGCTGGGACTGAATTTCTGAAGCTCTGATTCCTGGGAGTGTGATGTGAATCTTATACACTAACATTGCTGCAAGTGTGTTGTTGTTAAAAAAAGTTTATATTTGTACCGAATATAATTCCAAATATATATTAGAATTATAAAATTACAGTAAAATTCAACAAAACAAACTAATTTCTTTGTTCTAGGTCCTTCCAAAAGTCTAAAGGAGTTGGATTTGACATTCTTTCAGCAGGGCAGTATTTTTCTTTCCAAACTTCATAGCCCTGAAACTCTTCTCTTGGAATATCTCATAGAACACAGCACACCCATGCGGAGATTTCTCACTCCAGCAAACTACTACGACTACTTTACAGAATATCAACCACAACCAACCCCCTCTTCATTTCTTTGCAAAAAGAAATCCAGACAAAGAGCTGTTGTTTCCACAAACACAGGGCTTTAAATGTGGGATCCCTTTTAATATTCTTTGTTGAAGAAAAAGAATCAGCCAAGCTGGAAATTCCTGCTCATTTATTATTCCTTCACTCTCATACAAACATACACACAACACAAACAAATCATGCTCATTTTCTAATCAGCAATCCACTGTAAGAGAATCATCATCCTTCTCTTACCATGTTTGTGAAACGAGGGCCTCTTTGTACCAAGATGAAGGAGGTTTCTATTGTCACCACAGATTGCCTGTCTTTTGAAATACATTTTGTGGTTCATTCAGTCCATTTCCAGAATATGAAAAGAACAGTACATGGCAATTAAGAGCCATCACCGCACACAGCAATATTATCATAATGGCTGGGATTCTGGGCCCAATTTCCCCGCAGGTTCATTTGCAGATGGCTCACTTTGATCCATACTCCACACTGCAGTGCCTATGTTGGAGGCTGTCATAATTTGCTGCCACATGTTTTACATTTCCAAGGACTTCTTCCTTTGCTAGCACGAAAGAAGACTGATTGAGGGGGACAAGTTGGGGTGCGTGGCTTCCAAGCCACTTCGTCTAGTCGGCCTCATTACTTGCCTGATACAGGCAGGTTCTTGCAGTCCAAGTGCAGAATTTTCTACCAAAAATGACACCCAGTATCCTAGGAAATAGTTCCCCTTTTATGTTATACTTTGCTATCCTTTATTCTTTAATCTGCACCTATCATGAAATTGTTTTAAGGCAACAGATTCTATTTTTAATTGATAAAATCATTCAGACGGAAAGAGATGAAACACTTGGTCCGTGTTCACACAGCTAGTATTACATGCGAGGGAATCTGAGGTCAGACTTCTCTAAATTCAGGCAATGCACTCAGGGTTCCCAAGAGAGACACTGGGAACTTGTTAAAATTACAGGAGTTCAAGTAAGTGTTCAAGTCCTACCTTTGCCATCTATTAGTTATGTCACCTTGGCAATGTTGCACTCTTTGTGACTCAATTTCCACACCTAAAATAATCTAAAATATCTACCTCCCACTGCAACTGTAGGGATTGAGATGTCACAGACTTACTGTCTTGTAGTACCCTTAATAACTATTAAAGACAATATTAGTCCTTTTCCTACTTTTAGAGTAACATAAAGCTGATCTAAGTTTGAAAGTGCAGTATATTGAGCTGATTAGGATAATTTTGCTCTGCTCTTTCTTGTATTTCCACAGTTCATAATTTTTGTATTGATCACATGCGGCTTAATACTCAGAAAAAAGTCTAAATTTGTGTGTGTGTGTGTGTGTGTGTACACACATATACAGATCTATCCATTCATTACTTTATTATCAAAATATCAGTATAGTAATCAAATTGGCCCAAAATTAAAAATAAAAGAAATTAGGGAAGGTGACTTAGTTTGGGGGAACTGAGCTCCTTGCCATCTTTTTTCCTTTCAAAGTGAGAAATCTCACACCATCGTCTGATTTGAACAGAGTTATGCTGACATCACCACACAGGGGACAGGAGTGACTGTGCTTCTCTTTCCAAGCAACCCAGCAGTACAAATGTGAGTCCTGTGATTGCCCTTTCCATGTGGCAGAATTGAATTTTTGTTGAGAAGGGCAGAAGTTGCCCCTTATTTGTATGATTTCTCCTGAGACAGCCTGTGGGGTGGTTGGAAGGCTGATGGTGCTAGACTTGGATCAGGAGCATCATCCTGACTTCTCCTGTGGGTCGCTCTAGAGCAGCAGCACTGGAGAGAACTGAGTTCTCATGGTAGCTCCTGAGCCTTCCTGTGTGTCTAAGTTGTGCACTGCAATTCAGTGAGCTGTAGTTTCTTTTTTCTGTGAAAAGAGGATATTAGTAGCAACTTCATGGGATCGTTGGGAGGATTAAATGAGTTATCGCAAGCGTGAACACTGTGTCAGCACAGGTTGTTATAACTTGATCATTAATGAAGACTAGGGAGCCTAATTCAAAGTCTCTTTTCATTGTTCAAATTCTTTGAAATACTATAGCCTTCTTCCTGCTTTCTCTACTTGTTCATCCGAAGTCACATTTACCACTTGTCTTCTGGAGACAAAATGCGCTGTCACATTCCTGTAAGATCCCTTGAAAGGCTTTTGTGAGTGGTGTTCATTGAACCCTATCCTCTGTGTATACTGGGCCGGGACTGTGGCTAAATAGTCTCACTCAGTTCTGACAAAAGTCACATAAGAAGGTTATCAGCATGGGCAAGTTTTCAGATGAAGAAACTGAGACTCCAGTTCTGGATAACTCACCCAAGGTAGATACAGTAAGAGCAGAGACCTCTTTCCCAGAGCCTTATTTTCTTCTGTGTCACTGTGCCTCTTTAGTGAAAGAAATCTAGAGGGAGCTGCCATGCACCACCTGTCATTTCTCTAAATTTAGAGATGAGATGAAAATTGATTCTGAATAGGACAAAGAAGAATGCTTTACTCATCTGTGGTTCTCCTTCCTAAGCATTTCTGTGTCTTCAAGGGATATAGCCAACATATAGCAGAAAATAGCCATCAGAGGTTTGGGTCTTTTAAAAAGAGTATTTTGTATTTAATGAAGGAATAAATTCTTAGTATCAATTCACAGGTGGCCATTTATTACACACTTACTATGTGCAAAAGTAAAATGCACTCTTCATAAACCTTTAGGTGCCAGTGGATCTGAGCGTGAGCTAGGTTCTGAAGTTCAAGTCCCCAGCCCAAGATTCTGTTTGCTTGAGGAAATCCTTCTGCTTATCAAGACTCAGTTTACCTCCACATAAAATGAAATAGGTTATCGGGCACTCGCATCCTTGATGCTTTGTGAGTCAGCTCTTATTCGTAATTTAATACCTTGTCTGTTTCTCCCAAGGGACGTGGAGTGGCAAAGAAAAACACCAACCACAAGAGAGTAGTTAAAGGAGGAATCAGAAGCCATGCAGAGAAAAGGGAAATCATTGTACTATAAACATAGATGAAATAATTACTATAATTGAGCAATAAATAGCATTGTAATTTATCTAGGGCTTTAATTAATTAGTCTTCAGTTGGTATTTCTTGTTTGTTTGTTCCTCCAATCTTAAATGCCCGTGATCAGGAGGAAGCAGGAACACCAGTCTGTGCCAGAGCACAGGAAAGGAGGGAGAGGGGTGTTCCTCCCTCTCCTCATTCCAAATGTTAATTGAGTTCACACATTTGAAACATCAAAAGTGAAAATCCAGACATGCCTGATAGCTCTCAACGCACTGCCTTACTTGCACTGATCTCTGGGTTATCTTCATCGCCTCCCCACCGCAGGATACGCTCTCCTCACCTCTCCTTTCTGCCTTGGGCCTTAGTCATTTCTGCTTCTCAGCCTCCTCTCCTAGTGGATAGGAGCTTGGGAACAGTGATTTCTAGCTCATTCTGCAAATCATTTTAAAAAAATCTTTCCTCTAGGAATGAATGAATAATGGCCAGAATCGTACGATACAGATAACCCAAATTGCATAATTTATTTATTCATTCATATATTTCTGGGTCCCACATACATTTACAGATCCTCACTGAATTCCAGCTCTGTGCTAGGCACAAAGAAGCTCCCCATCAAGCAGATCTGACGAGCCACCCTCAGAGCTGTGTCAGAGGTGCTCACCTAGAGCAGGGTTTCTCCGCCACGGTGCCGTTGATGTTTTGGGGTGGGTCATCCTTTGCTTTGGCAACTGTTCTGTGCCTCATTGCCTATTTCACATCAATCCTAACTTCTGACTAAATTCCAGTAGCACCCTGTCTCCCATTCGACATGTATCTCCGGACATTGTCAAATGTCACCAGAGGAAAAGTCACCCCAGCTGAGAATTACAGTCTGAGAGCTAACGGTCGTGGAGTAGGGAATGACTTCTCATCAACTCTAGGTCAGAGAATAGAGCTGTGCTGTGATCAGGAGCCAAGTGATTGGAATCTGCTCTCCACTTTCTAGCTATGTGACTCAAGGATAGTAACTAACCTCTCTGTGCCTCGACTTTCTAATATAGAACTGGGTTAGTACCTGTCTCTGGAATTGTAAGGGTTACAGTGGTACAGTGCAATTATGTATCTGCATGCCTGTCTCCCCTCTAGTCAGTGACAGCCTGCAAGGCAAAAACATTTGTTGTCCTTTCTTTTACTAGACTCAGAACTACTTAATCTTCAAACTTGCTTTGGTGCTAATCAAGAAATGTGAAGCATTACATTTTCCTGAGTTCGAACTTTGTTTTTCTCACCCATTATTAAACAAATTCACCCGCCATCTGGCTACATCTAATGGCCCAGAGATAAGAGTGGTAAGGAACTGTATTTATAACCATTGAGGGCCATTGAGAGGAGTAAGGGAATTAATGGATAAGAAAGTCTTTGCCCCCAAGTATGGCACATAATAGATCCCTAAGTAAATGTATGACTCAGAACATGGCTGTGGGGCAGGAGAAAGGTGGCTTCCATATTCTGTAACTCCAGATGGGGAGAGAAAGCTCTAGATGATCCTCCCTGTCTCAGTAAGAGAACTCATGTCCCATGAAAGCATATACTCCATAATAATCCTGTGGTCCAATAAAGCATTCATAAGCCACTGGCCTGCACCATGTGAAGCTTAGGCACTAGTCCAAAGAGCAGTCCGATGGCCATCTGTACCAGCTGTGGGTATCCTCAGTAGGACCTGTGATGGGGGCATCAGGATTTCTTTTCTTTTTATGCACTTAATTTCAAGAATTCAAATTGAAGTATAAGAATTAAACGATAGATGTTTTCATCACTTAAAAGCCATAACACTTTATATTCAAATGTAAATATCAAAACCACAAATGAAACATAGGACAGAAACCTTAAATATATGTTAATGGTAAAATTAGCATTTATTTCTGTAACAATTATTAACTAAAATATTTAGACCTATTTTCAAGGATCACAATTGTAGATTGTATTGTCTTTAGTATTGCATAAATTCTGCCTCTTAATCTTTTGGTCTCTTCATTTCTTTCCACCTAATACAGAATCATTCCAATATCCAATAAAAATAGTAATCTTTGGTTATCTAACTATTGTAGGACTATTGTTTTCAAGTGGCTTAATATTTGTGAATATTTTGCAAAGTACTTACACAAAAAATGTCAAGCTCCTGGGATTTCTCGCACACTCAAGAATTACAAGAAAAGTCTAAAAGTTTGAAAAGAAATAGCAGTTTGCTAAACCACTAACTTTTCAAACATTGAATTTTTATAAATTCTACTACTCTGTTATTCTGAATTATACCTTAGAGTCAGTATGGTGGAAAATATTATTTTAAAAGCCAAATATGGAAACCAATTCTCAAATAAAACAATTTGTGTGCTTAACATAAATAACTTTCATACTAATGTTGCAGTTTTTCTGTAAAATGAGGCCTGGTTGGAGATACGTGGTCATTGTCCAACACAGCTGCCATTAGCAAGTAATACTGTTGGTGATGAAGAGTACCTTGGATAATAAGACTCTGAAGTATAAGGAAGTTCAGTGGGACTCTCAGAAAAGAAGGTAGCCCTAATGGTGAACACTATTGAGCTATGACAGAAACTGTAGTCTAAATAAATACATGAACAATTACACTGTACATCTTTATGGGCACTAATTCAATTCAAAGAAACAAAGCCCTGAAACTATAATCACATTTTGACATAATATTTTGACATTCAAAATCCTGATGATCCTATAGTGGGAGTAAAAATTACTTCCCAAGTTCAGTGCAATGCAAACCCTGTTTTATCAAGTAAAATATTAGTGTTTTCCTTCACTGATATAAAACTTCGGAATGCACTCTTGGATTTTTTTTTTTTTAATGTAGAAAAAAATCTCTGATTTCTCTTGTTCCACAAACAGGCTTCTGTTATTTATTTATTTGGTACTAGGGATCAAACTCTGGCCAAATCCGCAGCCCCAAAGAAGCTTCTTTTAAATTAGGTTCTAACACAAACAGATAGTTCAGGAAAACAAAACAAAACAAAACAAAAAAAAAGATTTTAAAAATGTCAATTCACAGTTGCTTTAAAAAAAACTGTCTTAGGCAGCAAACCAACTTAAATATTTATTCTTGTACTTTAGAAACATTTGGCATAAACCAACTTCCGATATTTCATTATTTAAATACTTATATATAAACATTTAAATAACTCCACATACCAACTTAATGTCCTACTAGTATCACAAAACAGTAAAATGGATCACCTTTATAAAATAAACTTGAAGAAACTGTTGTCAACTTATAGTATAGAAAAACATCCAAAGTTAAACTGAAGTATTAAAAATAATTATATTTAAAATATTGTTCCCCAGTATACATTTATCATATGCACCCATAATTTCCTTCTTCATTCACTGTAATAATTACATGTGCATATATTAAAGACCAAATTATTAAATCCTGTACTTTCAAAAACTCAACTATGTTCTTTAGTATAAAGTCAAAGGTATGACAATAACTATAAAACAGTTACTTATAAAAGTTAGAGTGTTTCTAAGAATGGAAGGAGAGGAACTAGATAATTTAATGTATAGGTAGAGGGTTATATTCTCTTTAATATTGTCCTGGTGTCATAAATAAGGCCTATAATGCATAAGCATTAACTTACCATTATCTTGGGACTTATGTTTAGCCAATAGGAATAAGATCAATTGCAAGAGAATAAATTCAAGCAAGGTCAGAAAGGATATGCTTATTGTGTTCAAATTTTTCTGTATGAGTCCAGGCTGAAGAGATTGTGCTGCCCTCCAAATGAAGTAAACTGGGCTACCAGTTCTTTTGCATCTTCTAATGTAGTATAGAATTTGCCCAGCATAAAGTAATTTTGGGATCCATTTGCAATAACAGGGACAACTACTTTGTATACCAAGAGTACTTTCCCATCCTGACTGTTTATTGAATATAAATAATATTCTGGTGGTGCCCCTTCATTGTGGTTGTAGTAATAATCCAAATGCATTACTGCAGAATTAGAATGATTGATTTTAAAGAATACATACTAATTGCAGTAAGCTTTGTTCCAGAAAAAAAAAAAGGATAAATGCATCTTCCGATTTCAGTGGGGCTATGCTGCCCATTGAGATGAACAGTAAGAGCTGGTGGCTTGCCTAGGTCTTGGGGCAGCCCTCTTCATTGTTAGCATGCACAGTCAGTTTTCAGAATTGAGGCCAATCCAGCCACTGAGACCCTGTCACCGAGTGTTTATTTACTCATCTTGCCAGCAGTGCCTCAGTACTTGCTCCCTCGATGCATTTTTCCCATCCATAGCAATCATAGCAGCCTCTGCATCTTCTCCATTGAAAAAATGAACGAAAGCTTTTTCACTCGTTCAACTGCACCAGGTTTGAATTTTTCGAATTGTCGAACTGTGCTTTAATTGTTGCCTCTGTAATTGAGATCGTTAAATTTCTCACATAGACCTTTAACTCTTCACCTGGTTTTCTCTTCAACCTCTTCCTTGGGATCAGCCTGACTCACCTGAAAAATGTGGCCCCACAGCTGGAATACTGCTGGACTAATTTTCTCCTGCCTATCATGGCAGCTCTGTGATGGTCATACTCTAGAAAAGCAGAGCCATGATTTTTGGTCCAATCAGTTGCACCAGGATAAACAATGACATCTACAACTCCTCCTATACTTTCTTCATTTCATCACATATTTCTTCTTTTCCTTTGGAATAGCTGCAGTAAATAATCTGCAGTTACCCAAGCTTACACATACACCAATAAACTTCTCTGGTCGAATCTCACAATTATTAAGAATTCTGATGCCCGACTGGGCTTCTGCTTTTATAGTGCACATCTCAAAAGCATAATCTGTTTTCACCACTAAATTCCATCATGTGTCAGAATTCATACATCTCCCCAGCTCTTTTAAGAACAGTGACTAATTCATCTTCATACATACCATGAGGTACTTTTCCTACAAAAACTTCACAGCCTCTAGGTGGAAGTGGACGCTCCCAACCTGGACGAGGGCCACCAAACATTTTCTGTCCATTTTCTTGAACCATGTTGTAACCAGTCTTTTCCAGCAAAGCAAGCAGTGCTGCTTCATTCTGAGTTTGAACTTCACTGATCCATTTTTTTAAATCTATATTTTATTCATCTATGGCTATAGTTTCCATTTGGGTCTTCAAAGATGGATCTTAAATCCCTGAGACTAATGACCCCAAACTGCTGCCACCTTTTTGGGCTGGTGAGTTGGAGCAGGGGTTGCTGCATGGAAGAGGGGCTCACATTAGTCCTCCCACCTCTGCTTGGCTCCTAGCAGGGACCAGTCTGGGTGTCCTCGCACAGTTAGGATTTCTGCTCACTTCTCCCAGTCACTTGGTCCATTATACCTCAAAGCTTCAATGCTTCCCTTGGACTGAATTTCTTCAGCCCGAAACATAGGATAGTTTACATTTTCAGCACATGACTTCATCTGGCTAGAAACTCAAAATTGTTATCCTAAGCTGTCGGTACTGCCCCCCTGTTCGTCTTTAAGTCCCATTACCAGGCACCATCATGTCCACCTCCATAGCCACCTTCTCCCTGTACTTCCTTGTGTCCCACTTTGTGGACACATGACAAGCTCCCAGTGTCTCTTCATTCTCTTGTCTTCCCAGTTTTACACAATGCCACTCCCATTCTCTTTCCAGTCATCCTCGGTGCAGCTGCCTTGTCACTTGTCCTGCACAGTGCTTGCCAGGCAGAGGTACATGGCCTGTCCTGGGGCCTTCGCTTCTCACCGTGCTCACCTTTGCTGCAGAGATCTGGCCAGGTCTGATCTGTTCAAATGTCTGGTGGGTCTCCCGGGTCACCAGTTGAGTAGACTGGCTGAGGCTCCCCTTTTCTTTGAAAGTGCAGTCTGGAGAGGGCTCCTTTCTTCCCATTCCATGTCGTTCAAGGTTAGTGCTGTCTTGCTGCTTTGCTAAGCATCAGCCTCCTTCCCCAGTTTCCACACATAAAACATTCATTCCAGCCCTCATATGGCTTCTAGCTTCACAGGGTCCTGGGGAGAAGCCTAGCTCAGGCTGCAGGGCACAGCTCTCACCTCCACCTTGGCTTTTCCTTTTCTTTACATACATCCTTTCTTCAGCAGATAAATCCTGTTCTTCTGTCACAGAAAGCAGCTTCATCTCCATTTTATTGCACCTGTGTTCTCAGTACCTGCCACCACATCCAACCAAAAGCACATATTTACTGAGTATTTGGCTGAATGGATTGGCAAAGTGGGACATATGGCAATGATTATCACCTAAGAAGAATCTACATTGGTTATTCTGTACCAATGACAAAAGTTAGTACAAGAAGCTAAGGGCCTAACTGGGCCACCTTGGGTTCCTCTACAGGTTCCTCACCATGCTGAAGGAGGCATTTGATCATGCAGTCTGATGATGACAGAAAAAACTATAGTGAGAAGGAAAGATGGACCTTCAGAAGGATAGACCCCATGGAAATGAATCTGCTAATTTCAGGAACAAGAATGCATACATTTGTTTTCTCCTTAGAGTTTTGTTAAAGATAAGATGAGGAAGACAGGCCACTTTAGTGGGAGAAGCCACAGCATACTATCAAGGAGCAAAGGAGTAGGGAGCCATTTTGCCTAATATCAAGTGTGTCTCTATAAGTGAACTAACCTACGTGTGCCTCCATTTGTCTTAGAAAAAGAATCTTGGAACACCATGTTTTCTATCTTCCTTGAACTCATCAGGGGAGAGCTAAGTGGGGACAAAAGTCAAATAAAGAAACCTTATTAATGTAGACATCTGAATCCCACTTTATATGGACCGTGCTGTCTCTGGAAGGCTGGGTTATGCATGAGACGCAAGGAAGACTTTGAGTTCTCCAGTCTAAGGCTGAGGCTAAAATGAGAGCAAGTAACAAAGAACAAAAAGGAGACATCTGGAGACTTGAGTTTCAAGAACATTAATCTAAAGGAGAAGAGGAGAACTCTTCAGAGAAATCTGAGCTTAACTTTGGCCCAGCAAACTCACCTATGGCACCAAAGTGGTGATGGGATCATTTTTTATGTCTCTAAACTATTTGGTCACAGATAATCAAATATCATTGTCATTCTCTCTCTTTCCCTCTCCCCTTTCTCCCTGTCTTCCTCCTCCTTTGCTTCCCCCTGCTTCCTTCCCTCCCTCCCTCCCAGAATGTGAATTCCCCAAGAGAGGGATCGTCTCACTGTATCACTGGTCTTCACCACAGGCTTCCATACTATGGCTGTCATTAAGTCAGCCAGTCCTATGTGGCCAATTAGCTGTCGCTGGAATGAAGAAGAGACCATGGTGTAGTACAGCTTCTCATAACAGAATCCTTAAATCCATCATGCATTTCTGGTACCTTAAGTACAGGTGCCTAACACAGAAAAAAAAGAAAAAAAGAAACCAGAGCAAATGATGTCCTTTCTGACATTTACCAGGAAACTGTTGAAAAATAATATTCCACTATGTAACTATGAAGTGTCTGTGCCCTCTAGAGCTGTAAAGTGCAGTGCCCCTGATTTTATAGGAAATTATATTACACCTTATGGTACAGATAGTGATAGTTTGATAGCAGCCAGCCTTTACCCTGTCTCAGCACATCACAACTCACCTGAGAAGTACCAGGTGCTGCTGCCGTGGAGACTAGAGTCAGGTTTAAAGGTACAGTCGCAGCCATTTGAGAGTCCTGCCTTTGACACTTAATATATTTACCAGTGATGTAGAAAATCAAACATTCTGAAAGTCAGTTTTCTGTTCCGTCAAACGGCAATCAGAACAGGACGTACCTCAAAGGCATTATGGTAAGGATGAAGTGAAACAATGGCTCAGAGACCTGCACACAGCAAGGCAGCCAGTGCTGTGCAAATAGTGCCGTGTGAGTGCTCATGGTGCCCATAGGGGAAACAGCAGCAGCATCCTGGAGCCCTAGACCCAGCCATCTAGCACTGGGTTCTCAACTGTTTGTCTTTGCTTAAATCTTGGAGCTCCACATCCTTTCAGAGCAGCACGACTTAGCAGAGTGACTACTGCGCAACCTGGGAACCCCATCTTCGTCTTCTCACAGGACCTCTCCGTCCTTCTCTGACGGCCTAACTTAGGCTTGTTGTTTCCTTGTCATCCCCATTTTCTGTCCCACCTCATCATGTGCACATGCAGTCCTCCACAGAAAAGCTGGCTCAGATCAAATATCAGATGCCCTTAATTCAGCACTTCCTGTCAGCCAGGCTCTGTTTAATAATCATCTTTCCTCCTAAAATAACCTTTTGTTGGTTTAACAACTTCACAGAAAAGTATTTGGGATGATTGAGAATTTTAAGGGTAGCTTCCTAGATCTCTCTGCTGGCAAATACTTGAGCAAACAAATACATTAGATTCTCTGAACTCACTGACCACTGCCCATTCTTTGTTCCCAACCTTTGGAAAGCAACTCTGAAAATGACTACTGCAGGTTAGACCTTGAATACCTCCTCAAAGGCACATGTGCTGAAGTAGCCCAGGTATGGTAAATGGAACCAGTGGAAAAAAGTTAGGTCAATGAGATTCTCTCTCTCTCTCTCTCTCTCTCTCTCTCTCTCTCTCTCTCTGTGTGTGTGTGTGTGTGTGTGTGTGTGTGTGTGTGTGTCTCCTTCTTGCTACCATGAGTAAACAGGCATCCTCTGATGCACATGCCTGCAAGGATGTGTCATGTTTGGATGTATCCAAAGCAGCAGGGTCATGCTACTATCATCTGAAATATCTGAAACTATGTGCCAAAATAAACCTTCACTCCTTCAAGTTGTTTGTCTCAGGTATTTTGCTACAGTAATGGAAATCTGATAATAAAATGATGATGGTGATGATTATGAAAATGACTACAATAATAATAACTGCCTACTTCCTAGCTACGACAACCTTGCCAACTTACTGCTCACAAAGAAGGAGTTGTCATAAACAAGAACCTCTCATCCCCAGAGAAAAAGGAATTTTTGGGCATTGGAGGCTGACATCCATGCCCTTGTCAGACCCAGAGAAGGAGGCACCCTAGAAAATCATGCAAGTCACTCTGCAGCTTTTGGTCCTTTGAAAATCTGGTCAGGAGCTCTGTTTTGAGCCTCTTCTCAACAATTGTTGCTGTATGATTTGCCCCTTCAGTCCAACCCTTTTATTTATTTAAACTTTTTTCTTATCAGTGCATGTTCACAGTACATAATGATTAGATTCATTATGGGGAATTGACACATGTACATAATGCATCTTAATTCTTTTCACTTTCCCTTCCCCTTTCATCCCGTCCTTTTTTTTTCTTGTTTAATCTTGCTGGGATAAAAACCTTTGCTTCTGGCACTTTCTTATTTCTTATCTCAAATATGAAATGTTCACCAATTACCTTTGTTCTTGTTAAACTTGTTATTGTCCTGAAAATCTTCGAGCTGCAGTCTCCAAGAAAATTTGATCAATTATTATTTCAGATCTTCAGTGGTAGATGTTGGATGTAGGCTTATTCTACCTTTTTTTTTTTTCTACTGCTGTCCTTACACCTGCCAACAGCACCCCTTATTGAGAATGTGCTGCTCCTCTTCACTTAATACAAAACTTTCACAAGCTTTCAGAAGTCATAGAGTCTACTGCTAAAGACATTATTTTAAATTTCCATTTTATAACATCATGTTTTATTCATCCTTTTTACTCATTGACTCAGTTTAAGGAATTATATTTAAAAATACTGTTGTGCAGTAGTAACTTGATACTCAGCTACTTTGAAACTTGTTGAATTTGGTACTCAATGAATTTTGACAGAAAAATTTTTCCCTGGTACTGTTGTTTTATACTCCTTATTGCAAGCTAGAACTTGTCAAAGTCAATTCCTCATGACTTACTACTCTTTCCAGGCAAAACAATTTCTTTGGTACTGGTCATTTTTGATGCTTTGTAGCGTCTCCTGGAACCAATTAACAATGAAAACCAAGGTACTACTGTACTCTTCAAATACAGGTTAGAGTGTTGAGTTATGCCAGACCCTGGGAATGCAAACATAAATAAGGCAGGATTCTGACCTCTAGGAAGATAGGCTCTAGCAAACCCACAAAATTTCAGTAACTTGAAAAGGGGGGTTAGTCACAATCTAGAAGAAGGAATCTTTAATTTAAAAAATTATAAACATAGGATGCAGAAAGGAAAATTAAGTTGACTCAGGCCAGTTGTATAATGGATGTTAAAGCCAAGACGAGAACCCAAAGCTGAAAATCCCTTTAAATTTCCCTGCATAATCTCTCTGTAGCTTCAGATTAGCATCTGAATTATCTCAGGTCTATATCATGTCAGATCAGTGCAATTTTAGTCCATGTTCATAAGTGCCCTTCATAGGTGACCTCCTCTAGACACTGCCCCTTTCCCTTTAGGCTAGGTGGGTCCTGGGGCTTCCCGAGCATAGGCCTTACTACAGGTTTAGGAAACGTTTCTACCCCTACTAGTCTGTGACAGTCCCAGAGACAGAGGCCAAGTCCTATCCCTATCTAGTTCTCCAGTGCTTAGCACTGAACTTAGCACAAAGTAAATCGTCACTTTTTGCTGAATAAAGGAATGAGCAGATGAATGAATAAATTGAAACCACCCCTGAAACTTGCTTTTGTTTGTTATGTATAGCCTTTCTCATCACGCCTTCACTTACATGGCCTCGGGAAATCTGGAGAGAGTTTACAGTACACAGCACCTTCAGCTTCAGTGTGTATCTGTCTGTTCCAGTGCAGTTAAGGTTAGCATCTACTTCATCCTTCGGGTGGGGAAGAGAAGAAAAGCAAGCTAAATAAAAATACTATAGCCCCATCAGGAGGTTTGTTTTTAAGTTGCTGTGCTTATTTATGCCTTGCATTTACCACAAATGAAATCAAGTGAAGCCTCCAGATTCAGAATTTTCTGTTCTATTGTTGTGTTCCAAAATGAGGAATTATAAAACAAGGTGTAGAAAACAGAGAGGGCAGATCTTCCATTTGATGTTCTATTGTCAGCAATTTCAGCAACTGTAACATTAAATGATATAAGCAAAGCACAAATCTGAGGATTGGAAGGCTTGGGTTCTATGTTACTATGTCACCAACAAGCAGGGAACATAAATACGTTCCCCTGGGCCCTCGGCTCCAAAGTCTGTCAAAGGAGAGGCGCAGACTAATCCGTATGACTTCCACATCCCTGGCATCCTCTCAGTTTCTGCCTTTTCGTTTCTCAATGCCTTCTTGAGGTTGGAATCACCAGGATGTGGCAGCCCAAAAGGCAACCCCAGGGGCCAGTAATAATGTTACCCTTCTTTCTGCTGCAGTTGCTGGGAGCAGCCTTGGAAGAAAATCCTTTCTGGACCCTTTAATCTGGTAAAACAAACAACCTGCTTTATTAAAAAATAAAAATAGCTACCATTGATGGAGCCCTTCTTTGTTGTTGGGCGTTATGCTAAGTGCCTTTTATGCATTACTTCATTTAATCTTCATAACCACCCCATGAGGTAAGGTCTGTTTCATTGCCATATGGGAGAAATTTTCATATGGGGAAATTAAGAATTGAAGGCATTAAAATAAGAATGAAAAAAACGAGCTTCCTGCCCAGGCCTCTCAGAGTCCACATTTGTCCAAAATTCTTCAATTTCTCTGCATAAAACTATCAGAAAAGTTTAGCTGTGAAGAGCCTTTCAGTTCTTTCTAATTCTTCCTAAAATGCTTCTATCACTATGATAGATCCTGAGAACATCAGCTTCTTTATATCCCATTTATTCACTATTAAGAGAAAAATAAATTTAAATAAAATGAAAATAATCCTGCTCCAGGGCATGGACTTTTAGGAAGAACTGCATCTAGCCCCTTAGTCTGCCACTTACTACTCATGCAACCTTGAAAAATGTGTTTCACTCAACTTTTCCTCACTTATCGCAGTCCACCCTCATCTGTGCTATGTGTGTGCTCTTTCCTCTGTGTACATACACAGATTTAACGTCGTTTCCATCTTAACCAAGCACTTATTATGCATTGTGGCCATAACTTTAGAGTTTGAGGTGTGACAGCAAAACTGAATTTCTTTTTTCCTTTCTTACAATTTCACGGATAGAAGATTTGTTCCTACCATAGGTCTTAGCAAATTCAGCATATGAATATTTTTTTGTCTTAGTAAGTTGAGACCTTTCACCTTTTCACTGAAAGGAAGCACTTTACAGCTTCTCTTTGGCATATCAGAATTGCCAGCATCACTACTCTTGCACTTTTGAGCCATTATTAAGTAAAATAAGAGCTGCTAGAAGGCACGCACCAGGATACTGCTGCACAGCTGTGACGGAGAGGGCTTGTAAGTGACCAAAGGGCAAGTGTCATGTATAGCATACAGCATTGATTTGCTGGAGAGAGGGGTTACACGAACCTGGAGAGCAGATTGGTACCACAGTTCATTAGACTACTAATAAAGGTGTGTCGTGCCAAACTTAGAAATTATCTCTAGAATTTTCTCGTTAGTGTTTTTAGACCACAGTTGACTGTGGGTAATTGACATTGGCGTGTGAAACCACAGGTAGAGAGGCACTACTTTCTTCGCTGGTAACTTGAGGATTATAATCTGTTTTTCTCATTTCGCTTGTCTCATGCCCACATGTTCACTCATAGTAGTCTGGAACTAGTAGCTGATCTCTAAGTAGTAGTCACAGAGTCACTTTCCTTTGCTTCCCATCCCCACAGGAAACTCCATATCATGTATCATGATAGGTAAGAGCACATCCCTCTTCCCATGCTAGCCCTGTGTCTCAGATCTCTAATTTGGGTTGTGAATATCACATAACGTAGGTGACACGAAATCATAGTGCTTGTCCCAATTAGCAAATCAGCTGTCTCAAAGTGCTCGAAGATAAGACATAGTTTCTGTCTTGCTGCAGGTGTTCAGGGGCCACGAACATGAGGAACAATTTCTAGAAGAGTCAGAGCTGTGAGTGAGCAAAGGAAAGGGAGGAACGAATGGCAGAGTTTGGCTTACTCAGACACCTCCACTGGCGCCTGGTGCAGTCCGTATCTCCCAGCCAGGATGCAGAGGGAGCTTTACAATCCTATTTCTCTATGCACCCAGCCGGGGAAGGAAAAATGGTAAATCTGCTTGGTTGCCACAGAGGCCTGTGTTTCCGTATTGACTCCACTCACTGAGGCCTCAGGTGGGTTACTGAACCTCTCAAAATCTCCGTTGCCTCACTAGAAACACAGAGCTCATCATTCTGACTGTGGGGCATGTTGTGAGGCTGAAGTTAGACCCAAGATGTAAACATGCCACACAGGATATCTGAAATATGAATGCCAAAACACCAGTCTCTGGAAACACAGGAACCATGGTCCCCTCTTTTTCGTTCTTCATCTTCAAAGAAGAAAAAAATGGATTTAATTTTAGATTCTTTTTCCTCCATTTCCTATTGTGTATTCATGGACAGTTATGCTACATATTTAATGTCTTTGAGTCTTAGTTCCTCTGCTGCTAAATGAGTTAACTGCGCCTTGCTTGCCAGTACTTTGTGAGCACTAAGGGAATGGAACCAAAGCACCTGGCCCAAGGGGAAGGTAGAGGACATGTACTCAGTTTAGTGATCTTAGTTCTTGACATTCATGGAAATTGAACTCAAACCCTTCATTCTTCTGCATGGTCTCCTATAATCCTACACTTTTTCTGGGTCCCCCTTCTGGAATCTTTGTCGCTTACAGAGCTGCTGCCTAGAAGCTCTTATTTCTCTGTACTGTATCCTTCCATGGCCTCACTGGATCTCAATTTTAAATGACATCTATAGCCAATGACTGTCAAATTCAAATCTCTTGCTCAGTCCTCTCTCTTCAATTCTGCATGCATAAACCCAACCACTTATGCAATATCCCCATCCTAAAGTCACGAAATCATCTTGGATTTTGAGTATACCAAATTATACCTGCATTACCACCAAACTTGCTTTGCCCCTTTTCAGTGTCTCAGGCCAAAATTCCAGCAGCCATACTTGTCTCACCTCTTTTGTTCCCATCCCATGTCCAGTCATCCACAAATTCTACTGGTTTAGCCAATAACGTATATTCAGAATTTGACCACATCTTACAACCCTAGTTAAAGCCAGACTCATCTGTTTCAGATCTTGATTCTCTGTAACTGATCTACAAGCCCTTCACTTCTTCACTTCTGGGCCCTCTGCCATGTGAAACTCTCACTGTGAACTCATATATGATAGACAACATCTTACATACACCAGCCCTTGCCTCCCAGATACACTCTACCTTCTGAGATTGTTTTTTCCACAGTCCCTGTCTAACCATTCTGGATTTGCCACTCTAACTTGAACTTGCAGTCTCCCCCTCACTTGGGGCTTTTGATGCATTCTTGCTCTTCCTAGAATGTTCTTTCCCTAATTATCTGCATATTTGGTACCAGGTATTATTCCAATTTTTACTTATATTTGCAGATGATGAAACAGGCTTACAAATATTAAAGAACTTGTGGAAAATAATTTGTAGATTAACAAAAAATTCAGGACTTGAACCCAGGCCTTATTTCTGCTGACTGAAAATTATTTTCAATGAAGTTTAGGTACTTTATAGATTTGCATTGTTGCTGAATTAATTAAGTATCACTTTTCTTTTTTGGAAAAAAAGCCCATTTTGGTATATTTCTTTCATTTCCTTTTTTTTTTTAAGTTTACTGGTACAATTTAAGTACACAGTACAGTTACATTCATCATTGGGATCTTGTACTTTTACGTGACAGGTCTTGGTTCTTATTTTTTCCCCATTCCCTTGCTCCCCCTTTACCCCCTCAACCCTTCCCTATTTACAAAGAATTTGTTTCCATGTTTTTCCTTTACTCATATTCTTTCTTTTCCCTTCTTACCTTTCCCTTACCCCTCCCACTTCCCCTTCCCCTTTAGACCTGTTCTTCCTATTACATATTATCAGTTCTACATTTTGATCCTTATTTGTGCTTTTAGTTTTTCACAGCAGAGAAACTATTCAATATTTACACATGTGTGTATTATTAATTTCACTTAAGAGTGCAGACTCAGTGTGCATCAACTTAGCTATAAATGTCTCTAGTTTCTCATTCTTTGTGACTAATACTCTATTTTATTTTTTAAAACACATATCTTCATTATCCAATCTCCAGTTGATAGGCAGTTGGGCTGTTTCCAAGTTTTATCTATTACAAACTGTGCCACTATAAATATGGGTGAGCATATATCTCTGTGGTATGATTCTTTTAATTCTTTTGGGAGGATACCCAGTAAGGGAATAGCTGGGTCGAATGGGACCTCTAATCTTAGTCATGTGAGGTATCTCCATTTTGATTTCCATAGTGGTTGCACCAGTCTACACTCCCACCAACAATGAAAAAGTGTTCATTTCTTCCCACAACGCTGCCAGCATTTGTTACTGGTTGATTTCTATTTTTTTCATTGAGTTTATTGGTACTTTTGAGGCATAAAGTATAGTTAATTCATCAGTGGGATCTTGTGCCTTTACATGATGTATCTTGGTTCTTATTTCTGGATAGCAGCCATTCTTTTTGGGGTGAGGTAAATTTCAGTGTTGTTTTCATCTGCATCTTTCGAATGACCAGTGATGCTGCACATTTTTTCATATGTTTATTTGCTACTTTGTCTGAGAAATGTTTGTTCATTTCAGATGCCCATTTTTGAATTGGGTCTTTCTATTTGGGGAATCAGACCCCCAGGTACATTTCTTTTGTATCTCCATTTTGTGTAATACAAAGAAAAAACAAAATAGGAACTCATGCAATTATTGTGAACTGAAGACTAATTTAATATAGGAATTAAGATTGTGGAAATGTCAATGTAAGATAATGGGAGGGATGAAAAAGTAGAAAGAAAATATGAGACTGATTGAGAAAGTGGAGCTTTCACATCCCTGAGCCTCCAGACACCAAGTCAAGTAACTCAAGTGCTCATGAAATTACACCAGTCCAAAATTATACCTATTATTAACCCTATTTGTTAAGAAATGCAGGCTCACAGAACTTAAGTAACCTATGAAGTGTCACACATACACTTGTCCCACACACAAACCAAGGAAGTCCGAGACAGTAATTATTTATTGATACTTAATTCACATTATATCAATTTTCACACAAACTGCACAGTAGCTAAGATTAGCCTTATTTTGCACATAAGGAAACTGACTGAGAGCGATCAAAGGCTTAATTACAAATACAAAATTGCTGAATTGTAAGTTCAATTGCAAATTCATAAGATCATAAAGTTTATGTTCTCAATACATCATGCAGCCAGTCAGTCTCCTCAAAGAGCTCCTGGTACCACTGGAGAAAGAGAAATGCTGCATAGCACCATGTTTGCCATTTCTCTCAGTTCTTACCTATAGGCTAAGGAAAATTTTAGTACATTATATCAAGAACAAGGAGCATCTGTTACTAGTTTTGTGCTTCCTCTTTAGATGAGTTAAATTTTAAATTAGAGTGCCATCAAGCTTTTAATTAGGTTGCCCAGAAAAATAAGCCTCCATTTGTTGCCAGAAGGCCTCTAAAATATGTCATTATGACCTTTCCTACCTTGAAATGTCCCCCTTTTGTCCTTCTTAATAGTAGTTTCAATGTGTGAAAATCAAAATGCAGTCAGAGTCCCTGTTGAGGGAGTGAAGGGTTAAAAGTGCCTCCAGACTTATCAGTGCCTGGACAAAAACTCGAATGCTTCAACAGGTGGCTTGTGAAGCTCCCAATATGCAATCTGGTTTAAATTCATGGTGGAATTATGAAACTATAAATGCAATGTTGTAAACCAGTATAGTTTAAAATGTTACCATACTCAAAAGCTGGCAAGTCATCCTGCTTAGGTGCATTGCTGCCAGGAGAAGACACAAGTCTCCTGGGTCAGAGACAAAGGCCTTTATTACTCCCTGCTCAGCAGGCAGCACAAACTTCAGCCAATATGAAAGAGTTCCCCTGGCTGCAAATTTTCATAGAGCTAGGTAATACAGATGAGCTCAGATGGATGTCTCTGTGTGTAGTGAGTTATGTTATAAGAGAGTATCCTTGAGATTAGGGAACTGGCATCTTTTACTATAGACAGTTAGGTAGGTCTGCCTTTTTCTGCAGATAGAAACATGTTGTTTCTCTTCTAAGGCTGTTTTCTATATACATCTTTACAAAAGGCAGTGGAAAATGATAACAAACAGCAGTTATAGCTTCTCTTAAAAGTTGTACAGAAAAAGACAGAACTATGGAAAACTGTTTCCCAACATCTAACGGCAAATATTTATCATTGTTAATACTACTGTTTCTCAAAAAAATGTGTTGGTATGATGGAAAATATAGGTAACCTGTACTGAGAGTCTTCTACATACCAGAAACTATGGTCGTTATACCCTTTTACAGGATCTTATTTTAATACTTAAGATCTTCAAGGCAGATATTATTTCTAAAGTTGGACTCAGGTAATTCACTTTCACAGTTCAAACTGCTACTAAGTGATGGAAAGTATTAGGCTGCCTGGGCTGCCATAAAACATACCTCAGATCGGGGGGCTTCAGTGACAGAAATATATTTTCTTCCAGTATGGAAGTTAAAAGACCAAGATCAATACATTAGTGAGTTGCATTTCTTGTGGGGCCTGTCTCCTTGGCTCACAGATGACTGTTCATGCCGTCACCTCTTTGCATGTGCATGTGTCTGTTGACGGTGTTTTTCACAATTTCATCTTTTTGGTAAGTAAACCAGTCATATTGGATTAGACATCATTTAATTTAGTCACCTCTTTAAAGCTATTTTCTCCAAAAGCAACTGTATTCTGAGTTACTAGAGTTTAGAAATCCACATGAATTTTTAGAGGGCAGAATCGTAACATGGATTTAGGATTCATGTGCAGGATTTATTAACACAAGCTCGTGACTACGTACTTTCTATCTGTCTGCCTGCCTGTCTCCCTCTATCTTTGACAGTGTGCTATACATTTCTTGCATGACCCTTAGCATGAACTATTTCTGTATATTTATTTGTGTGAGTATTCAATCAGTATATCTCTCCCCTTTTGTATGCTCCGCCACTGTATATCCATTTATTCAACAACTGACTTTCGTTGAATAAATAAATATCTCAGAGCAATTCTCCATAAAACAAGAAACTTTAGTCATTCTACCTTAAAAATAATTGCCGTTCCTCTTTCTTGGTGAAACAGAATGCGCATAAGCTTAATAGACAGGGGGGTTGGGTGGGAGACTCATGTTCTGAGGTGGGGCAGTGTGCTTCACAGTGTGACTTGTACCAATCCACTCTGAAGGCCATTCTCTTAGCTAAATGGTGGTTCTCAATCATTTTTCTATTGAGGATGGCTCAATTCTGTCAGTCTCAATGGATATCTGAATTGCTGAACAGGAATCTACAACAAAAAATGTCATATATGGATCCAACATGATAGGAACAGTAGGAAGGCCAGAGCTCAATGAACACACTTCAAGAAGCACAGATCCTGGTACAGATACAGAAATAAGAAAGGTTCGTGATGTGTTCTCCATCTGAATGGCAACTAGATATGGTTATACCAATTGTCAAACATACTACATCTTATCAGAGGATTGCAGGTGGAGAGAAAAGAAAGTCTAGGTACTGAGTAAAGACTGAAAATGTAGCATCTAGTTGTAACAATGAGGTGTTTAATATTTTTTTAAATCTAACCTGTATTAATCATTTTAAAGAAAACGTATTCCTATGTATTCCCTATCACAAAATACTAGTAAAAATATTAAATGTGAACACTATTTCCCATGTGCCTCATTATTTTGTTACTGACACATAATCATAGTATGTACTGAGCATTTAGTGTGTTCCAGACCTTTTTAAGTGCTTTTTATTTATTTATTTATTTACATTCATAATAATTCTGAGACATAGTTTAGTATTATTGCCCCATATAACAAGAGGAAGAAGTAATGTACCAAGTCATGTACCAGTTCATTTTTGTAAAACCAGAACTAAAACCCAGACAGTCTGAATTCAAGATAACATTTTGCCACACTGCTACATAAGTGGCTATAACTGGGAGTATAATCTACATTCATAAGTTATAAAAGTGTTTTTCCCATAACATACTTAGGAAGTTTTTATAGGCTCAACTTCAAGAAAAATTTGGTCTTCGATGAAAAAGTGTGACAGGAAATAAAAAAAGACAGAATAAGAAAGAAATATATACAAAAAGACTACACAAAGGAACAACTAGAAATTTAAAAGTGGACCCACCAGGATGTAGCAAATCAATACTTGAAAGAGCAACATACAGAACTGGAGTGGCCTTGGTTATTTGGGGTGGGACTTGGCAGTGAGGAGTTTATAAGCCAGCAGGAGTATCTGTAGCAAGTGAAAAGCTCACTTTGGCAGAAGTTGTCAGCCTGGCTTGGAGTAGAATGCTTTTCTGAGGACCTCCCCAAAGAAAAATGCTAATTTGGTCAAGCAGGGCATGACTACAAACAAAATGGGGCCCTATTCCCAGCCCCAAAGTGAAAGTTAGGAACTGAGCCAGATGCCAGCCATAAGACAGAGGGTAACTATGTGGGCTTAGGGTTTCTCTAGTAAGCAGCTCCAGAATACCCAGAGAAATTCTAGATCATACTTCTCTATCCCATCTCACCAGCCCCCAGGTACTCTGCCAGATCCAGGTGGCCTCAGGAACTCTCTGGGTGAGATTGAAATTATACTCTTTATCACAGGAGAATCCAACAGAAAAGTTACTGGACAGATAATAAGCATGATTCACCCACCTTGAGCAGTGTCTGCTTGAGTTCCTTCCCTGACAGCTTCTGCCCAATCCATTCAACCAGCATCCTCCCAGGCATAGCCCACTGGTTTCCTTGGAGGCTTCATAGTTGTGGCATAAGATTGTGAGCTTAGACAGGGACATGAACATCCATGTCCAGCATCAAATCACCAACAAATAACTTCCTGAGGGTCTATTTATCTTCTGTTTCAGCCCAGCAGGACCAGGGTCTATAAATCGTAGTTGAAATTCAGGTCCATTTGCTGGGTCAGGGATGTGTTGCATATAAATAGTGAAGCAAAGCACCACTGTGCTCTCTTCTGAAAAGTCCATTTGCCTATTGTAGTGAAACAGGCATGCTCAGCAGGCAGCAAATTCTGAGGTGGACCAGGCAGTGGACAGGAACCTTGGAGACTGGAGACAAATGAACTTATTCTGAGGAGACTAGTGCTTCTTTTACAGACTCTGCAAGGTTTTCCATGCTAAGCAAAAGCTAAATTTTGCTAGAGGCAAATCTAGTGCTTGCATTTGACTTGGCATTCTATTACTGGTGTGTTTAAGGATCTGCTGTATATGTGGAGCGTTCTGGAACTTTACATCCCTGCACAAATATAGGCAGCATGCGGCAGCAAAAACCGGGAGACTCTTAGAATAGAAGTGGTTTTAAATCCAAGCCCTGGCCCTTACCACAAGAATGTAGGCATATAGTTTAACTTTCTGTTTATGTAAAAAGACCTAGTGAAGTAGACTTTATCGTCTTGGATAAAACAAGATGAATCAAAGTTTCTGATAAATATCAGGTACTCAATGATTTAGAATATATTTGAAATTAGAAATGCTTGCAAATAAATGGCAATAAGGCTTAACCTTATAGTGTAGCATAAGGATTTTAAAGGAGAAGTTTGGAATCAGACCACATCTATGATGAATTTTGGTTCTTCCATTTATTGGTCAGGTAACCTTGGGTACATTATTTATCTTTTGGTTACTGGGGATAATAATACTGTTCACCTCATAAAGTTGTTGGCATGACTAAAATTGTGGTGGCTTAAAGCACAAAGCATAGTATATTTTGCATAGTAAGACCTTGATAAGTATGAGATATTATACCTTGAATGGGTAGCCAAAGTCTTAAACTCATTTTAATGAGACATATTTTAACCAGGCTGTCCCATGTGCATATAATGCCTAGTTGTATATTTATTATTTGGAGGATATAATATTAAGGTAATCTTTAGTAGAATTGTTAATACAATTGAGTGGAACCTAGTTTATTAGCTCTTTATTAGCAGTGTAGGTGCTGCATGCTGTGATGGATACAAAGATGAATAAAGAATGAGATAAAATTGATGTGCCAAGCTTTATGCTAAGGATTCCGAAATGGGTCATCTTATTTAATTTTTTATTTAGCTAGTATTGATTTTGTTCATAGTGAAAAGTTTCAAAGGGAGAAAAATGAAAAACAAAAAATTAAAATCTCCATCATTGGGTTATTTTAGAAATCTGCTGATATTAGAAATCGGCCACGCTTTCTCTCCAGTCGTTTTTCTGGAAAAATGATATGGCATGATATGGTTCAGCCTTTATTCCTCTATCTGTAAAATAAAAATAATATACCTATCATCTGCGAGTGGCCAGACAGCAAATGAGATCCTGAAATAGTTCACATTCAGGCCCCACAGACAAAATATGTGATGTCTGCCACTTAAAGAGAAAAGGTCTAATTTGGCTCACGGTTTGGGAGAATTCTCTCCATGATTAGCTAGCTCCAAGTCAGAAACAGACTGGTGAAAGTGCATGCTGGATGAAAGCTCAACCTATGACAACTAGGAAGCAGAACAAAGGGAGGAGCCAGGGACTGAGAGCTACCTTCTAAAGGAACGCCCCCAGTGACACACCACTTCCAACCAGATCCCACCTCCTAACAATACTTTTAGCTATTATTTGTCAGTAAATGAATTCATTGATGAGTGTAGCATCCCCGCGATCCAATCATCTTCCAAAAGCCCCTCCCTGAACATGCGTGACTTTTCTCAAGGTCATTTTAGGTCTAAATTAAAACATTCTGTTTTTTTTTTTTTTTTTTTTTTTTTTTTTTGTACTGGGGATAGAAACAACATTTTAACACCCTCAGCATCATTGAAAAGTCTCCTCTGAGACTCAAGGCAAACTCTTAGCTGTGAACCATTTGGAAAAATCTAAAAGAAACTTCAATATTTCCATCACACAATGATAAAAGGCAACCATCCCTTTTATAAGAAAGGAGTTGTAGGGGTGGGGGTAGATGTAGGCGAAACTGAAACTCAGTAGGGCAAACATTAAATCCTATACCTCTATGTCAGTAATGAGGGGAAGTTTTGGCCAGAGCTGAACTCCAGAAGTTTTGGGTAGCCCCAACTCTTTGGCCTTGCTGATTGCATAATTGTAGCTTTCTCTTGGGCTAGCTAAACTTTATGTCTGTGACTTCTCAGCAGATGATTCACATTTCTGGCATCTCAGTCTTCCTGGGTTTCTGTTTCATTTTCAGGTTCTCTGCACCACTCTCTTGGGTATATTGCCTGGCCTCCAAGGTCTTTCTTTAAGACCTTTGGTGGGAACCTCTCTGACTCTACATCTCTTGCATTCTGAATACCAGTAAAACCAAAATTATATGGACAGTGTCAAAATTTGCTGCCAGTGGAAGAAGTGGCAAAGCCCCTTTGGAGCCTCATTAGCGCTTAGATGGATGAACCTGGGGAACCGCTTCAGGAGTCCAGATGGCACTCTCTACTGAAGGCAAAGTCTTTCAAATGAATTATCTTTTTACAACCTGAGCTTGTGATGGCTGTGATCTGGCTATTTTCTGAAATGCTCTCAGGAAATGTCCAGACCACCTTTCTTATGCATCTTTTATTGTGTCCTCATACAAAATACTTGGCTTATTTTTAATGTTAATCTTTTCAACATCCACATTCTCCTTGGACCCAACTTGGTATGCACTTCCTGTCTGGCCAAAGTAAATGTTTCGCTTCTACCTCTCAATGTAGATCTGGCTAAAAGCAACCAATAATAGTTATGCCATAACCTAAACATTAGGTTACCTTGAAATTACTTCTACCAGATTAGTCTGCCACTTTAAAATTCAGCTATGCAAAAATTTTAGGACATGGACAAAATAAAGATAAATTCTTTGCCACAATGAAATTTGCATGACCTCTAGTCCAGTTTCCAATAGAGTCTGCATTCTCATCTGAAATTTCATGAGCGTTGCCTTTACTGTCCAAATTTATATCAGCATTCTGGTCCTCTGGTCTCCCACTAGCATCTCTCATAAATCTTTGCTGACTGCATTCTAAGGTTTCCCTATATGGCATCTCCAAACCTTTCCAATCTCCTTCCACAAACGAATTCTGAAGGCTTTTGATTTACATGGTCAGGTACAGTTATAGTAAAACCTCACTTCTTGACCTAATTATCTCTACTAGTTTTGCAACATGAGGACAAAATACCTAACATTCACAACTTAAAGGAAAGAAATTTAAGTTGACTCATGGTTTGAGGAAACTCAGTCCATGATCAATTAGCTCACCATAGCAGAAAAAGCATCATAGAAGGGCATGGCAGAGGAAAGTTGCTCAACCCATGGCAGTCAGGAATTAGAGAAAAAGCAAGCATTTAAAGATAAATATATAACTTCTAAAGACACTGTTGATGACACACCTCTTCCAAATAGGTCCCATCCCCTAACAGCACATTTAGCTATGAACTCATCAATGGATTGATCCACTATTAGGTATAGTACCCCCATGATCCAATAACCTTCCAAAAAATCTCATGTCTGAACACAAGCAAACATGGGGGAAAGTTTAGATCTAAACAATAACAATAACAACTTCTTTAAGGAAAGCTTTCTTTTTTCCTTTTTTAAATTTATTTTTATTTATTTATTTATTTATTTATTTATTTATTTATTTATTTATTGTACCAGGGATTGAACTCAGGACCTCACTCTTTCCAGGTAGGCGCTGTGCCGCTAAGGAAAGCTTTCAAGGTGCCTATCATTTTGTCTCAATAAATTTCTATTTTCTTTAGATTCTATCATATATAAATAATTTCATAGAGACTTTTAAACTAA
>NW_022900928.1:32746841-32830390 GCF_012274545.1 Fukomys damarensis | reverse complement strand
TATTGCTAAAAATATGTAGTAGCTCAGAGAGAATGCATAGCCCAGAGATAGATTTGGATATTCTTCTTGGAGTGCTAATTTACTCATAGATTGTAGCAGGTGGTAATAAAAGAAGAATATGGCGTTTTTTGTCTAAGATATATAAAATTGTTCTTGACAATTTTTAAGATAAACTAGAGACTTTAAAAAATGGCCCTTGTAGTGGGACAGCTCAGCTTAACCACAGTACCTGAGTTGTGAATCTTTTGCCTTAGTCCTTGTGAACCTTCCATGGAAAAGTTGGTGAGGTATTGCTGCAAAATCCATAGTCATGAAAATCCAAAGAAGAGAACAAATATGGCCAGACTTAGGTGTTAGAACTGAGTGGTTATCAGAGGGAGGATAGGTAGGGAGGGGAGGGATATCCACAGTGTAAAAACCTATAATGAAACCTACAGTGAAGAGGAAAACCTACAGTGCAAGTCTGGGTAGTAATAGATGAGAACAAAACTACGCAAATGCTAAAACAAATGATGAGGCAGAGACCAAGTTATTAAATTTAGAAAGCTGAATAAAGAAGATAACGCAGAGGAAGAATTGAATGAAGGGAACACTGAGGTAATACCTAGATTCTCATTGGTTGGATGACAGGCCTGGAGGATCTGTGGACTTATAAAATTATACCTGTACATATGATCATTGGTCATATATAGTTGAGAAGTATTGGCTTTTCAGTAAAACCTCTTGGCTGTCTTTGTTCCTTAATTAAAAGGAAATTTAGCTCTTTTATATGTACTTCTAATAAATTAATAAGTAAAGTTCCCATTTCTTGAAATGACTTCCTGTTTCCCTAGAAATTATTTTTTAGAATTGCTCCCCTAAATATGCCAGTACTTAACAGTTGCCTTCTTTAATCACTGGCTCTTTGGTAAGGAGGAAAATATGTAGCTTTGCAGAGCCCTTAGGCAAAGACTGCAAGTATTCAGGGCCCCTGGGAAGTCACTGTTCTTGCAAGAGAAGGGCAGGTAGAGTCACCTTTCAGAACTGGAGCTCTCTAATGGGAGGGCACAATTTCTCCATGATAGTATCAGGCCAGAAATTAAACATTCATAGTATGGTGATTAAGGGCTGAATAATTTACTCTAAACCAATAAAGTAGACGTGGGTAGTGTGATAGCTCCAAAATAAAATATAGTAGAGAAAAAATAACAGTTTGTTCATTAGCTTTAGGCCTGGACTATGCCGTGAAAATGGAACATGTTTGACACTGACCTTGAGAAATTCCTGTCAGTAACATGATTTCACAACTTGAATACAATAATCTAATACTATCGTATCAGGCACACATCAACCTCACAAAAAGCCTTGTTCATCTAGGGTTTTACCAAGATGTCTATGTCGATTTTGACTGCTCTGTAGTACTCCTGGTCCACTTTTCTACCATGTTTATATCTGTAGAAAAAGGGAATGAAACTACCTGGTAAAGAAGACCCAGGTTGAAGTCCATCAAAAATCCTCAGTCCTTTTAATAATCTCTGAAAATAACAGATATTCCAGAGCCCTATCACAAAGAGATCTCACAATCCATGATAATCACAGACAGGTGATCAGAGGACACATGCATGTCTCCCTTTTGTTCCTCTGTGTGGGCTGTCTAAGTCCCTTGGTGGGTATGGGTGATGCTCTTCTATATTACACTTCTAATTCATTGTCTTTCTTTGAAGTTCCAAGTCTCTACCCTTTTTGAGCCCAGGTTCTCTGTGTCCTCAAAGTACCTGATGACATCGCTAGATTTTTCCTACCTTTTTATAAAAAAAAAAAAAAAAAAAAAAAAAACATACAAGAGGGGAACTCCATCTCTGAGGGTTTGTAGTTCATTTCTCCTTACTGAGGAGGGAATATAATGATGTCTGGAACTCCAGAAGGAGCATCATAAGATAAAGCTGCACTGAGCTTCTGCTTTTATCTTTTATAATTGTAGCATCTTCTCTGTAGTTTGCTATGGGAACTAAATAAGATAAAGTTTAACTGCATTGGGTGACCAGGCCTGCCATGGAGTTAGGGCCAACCCTTGGCATTTATACTGGTCTTCAAGATTAAAGATTTCACTTTGTAGTTGTAGATAGATAAATGTGGCTTGGCCCTGCTGTAGGGAACTTAATCTAGTTGAAGGTACAGGTATGAAAGTGATTAAATACATGAAGGCCTAAAATGACCAGTGTCAACAGGCATATCAAGGAAGCATTTTGTCTGAAGCTATCATCAGGTAAGTATGTTGGAAGCTGAGGGCTGAGACTTTCCTACTGTATCAGTCAGTGCTTACTAGTGAAAGAGATTTAATGCAAGATATACAAATATATAAGAATTTACAGGATTGATTTACAGTAACTATCTGCAGAGTCAAATGTGGAAAAGTGCAAAAGGGCTGTCTTTGTGCTGGAGATCCAAAGGATCCAGTTGAAGCCATGGAACTCACTTTAGTGTCCTGTGAGGGTCCATATCAGGAGGCCAGAGGTCTGCCAGAAGGCTGAAGAGTCTGCACTAAAAGACGGGATGGATGACACACAAGGTGAAGATGAACGCTGGAGCCTCTCCAAAGAAAACGAAATTGAGTCTTCCTTCTTCCATTCCCTTTTATCCCATTCATGCGTCAAGGCTACTGATTGCTGTCACTCACTCCCAAGATGTGCTTCTGTCTTCAGTACATCCCTTCTGTACACCCAGAACTGTGTCGATCCAATTTAATTGGGCATTTCTTACTCCAGTTGACAGAGTTAGTTTACTGTCACACCTACCCAAGAAAACTGCAGACAGGGCCAGTGATGCACATGTGGCTGATGTATTGATAAAAGTTGACAAGCCCCTCATGGGTAGGACATGAAGAAACAAGCAAATCGTGAAGGATAGGTAAGTGAGCCCAGATATGGAATGCCTACAATAGGAGGCTGAAAGTATCTGGATCTGACAATTAATGGAAAGCCACTGAATCTTCAGGAGGAGGGTAAGACGTGCCCCAAGGAAATGAATCTATATAGAAGTCCCCTTTGAGATTCTTTAGCATCATCTTCGAGCTCCCTTACTCATCTGACAACCCACCTTTCTTCCCATCGATTTCTCATAGATCAAATGGCAGTATGTGCACAGTATATATTTGTTGAACAAATCGTTAAATAATCATCACTAATTTTTTCCTCCTCACTGCGTCAAGAAGAAAGATATCCATATGAACTAAGTGGGTGGCTTGGGATCAAGAGAGGAGCTCTCCACTTACAGCTCTGTGGTCTGTGATTTCTAGAAGGTCGTGTAACCTCCCTGGGACTCATTATCTCACAAAGATGGAGGAAGTAAAGACCACCAGCCTTCCAGAGTTTTTAATTAAAATTGGTCTCCTGATCCTAAAGGGAAAGGGGAAACAGCTAAAGGCAGTTTTAAGAATTCAAGGTCAAATATATACACCAGTCAGGTTGAGTTGGTCTGGAGTCCTCAACTGCTTTTTCATGCCTAATCCTTAATAAGAGGGTGAAGGGAAAAATGCCCTTTGAATGTATTTCTTTCCACAGAGACCATGCTTTGAAAGATTTTATGTATTATGTAACCTGTATTTATTTAGCAGTAATTAATTTGTCTCATTATTTTTATCAATGACATGTATCAGTGAATCAGAGTTTATCATATAGAAGTAATAGGTTACCACACACTAATTTGATATATCTTAGCTAAAAGCAAGGAAATTCATCATTTTAATTAACCTGAATATGAGTAAATGCATGGCTTTAGCATTTTTGGAGTGTAGAAAATAATTTCTAGCTCCCACTCATACACTATCTTTAAAAATTCTTAGGTGTCTATGAATTCTAGATGAGTTGTCAAAAGTGAATGGCTCAATTAATTATATTTATAAAAATCAAACATAGTTGAATATGTTAATAAAAATTATAATGTTTATTCATTTATTGTTTAAATAAGCATGTACTGAGTACCAACTCTGAGCTAAATACACAAATGATATAGTACTTGCCTTGAAAGAGTTAAAGGCTTTGTCGTGTATTAAGAAAACACTACTGAATTTTAGGAACAGTGTTAGGCACTAGCTATCAGAGGTAGAAGATATTCCCTTCAAGAAATTCATGGTTTAGTACAGTGGTTCCACACCTCATCCATACATGAACACCCAAAGAACATGAACATCAGCTCCACAGATTTCTGATGGCCAATAATTCTTGCTGTGGGGCTAGGGCAGAGTGAGAGAAATGGTGCTGTCAGAACATCTGAGCAGTGGGTCGAGAGAAGAATGCCTACACACACACACACACACACACACACACACACACACACACTGAAACACACCTAGGTGATTCTGCATGCCCCTGCAATAATAGAGAATTACAGGTCCAGAGGGAAAGATGGACACAGGATGGCTGTTCTGAATGGGAAACATTTCAATTTGATGGCAAGAGCACAGTATCACTATAATCCCAAAGAAAATTTGTGTGATCCTGATTATAAGAGTGAGAAAGACCAGAGGAGGAAAAATATGAAAAATGTTCCTGAGGTAAAACAGAATTTGAGACATGGATGTGGACAAAAAAGAGGAAGTTGAAAGTTTTCAAGACTGTGTGCTAAAAAAAAAAGTGTGCTTTGTTAGTGCTAAGGATTTGTATTTTCTTGACGGCATCAGGACTGGAAGTCAGGCAAAAAGGAAAAGAGAAGAGGAAGAGGAAAAGATGAATTAACTTTTAGAGGGGTTCTGTGACATAAATAATTTTCTGAGCATGGCTTTTTGAACAAGAATAAAATTATCAATGTAAAAAATAAATAAATAAAATTATGAATGTGACTCTACAGTATGTGAGTCTCCAACAGGGCATGGTACCTGTAAGTTTCCGTGCCCAGAAAATGGTGCCAGTGGAGTCTGCTCCACAAGGTGGCTGTAGGCTCACTAAATGTTACTCAGTGAACACTCCTCTCCTCTCCTTGTTCTAAGTAGGCATTCTTGGAGAGGATGTCAAGACTTTTAAGGATGTATGTTCTCCTGCAACACTTCTTGAACTTATGGCATTTCCCAGCCAGCCCTTCAGAAAAGACCTACTATTGTTTCCACCTGTCTCTACAGTCTGTGTCCTGCTTCTTTCCCGGAATCACTCACTTGCTCTCCAAAAAGTACTAGAACATTAATGATCATCAAAGGATTTTTATTTTTCCCTTCAGAGTATTTACATACCTTCTAAGGACAAATGCATCTTTTGTATCTTTGCCACTGGAAATGTGCCTGTGTTTTTTTATGGAACATTTCATTAAACTGGTATATTGATTTTGTATTCATATACCAATATTGGTATATTGCTTTATAATCATAATTAGTTTGCATATTATAATTAGGCTGCATTCACCCTGAAGAATACTGTGTCATTTTCTTAACAAAATCTGACAGTTGTACTTCATTTACTTTTGCAAGCCCTAACTTTGTCTTTCCTGTTTTCCCATATGTTTTACCCTTTTTATCTGTCTTTGTACTTTCTGAATGATTCTACTATATATTTTCTAACTTTTTTTTTTGCTTTTTTGAGACAGGATCTCACTATGTAGTTGAGACCTGGAACTCACTATGTAGCCCAGGCTGGTCTCGAACTCACAGCGATCCTCCTCCCTCAGCCTGCTGAGTGCTGGGATTACAGGCTTGCACCACCACACTCGGCTGTATTTTCTGACTTCTAAGCTACATGATTAGCTTGTTTATTTTAAGCCTTCCTTTCTAATGTAAATTTCTTTCTAATGTAAACATTTATGGCTCTTCAATCTGCAAGATTTTATATGTAGCATTTTAGTCCAAATTTAATAATTTTTGGTGAGCTTCTGTTTGAATTATCAGTAATTGAGAGACATATGTTGGAGTCTTTCTCTGTTGAACTTTATTTGTATATTTAAAATTATTAAGATTTATGTAAATATTACATATTTTATTATGTACCATCTTTGTTCATTTTCTTGTTGCAGAGACAAAATATCCAAAATTTAAGGAGGAAAGGTTTATTTAGTTCAAAGTTTGTAGAAGTTTCAGTTCGTAATCAGCTAGCTCCATTGTAGGGTACCATAGCAGAAAGGTATCGCAGAGGAGAAACAATTAATGGTGGGAAGAAGGTTGCAAAGCAAGCAAGAGACAAGACAAGCCTCTTTCTGTGCCTTGTATTGTATCCAGGCTATTGGGATTAGGGTGGTACCAAACCAATCTGTGAACTGATTTTCTAATCACCCACCCTTAATCCTGGCACCATTCATTTTAGCACTGTACCATGAACAATCATGCACTCTAGATTCAGCCTATGACTGCATGAGGCTTTGAGGGACATGTATAGACACATGCCATAACATATACATACAAGTTTACAATTACATATTCCTGGTGAAAGATTTTTTTTGTCATCATGTAACCTCTGTTCTCAATTATTTTCCCCTTTAAGTTACATACTTCAAATTATATATATTAAGATTGGGCTAGTTTCTCCATTTTTTCTTTTTTTGCATTTAAACTTGCTTTTACATTCTCAATTTTTTATATTGCAGGGGATTGTTGATTAAAATGTTAATTGGTTTCGTTATTCCAGAGTACACATGAAATACACTCACACCTACACAAACACACATCCTATCGCTTTGAAAATATATAATCTTCATCTATTCTTAAATAGCCACTTTTTATCATGCAACTATCGAATAGCATTAACATTAATATTTTAATCCCCAATCAAGATAAAATTTTATAGTATTTTAATTTTGATCACCTCCACACAAACTTACATGTTATTATCATGAACTTTTTTAGTTTGGCCTTTATATCTCCTTAAATAATACTTTCCTATTATTTCGTATTTGTAGTATTTATTTATCTATATATACATATCAATTTACTTGCTTCTTTTCCTTCTACATCTCTAATTTTTTTCTCTCTAAGATAATTTTATTTTATACCAATTACAAAGTTAGATGTTCCTTTTGACAAGGACTATTGTTCAGCTTTTAGTAAATTCAGATTATATTTCTCAAAAACTGTCTTCATTTCTTACTCATTCTAGGATAGTTTTTTGAGCACATATATCTAGGTTGAACTTATTTTCTCTCAGTAACTATATTTTTCACAATAGTTAAATTTTTATTAATACACATATGTGTATTGTCCTTTTTTTTCCTCATTGAGTTCATTGGTACATTTTAGGTATACGGTACAGTTACACTCATCATTGGGATCTTGTACCTTTACATGACAGGTCTTGGTTCTCATTTTTTCCCCATACCCCTGCCCTCCCTTCACCCCCTCCTACCTTTCCTATTTACAGAAACTATATTTCCATTTTTTTATTTTCTCATATTTTTTTCTTTTGCCTTATTTACTTTCCCTCCCCCCTCCCACTTCTCTCAGTAATTTAAAGTTACCATTTTAATATGCCTGGCTGCCATGTTTTTTTCCCATCAGCCTATTTTGTTCTTTCATAGGTGATCTGTTTTTCATTCTTTGGGTGCTTTAAGATCTTCTCTTCATCATTGATATTGCATTTTTCATGTCATGGAATTTTTTAATTCATACTGCATGATAAATTTTGTGCTTCATATATCAGTGAAGTCCTACCTGTCATTCATTCTGGAAATTCAGTTAATTTTGTCTTCAAATATTTGTTCTCCATTCACTTCTTTTCTTTTGGCACTTTAACTGTGTCTGTTAAACATAGTCATATGTCTGCCCTATCTCCTTACCTCTTTGCAAATTCCCTCTCTTCCTCCCTCTCCCTCTCCCTCACCCTCTCCCTCACCCTCTTCCTGTCCCTCTCTCTCCTGTATTCTGGATAGCTTCCCAACGAAGGAAGACTTTGAGGTGGATTTTTTTAGGTGTCACATGATGTATTTTAGAACTCATATTTGATTCTAATTAGTGGAAGCCCTAGAGATCTTTTTTTTCTTCTTTTCTTTTATACTGGGGATCAAACTCAGAACCTCGTGTTTTGAGGCAGATGGTGGAAACTTGTTGATCCTTCCTCCTAGCAAGGATTTTTACTTCAACTTGGGATTTATCCCTCTTCAATATCTCTGGCCTTTGTCTTGCCTGCCATTAGCCCTAGTAGTTTGATGGCAGTAGAGTTAAGATTACACATCTCAGAGTTTTCTCTCTAACATTTCATTGTGCTAATTTCCAAATGTTTATAGATAGAAAACACAAATCCCTGTGCCTCTCTTTTATTTCTGGAGCCAAAGGTGAATCCTCAAAAGCACGTCATTTAATATTCCACATACTTTCATATGCATCAAAAATACTGAGGATATTTTTTTATAATCCGTAAAGTTTTAATAACATGTAACAATCAGTCCCATATTCACCTTTATCTAATTTTATAGTTTGTTTAAATCAGGATCCAAATTAGGGCCATTGACTTTATTTGGTTGCCATGTTTCTGAAGTTTTTTAATTGTGTTTTAGTCTGAATACACCCCCTATCCCCACCCCCGCATTCTGTGTCATTTGGTTGAAGAAATTATAATGTCCCGTTTCTGCATTTGGCTCATTGCTTCTTTATGATGTGGTTAAATTTTTTCCTATGTTCATTTTCCTTGAACCCTCTCTAATAAGCCTTTTGCCCCTCCCAGTACTCCAGATAGTGCTCTTATGAGAATTACTAATGACCTCGTGTTACTAAATATAATAGTAATTTATATGATATTGCCTCACATGATGAATCAGCAGCGTATGGGTTCACTTGTCATTTCGTCTTCCTAGGGAAACTTGTTCAATTAGTTCTAGGATGCCACCCTCTTTAAATTTCTGCCTACATTATTGGCTCCAGGAGAGATTCTTCCTTACCTTCTCAGTCTGAATGTTAGCAGACTCACAGTTCAGCCTTTGCCTCTTTATCTATTTTCAACTCTTTGCTTGTCTCTGAGTTTACAGTACTACAGATAGAGCTGAAGTATAAACTACACATATTTGAGTTTAGAAATGAACAGTGCTGGCCACACTGCCCACAAATAACTGTATCTTATGAGCGTCCTCACCTCTGCCCTCAAAAGGCTTCCCTTGCTACTCAAATGTGTAAATAGGGGGCTGGAGATTTAGCTCAGTGGTTCCACTACCTGCCTTGCAAGTGCAAGGTCCTGAGTTCGAATATCAGTACTACAAAAAAATGTGTAAATAGGCATTCTTATGGTAGAATGCTCCATATTTGATTTTCAACCTGGGGAGGGTTAGCAGGTCTAGAAGCTTTCTTTTTAATTCCTGAAAACCTAGGGTTGCTTTTAATGGAAGATTTTATCCAGTATCTAGTAGTGGTCTACTATATTGCCAAAAACAAGTTTTAGCTTTTCTGTCGCATTTGAGTTACCCAGGAAAACGCTACCATTTCTGGATCATTCTTTGGTATTTATTTTGGGCTATTGTACCCTCTTCTCTCTTTTAAGCCAATAAACCCTAAGAATGTCAATGAGAAAGATTGGAAAATAAAATCCAAACTTAAATTAAAAAGCAATTTAAAAGCCTTCAAAGCTAATCACCACTTGCTCTTTGAATCCCCCATAGCATACTCAAATGGTCGTGTAGCCTCCCTTTACACTTTCAGTGATAGGAACTCATTCAAAGGCCTGTGTGTTATCATCTGTCTGTCTGTCTGCCTGCCTGCCTGCCTGCCTGCCTGCCTGCCTGTCTGCCTGTCTGTCTGCCTACATACCTGAGATCTATTCAAGGAATCGGTTTGCCTAATCGCAGGGGCTGGCTGGGCAGCACAAAATCTGGTGTTCAAGTTTCTCAGGAGGAGCAGGCTGCAACCCTCAGGTAATAGCCAGTGCTGAGTCCACAGAAGGATTTTATTTTTAGTTCTGATCTTCAGGCCTTTTAACTGTTTGAATCAAGTGTACCCAGATTACCTAAGATAATCTCACTTACCCCAAATCAACTGATGAGAGGTGCTAATCATAAGCACAGGATGCCTTCATAGCACCTACATTTTTTTTTAGGGAACTTAGTACTAAGAGGACATAAAATTGACCAGCACAGATGCCTTCTCTGTGCTGAGAATTATGCTAGGAACTTTTCATCTTAAAACTTATAATTCTCAGTGGGCCTTCACTGAAATCCCATTATTCTTATTTTTAAAATCAGAAAGTAGGACTCAATAATGAAAAACAATTTGTTACAGTTGCTATTGTGCATATAAGGAAACTGATCCACTAAAAATAAAATGACCTGTGTTCAGTACACATGTAAAGCCCCTAGGAAAATGCCCATTACTGTATAAAGCCCTGTAAATATGGTTCCTTACCAGATTGTTCTTGCACAAATCTTTATTGAAGATAACCAGTGGTCACTGTTCCTTCTACCACGGGGTGAAATGATGCTCAGCACACTTTGGTGTGTGTGTGTGTGTGTGTGTGTGTGTGTGTATGTGAAATGGAGGACAGACCGTGCAGGTCATGTTGTTGTGACTGCACAACTAGACTGGAAAACCATATTCATGCTGCACTGGAATGCTGTTCCTATCTTTCTTTTGAAGGGGTTTGAGCCCTTTGGATTAGTACAATATACTATTGAATTTACTGACTTTATTTTTATGATGAGAGAAAATTCTTCCCTGGCCACTTTTCCCTCAAGAGCAAGTCATTCCCCACATACATAAATTAGGATAGTTGGAATACTGAATGCATAATCATAAATTTCAACCAATTATATGCATGTTCTCTTGAACCCTTGGGACAGTGATCAGAGGGCAGTGAGGATGAGACCATGGTAAATTTTTTTGGTATTGGGTCAGAAGGATGATTAGGAGCAAGTAGGATGGACCTCTTTACTTTAGCTGGAATTACTGGTAAATATGGCCAAACTTGGTGGGTTTCCTTACCACAATGATTTATGTAGTTGTAACTAATCATGATTTTCATAATGCACATAAATTTCACAGAGTACCTTTGAGTATACTTAAATAAATAGGCATAAAAGCAGTCTTTCTGACATTAGGATACAGACAAGTCCTGAGAATTTTTTTCATCTCTGTAATGAAACTTCCTTTGAATCCACAATTTGGCACATAGAGAATATTTGGAGACAAAACCAAAAATTGAAATATATGATTTCATAAATGTATAAGCCATAGAAATGCCCCATTTGGTAATAGCATATTCACATTTTCAGAACAGGTACACAGTATGGTGGAATGGAAAAAAACGCTATACTTGGAATTACACTCGGCATGGTAGGTTATGGGACTGACTAGTTTTCCCTGTTTTTCCTGTATGAAACCTGTACTCTCGTGTCTCAGCTTCCCACCTGGACTGATACGGACTGGGCCTGGGCCTGTGCTGTACCCTGTCTGGGGCCCCGTGTGTGGAAGGAGAGCCCTGCTTAGCTCCGTTCTCTGTCCTCTCTCTATCATAAGTCAAGCAAAGGTTGGTCCTTTAGCCTGCAGCACAGAATGATGGGGATGGAAGCTGGTCTGTGGCCAGCTGCAGGAGGCCTTAAAGTGAGGGAAAGAAAGGCCTTGGTGGTACAAATGGCTAATGCTTAGGGATCGTCTTCACCATAGTATTATTTAGTGTAAACAGACTGACACATCTGAGTTTGATTCTGGCTCAGTCACTCGCTATTTCTAAGTCTTAAAGAATATGTTGAAACTATAAAAATCAGTTTCCCTGTCTTTTTCTACAGGGAGTAATAACTTCTTCAGTGAGTTATTGTGAAAAGTAAATGGGAAAATTATGAAAATTGCCTAGAATAATTCCTGATGCATAACAAATAAAAATTAACTTCTTCTCATTAACTGTGTCTAGCACAGAATAGCCCCCTGGCCCCAACAAAACCATCATCTTTCTGTCTTGAAAATTGTAGCCATCCAGGATACAGCTAACCATCACAATAAAGGACTCAACTTTTTCTTTCTTTCTCGTCCTTCTCTGAACCTTTATTTCATTGAGCAAATAAGAAATTTCTTTAGAGATAAACTAAGCCTAGATTCAAGTTCTATAAAAAAGACATTTATTCTAAGGCTGAAATGTTAACAAAAGACCATGTTTTTAATTCCTTCTCATGACCATGTGATAACAGATGATATTAAATCCAAATTGGGCTGGGAATTTAGCTCAGTGGTTCTGCTGCCTGCCTCGCAAACTCAAGGTCCTGAGTTCGGTCCCCAGTACCAAAAAAAAAAAAAAAAAAATCCAAATGAATAAAATAGTAGCTTTAAAATAAGCCATGGTTTGAAGTTTAAATTGAAAGATCAAAACCTTTACTATCTTAATTGTGAGTTTTTTCAGGCTGAAGAGGTAACTGCCTGGAGGAAGGTTTCACACCCAGCCTACTGCATTTTATAAATTTTCTCAAGTACCAAACATTCAACCTGGGACTAGGAAGTAACACATTCATGTACATAATTACATTGTGCAAGTCATATGTTGAGAAGTCCATTATGGAAAACTCAGAGGACCTTGAAAAGCAGCCTCCGCTGGCAGAGCCTGCAGGACAGAGGCAGCTGGACTCCTCTGCTCTGAGGAAATGCAGAGCAAGGATTCATGTGCTCTGGTTTCCTTAGAGACCCCTCTCCACTCTGTCTGAGATGCGTTCTCCTCTGCCATCCACGCCTAGCCTGAGCCTACAAGATGCCTGTGCCCTAGTTGGCCTTCTCTAGACTGTATCCTTATCAAAGACCCATGCTAGAAGGAAAGAGAAGGACAACCATTTTCTAAAGAATGGCCATATATAGGCCTTTCCTTCTCTGAGCATTAAATACCCAACGTTTGTTTAACTTAGATTTTTATTTCCCAGATTCAAATTCTTATTCTCCTAGCTACTAGGAGATTTTTAACATCCTTTTGTGTCTGGAATTAATTTAAAACAACAAAGAAAGAATCAAGAAACAAAAGGAATTTTAAAAATACCAACAGCTATTTCTGATTAAGCCCTTGATATGAACCTGGTTTCTGAATATTTCTTTACTCCTTACATGAACCCATTCACAGAGACAAACCAGAGACTTGAAGAGGTTTAAGAACTTTCCAAACAAAGACCAGAGCCACAGACAACACAATTAGCTTCAAAATCTGGGCTCATCCTTGTGTATCCTTCAAGCTGTGTGCCCCGACACAGATGAGCAAGTACAGCAGGCAGCACTTTAGAAAGCAGGGAAAGATGGACTTCATTTGTTTGTCTTCCCGAGGTCCACTGGAAACAGGAAGTTAAAGGAGATATAAAAAGTATCTCTTGTGGGTTGGTATACATTCATTTTAAATAAGAATTGGATTACTTCTGTAAATAGCATGAAGAGGTATTTCACTTTTATTATCATTCATTAGAATATTCCTGAGAGGGAATTCAGTTCTCCTTCAGGGAGGGGGCTGAAACAGCTCCTAGAAGGGCTGCTGCTCCGCCCAGCAGTTTTCATTCTGCTCCAATATGGCTGCCCAAGTCTTTGCTGCTCCCCCAAGAAGTGTTCATCTTCTTTTCAAGTAAAAGGTTTTGGAATGCCTTTGGTCTAATCTAGACCAAAGTTAAAGTTACATACAGCTGAAATGGAGATTTGAGGAAGTGAGGATGAAGTGGGAGAGGATGACCTGATGAATTCGGGGACTTAAAGGGCACCTGTAATGTTGAGGACAGAGAAACAGAAAGCTTCTGTGTCTGATTCATTTCCTGTTGACCAAATTTGATGAGGCAGCCCAGCTTTTCCTCTCTGATAAGGAGACATGATTTCCTAGAGCAGTATTTGCCTGTCAAACTAACTCCAGAATCAACCTGTTGGGAAACGTATTTTAAAAGCCAGTGGAATGAGAGAGAGATATTCTTTACTATTTATTCAGCTGTGTGTGACACTAAATTTAGGGCTCCTTCCTGAACAAAGGGTTGCTGCTTAGAGATTCCCAGAGACAACATGGGCTGAAAAGCTTTGAAATCAAGAGGAACTGGAGAGCCAGAACAGAAGCAGCATGGTCTCAAAAGACAGCACAGAGCAATGAAATACTATTTTCTGGTGGTAAAGACAAACCGATCCCCCCACCCCAGGTGCTGTGAAAACACCTGGGAACACCTTACAGGCGGCTAAACCCTCAAGAGAGTTCTTCCCCTTGTCAGACCTCCCACCCTGCCTCAGTGGAGTACAGTCCTTCCCTCCAGTGGGTTAATACTTACTTAATGAACCTGCTGGTTTGCAACTTTTCAATTTAAAATCAATTCCAAAGAAGAACTTTAAAGCCTTAAGTAAATAAATATATGATAAATAATGTATGGCCTTTCTGCTTCCTCTTTACTTCCAACACTATGCTGAAATCTGGAAGAACAAAAGCAGCTACATCCTTTCACTCTGTGTACCCTTTGCTATGTTTCTCTGACCTTCTAATGGACTAGGAGTCCCTCTGAGGCAGGGAACAAGTCTCATTCATTATCTTGGGTACTTAGAACAGAATATGGCACACGGTGTGAACGGTTTACATAACTGGGGGACAGGAGGAAATATATGAGCAGATATGCTGAAGTGGTCACAGTGGTGGCATCCCTGAAATTCAGCTTATGAGGAGAGAACAGAAGAACTTGGACTGTTTAGGCTGAAGAGGGAAACCTAAATATTAGATACCAGTCATCCGGTTCATTTCATGATTAATATAGGCTATACATGTAGAAAATTCCTTCTCAGATCAGTTTTATTAAGTTATAGTTATCTAGGAAATGATCTGTTTTGTCTAGTTTTTCAAATTTAGTGGCATTTATTGGCAAGTGGCCAAGTAATCTTTTGATTTAAGCTGTCGGTAATGAAATTACCTTTTTGTCCTTAATCTACTTCTCTCTGTCTTCTCTTATTTTCTTTTTCTTTTTCTTTCCTTTTCTTTCTTTCTGTAATTTTTTTAATCAGGCTTCCAAGTTATTTTATTGGTCTTGGCAAATAGAAAACTGAGCATTTTGAGCATTTCTACTTTACTGCTTATTTCATATATTTTGTTAATGCATTTTTATTATTTCTCTCTATTATACTCATTCTGTTATTTTTGGTTTTTGCCTCACCTGAGGTTGAATGCTCCACTAATTTTCAGTCTTCTTTTCTAATATAAGCAAGTAAAGGTCATAAATTCCCTCTGAGTTGTACTAGCTGTACATCATGTATTATTTTCATTATCATACATTTGTAAATATATTCTAATTTCCAGCCTATTTTTTCCTTTGGCTCACAAGTTAATTAGAAGTGTCACTTTTAATTGTCAGCCTAAAAATGAATTTCTAATTTCCTTTTGTTATTTATCTATCATTGGTTTGGGGTTTTGGGGGGGCATTGTAGTTAGAAAGTACACTCAGTGCTATTGCCTCATTGGTATGTATTGAGATGTGCAGTTTTCTGAGACATGATCAACTTTTAAAATATTGCACATGTGCTCAAAAGGAATATATGTTCTTCAGTATATTCATTCTTAATATTCATCACTATAATAATTTAATAATTTTTATCTCATAGATATTAATAGGCAAGTTAATTCCATTAATCTATTGAGCAGGACATTGGACTTGGAACTTTCTTTTTACTGTTGTCGTAATATTTATTTTACATAATACATGTTTTATTTTTATTTTTATTGGTAAATGTTTGCCACACATAATGATTACACTCATCATGGAGAGTTGGTACATGTAAGTAACACATCTTAATTTTTTTACTTCCCATAATTTTACCCTAATTTATATTATATAAATTTAGAATGGGCATAGCTCATTAAGAAATTATTCTTTTACACATTATTTGACAAGCCTCCTTATGTCTAATATTGTAATGCTTTTTACCCTAAGGCCTATACAGTGGTTTCTCGGTTTACACACTTAATTCATTCCACCATTCTAAGGGAAATGGCCACGGCCATGTTTGTCATCCAATGTGGAGTTTGCAGAAGAAAATTTTTTCCAAAAGCTTCTCTTCATGAATCAAATTGTTAGCAAATAGAAGCACTTGTGAACCAAGGTATTACTTTATTTTTCCTAATCTCTTTCTTTTCTGCCTTTTAACTTCAACCTTTTTTCCTTTTTTTCTTCCTCTTGTTTAATATTTTTTACTTTCTTCTGTTAAATTGATCAAGTTTACTTTATTCCTTTCATTTTTGGTCTTCAGTTTTTTAGGAATCTATCCATGTTAGTGTCCATGTTGGCTACTTTTGCATTTTTAAAGTTAAGAAGCATCTGAACTCTGTCATATTCAGGGACCTTGAACCACTTTAACTCAAATCACCTTTCTATGAACCAGCTATTGTTGTTTGTATTTCTGTTTCTTCTCATTTTTGCTCTCCCTAAAATATCTATCATCAGAGTTTACATAAGCAACGTTTGTATATAGATGTGTTAAGCAGCTTCTTTATTTTCCATTTCTTCATTCATTCCATCCCTTTGCTCTGGACTCAATTTTTCTTTTTAAAAAATATATCTGTATTTTTAGCTGAAGCTTGTAAGGTCTCAGTTTTTAAGTATTTGAAAATACTTTGGTATCCTGACCCTGCATCATTAGATATTCTGTTCTGAGTGTGGAATATAGGGATGATAGTTTTATTTTCTCAAACCATTGAAGATAACTTGTGTTCCCTGGCTTCTTTGCTGCGAATGAGAAACCTGCTCATTCGTGTCAGTTTAGCGGTAATTTCTTTCCAAGTAATCTGTATTTTCTCCATGTTCTTTTAATGATCGTTCTACTTTGTTATCCTATAATTTTACCATAATGGTTCTATACCCAGGTTTACTTTGATTCTGCATGGCATTCATTATGATTTCAAAGATGAGGGATCGTGATTTTTATCCATTCTGAAAACGTTTTTGGTAACAATTTCTTTATATGTTGTATCAGCCACACTCCCACTTGCCCTTCTTTTCTTTTTTCAAAATATTAGATGTACTTTGAGTCTTCTTATTCTAGTTTCTCTATTTCTTCAATATTTTTCTTACGTTCCATTGTTTTTCTCTCCCTGGTACATTATAGATAATTTCTTAGCTGTATTTTGATTTATTAACTCCATGTCTAATCTTCTGTTCAATCTTTTTTATTAGTCTTTAATTTTAATTTTACATCTGAAAGTTGTACTTAATTCCTTATCAATCTTGCTTCTTTTATTGATTTACAGTTTAAATCTATTTTTTAAAGTTTATAATTATTTAGACATTCTTAATTTATCATCCTTATCAGATTTTTCTATTATCAAAGTTTGCAGAGTATTAATTATTTTTTGAGAGATTCTCCCTCCACTCCAGATGTACTTTTGCATTTGTGTCGACTAGTCGTTCAAGGAGTATCATTATGTGAGAATTGTATAATAATTCTCAGCTTGGAGTTTCTCATGTAGTATTTACCTTCTACTTAACTTGAACCTCAAATTGAAGCACAACTTAAGATTAAAATACTTTGTCTTTTTTTGCAACAAAAGTTGACACAGAAGCTATAAAACACCAGAGGGAAGATTGTTTTTCTTCTGTCCCATCTTTATGATCTTAACTTTATATTAAAGTCTTGGTTAAAATCACCAGGCTCACACAAGGCCAAGATATAATTTCAAGTTTCCATGTTACAATCAAATGTTACAGAAACTGACTCTGTTCTACCCCTGACCTGGGCCCAAGCAGCTATCTATCAGCGCTCAGTTTGTGTTCAATTCTTACTACAGTCTTAAATCTGAAGAATTATAGTTTGTTATTCCAAACTCAGTTTATTCATGTAATAGATATTTTTCCTATATTTATTCAAGTCATATAGGTTCATTTAGAAGAAGTCTAGTAGCAGGAAATTCTTAAATGATGTACATATTTGATACTTATCTTTCTAGGACCACAAAGTTGCTTGAATGGCTACTGTCCTCTACCTGTGTCCGTATTTATGACGTGCACAGCAAGGGAGGCAAGAAGAGAGTGGAGAGAAATACCAAACTGGGACTTGCTACTCATAATTCTACAATCGTGATCTTATCTCCGCATTGTCACACGTTCTTGAAAAATTCCATTCTCTCTTAAGGCCTATACTGTCCATTCATAAAATAATAGATTTAAATAATAAGTGATCATAATAATCTTTGTTGAAAACTCACACTGTCCTTGGTACTATGATATATTCATTACATTAAGAACATTATGTCTTGTAATTCACATACAAAAATTTTAAGAGATAAATTGTCTCTTTCCTTTCATTAAATTTCAAATACAGAAGGTTAAGTGATGTAGTCAAGATGTCAAAGTTGTAACTGCCAAATCGACAGTATCGACATAGGTCTGCTTGATTCTAAAGCCTGCCCCAACCTCTTTGTTACTACTGTCTTCCCCTTTCTTTCCTCAAGATAATAATGAAGATCCCTGTCATCGTTAACCTTCTCTGAGTCTTTATTAGTCTTCAATTCTTTATACGCCTGTAGCACTCATTTTTCACCCATTCTTGTTCAGGGTCTCAATGTTCTCATCTTGATGAATCTAATTCACTCTTGCTCTTCATACCCCAGGTCACTGCCATGCATAATATTGGTTGGATAAGTATTTTGTGAGTGTTTTAATACAGGATTCTTGAAGTATGGCTTTTGTAAGGCTGGATATCTTCCTATATATATATCCATATCCACTGCACATATCACAACGTGACAGGGCATGATACACACTGCTCATTGCCAAGAGCTCCTTTTCAAGAAAGGATTTGTGGTTGTTTTTTCATAGGAACTTCCAGTGAATAAAATCAAAGATACATTTAATTTTCTCAGAATGAAAATAGCTCTCTTTCTCTCTGTATTTAAGTAGTTTGTAATACAGCTCCTTCAGCAGTAAAATCATGTTGGGCAGAAAAAAGAAAATAAGTAAAGTATATTAGAGCCTAGTGTTTATTACAGAACATATTCGACAGAGTATTTCTTTAGTTCTTCCATTGCTGTAATACATACATTTATTAAATGGTTATTGGATATTCATTTGTTTGCTAATTATTGAGCACTAAAATTTTTGCTAAGCTTTGAGGATAAGGAAGATAAAATAGCAGAGTGCCAGGCCTTCCGGAACTTATAAACTGGGAAAGAGATGAACAGTCACTGAGATTGACCTTGCTGGCATGAAAGGGACAATCAGTTGATAACAGAGTGGAACATTTAGTGAGGGGATCATGCCGGAAGGCTTCTCTCTCTACAGTGACTTAAGCTATGGCCCAGATTTTACCCTTAAACATCTAAGTGAATGAGAATACCACCTAGTCATGGTTAGAAGCATCTAGTATGGGTGAGACATCCAGTTAAAAGCAAGTCCTGGTGGTGGGGGATTTACCTCAGTGGTACCACACCTGCCTCACAAATGCAAGGTCCTGAGTTCGATCCCTGGGTTCCCCCCCGCAAAAAAAAAGTCCTGGCAGTTTTGACTTACAGTTATGATATGGCCCTTGGCTTGGGGATATATGTGTAAAAACTTAATAGCTATTATTATTGAGCACCTGCTCTCTGCAAGGCAGTAGGAAGGATATATATATATATATATATGCTGATCACAGCCATTTGAGGTAAATAATATTATCCTTGATATTTTATCAGTGGAAATGGAGACGCAGAGATCTTAGGTGACTAAAATTACTCAGCTAAGATGTAGAGATTTTGGATTTGGACTCCTTTCACATTGTGTAGAATCCATGTTCCTGTGCACTTGGTCACATTTCATCCTTTCCAAGAGTCTTCTTTGGTTTAAGGAACACACAAAAGCCCACAATATCAACACTGTGTGAGAAAGGAAGTAACAGCAATGATCACTAACACTTAAGAGTCAAGAGTACAAGATGGGCAGAGGGCTCGGGGATCCAGACTTACAAGGTTTCATAGAGAAAGTGGAATTTAAAGGATATCTTTAAAATATAGTGGAAATCTACAGAGATTACAGGCTCTTATGCACAACAAATGTTTTTGAGGTTCACCATTGTAACTCTAGGACCTCACCTTGGCCAAAGGAGGTGCATAATAAATGATTCACTCAGCCACCTACAGTGAAAGGGACTACAAGCAAGTACCTATCACAGGGCACTTATAAGGCTCTCCTTTTGGCTTCACCTGATAATTTCATTTCTCCACCCTTCTTTGGCAAATAAAACAAAGATGGAGCAGAAAAAAAAAATAAAAAACTATCTATCCCAAGTCAGCTTTAAAGCTGTATTTTCCAGGAATGTGTCTGATCTAAAAGCAAAGACTTTCTGCATTTTGGGGTGAAATTGCCTCTAAAAATCTTTAATGAGTTTAGAAATAAACTTAGTATGCTGCTTTTAAAAGAGGAATGAATACACATAGGCCCAAAATCTGTCCCTTTTACTCTTACTGCATTTGAATTTAAATTAGGCTTTTCAGGAATTTCTACTCAAAAGATTTCACATTATCTGGCCTGCGTAGGTAGTCAATTATAATTCTGCCAAAATTGAAATAGAAACTTTAGAAGGATTGCAAGATATCTGTGTTTTCCCAGTTGACCATGCCCACTCCCTCTCCAGGAACTCTCTGGGAGCCCCCTTGTGAAATTAACATGTCCTGCCACACTGCAGCAACCCATGGCTGGTATTCGCTACCCGCTAGGGTTCCCTTTATTTAATCAAAGCGATCTTCCTTTCTTACTCCCAAATGCCCAGTAGTTAAGAGAAGCCAATTGATTTTGCCCCTCAAACGACACGATCTTATTTTCAGGACTTGGGGTTGTTTCTGTAAGTGATGAGCAGGGAGATTTGGGACGAGTAGAGTGAAATGAGTATTGAATTATTTTGTTCAATCAGAAAGAAAACAAATAACAACACAGGTTGAATACATATTGGTAGTGTACTAGGTGATGTTTATAGAAGATGAAGCTCTTTTATTCTCTTTTATTCTTTATTAGGTTTGGTAATGAAGCCCAAGTGTGGAAACAAATATTTAATTAACATGATGGATGTGCAATAATAGGGGAAAAGAGAGGGTGCTGTGAGGGGATACAAAATTGTTGGGAGTGGTACTGGCTCTCAGGAACAGCTGATGCCTAGATTGAGTCTAGAAGGAAGAACATGTAGGAGTTAACCAGTGAACACCTTTTCGGGTGTGAGCTTCCAAGAGCACATTACGTCATAAGACTAGGAAACTGATACAACAAGTGGCAGGATGCAATGAGGGTGGGCAGCTCAAGGTAGGTTGTGAGATGTGAGGACAGAAGATAAGGTTATAGAAAGGACCTAATGATGAAGGCTCTGGAAACAGGTTGAGGAGTTTGAGTCCCATTATAACCATTATATTATAATGGTTATAATGAGTAACCATTATAGGAAGTTAAACTGGAGAATTTCCACCTTAGATTATTGCATTTAAAATTACTCAGGGAGGTGGTCTTCACATGGGTCACAAGGGTCCTAAATCCTCACTGGCCTCAGAGCACCAGGAATAAGGAGCCTTCCCACAGCTCCCATCAAAGCACTGGTTACCCACAGACTTTTCATGTAAGGTTTCAGTAGAAATCAGCAAGAAAAATAGGGAAAGGGACTTAAAATCTTTAAAACGTTTTTATTTAGAGTGTTTCTAAGCTGCTTCCTATAACTGTTATCTTATCCCCATCAATATTTTATCAGAGTCATATAGAGATAGTTTAGAAGAAATTCAGTCTAAAGATGTATGTTTTTCCCCGAGTTAAACTATTTAATCTCATAGGTATACCTATACTAGGCCAAGCATAGTAACACCATAACAATGACAAATCCAAAACATTTTTTAATACTTTTTTAACCAGAGTATCTTTAATACCCTTCACAAACATCTAATGGAAATCATCATAATTTATTTGAAAACTTATCATGATATTTGTCTCTTCATAGGCTCAAATCCCTCACCAAGGATTTAGCTCTATAATTAATACTTCTCTCATTTAAATTCTGTTTATTTTCCATGTGGTGATTTTTTTTTACTACTCTCTCATTGGCCCATTGTAATAACTGACCATGTTTGCTTAGCAAGAGAGTAAATGTTCATTTGCATAGTCTTGTTCTCTGCTACAAGTTAGAAGGTAGCCTTGGCCTTTTGCAAGCTGCTTGGTTCCTTTGCCTGAATGAATATATATTAGAAAGTACAAAACAGTATTTGAAGATGCAAACCTCAAGTCTTAATCTTTCACTCTCAGTTACATCCTGAGTTTCTAAACTGTGATCAAACTGAATGGAGGCTAGGGTAAGAGATAAGACATGGACTCTTGCTGCAAGTCATGATTGCATTTTTCAATTTTTCCATACAGAAAAATCTTCTTAAAAATGACCTTAACCAACATCTATGGTTGTATTCTGGGTCTAGGGAGAAAAGGAAGGCAACATCCCTTAAGCTCTTCTAAAAATTGGCTTTACTAAATCTTTGAAAAAAAGCAAAGTAGGAAATTTCTTTATGCATCTTCAGACATTACCATGAATGACAGGTAAAGCAAAGCTATTAGCTTTGGAAGTCTGAGTTTTCTGTTCTTCATTCAGGTAATAAAAGCATTCTGTCTTGATATATACATATTATTTATAATCTCAGAGGGTGGTAATACTTTCTTCAGCAAGTTGTTTAATTGATAACTACTACTGCACATAGTACGAAGTTGGAGTTTGTCTAATCTAAAGTGATAAAATCCTGAAGCAATCCTGTACAAAAGTTCTTGTATCCACAGTAAAATGTTTTTTTCACTGGGTAGTTGACCATCTTCTCACACCAGTCAGGTACATATGTTTGTTACTTAAATCACCCACTTGTTCCATCCCCTGTGCAACATGCCCATCAACAAGTGTCAACACCGTACGTAACCAGAAAGACAGGCTGCAGCCCTTGTCAGGTTGTCATACCTCCACTTGGGGACCCAGGAGTCATCTCTAACCAAAGTTAAGTCTTAGTAGTTTCCACACCTCTTTCTGCACCTGTGTACCCTCAGTCTTGCACATCCCCATAAATGATGCCTACCTGCTCCCTCAGGCCAATCTTGACTCCCCTCTCACCTTCCAATCATCAACTAGCTTTGTCACTTTTACCTTCAAAAGAATTTTGACACAATCCTATTTTCTTTAGCCCCATGGTAATTGCTTCATCATTTTTTAATGCCTGCCTATTTTATTGGGCTTGAACTAAAATCAGAAGTATCCCTCAAGGGTCTGTATAAATCTCATCTGCCACTTTCTCTGCTGCTCTCCTAACTCTGAACCTGTCAAGATTTTTCACATATCAGTTTCTTCACTCAGTCTTTTTTCTCCTCTTAATGTTTGCCCACCACCTTGGCTTTTCTATGTCCTTCAAGTCACAGTACCCCTACAGTGGGGACTAGATTATTCATGTTCCCTCCATCCACTTAGCCAATTATTTATTGCTTTACCTCACAGTGCTCATGTTAGTTTCAAATTCCTTATTTTTGACCTTGTAAATTTCCTGCTTACCCTAAAAAGCTATAGTAAATTCTACACCATAGCATAGGGATGATATCTGTCTTGTGTGCTAGAGTATGTCTCACACTGTGCTGTGCCTAGAAAATAACAGACTTCAAGAAAAACTTAATTCAGTGAAAGAAATATGCTAACAGCTGAAAAGACAGACAGGACTAAGACATTATTCCTGCTCTCATGGAATTCACATTCTCTCATAGGAAACAAACAAGGACATAGATTATCACATACCTAGAAATAAGAACTCTATGGGAGCTAAGTACAGGGCATGGTGATGTGGAAATGAACTCTATGAATAATATAAATATACTGGAAATGGAGACAAGCTGGGACTGAATGTTTGATTACTAGCAAACAGTTTTACTATTAATTGGCTCTGATACTTTGAGCAAATTACTTAATGTCCCAGAATCATCATTTATTCACATATAAAATGGAGTAATATTTACAACTTCAAACAGACATTTTGAGAATTAAATACACCATGTAAGATTTTAGCAACCCAAATAGTAGCTAGTAACCACTTTTAGTAGCTTCCCCTCCACTGTTGCTATCATTAATAAAAATTATGTCTAAGTAGTCAGTGTATACCCAAAGCTTAAAAAGCTCCTAGTCTCCTATCAGATTTTTTTATTCTTAAATCTGTGTTCTCTTTTTGCTGCACAAAAATTGGTATAAACATTGAGCTTAGAATTCCCCTTTCCAAAAGCCACCTCTAATGAGTTCAAGGCAACTCACCTGCCTTTTTCTGAGCCCTTTTAACCTCATAACTTGGAACTTTTTGGACTTTGTGTCCTCAAATGAAAAACTAGCTGAAGTAGTATCATTATAACAGAGCAAGAAATTGACGTGGCTTAATGTGTTAGCCTCAAAAATTTTAGAACATACAAAAGAAGATCCAAACACTTACACATCTTCCAAGTTCTGAAATAGCTGGAATAGACCATAGAACATATTCTACGCAGACAGGTGAATGGCCATTTTCTCCATGGGGTTATGGGTTATGTTAGCTAACTTTTCTCTCATTGCTGAGACAAAATACCCAACACCCAAAGTTAAGGGGAAAGGATTTATTTAGCTCAGTTTGTGGAGATTTTAGTTCATAATTGCCTGGCTCTAAGGTAGAGTGGCAAATAGAAGAAAGGCGTCACAGAGGAGAAACTGTTCATGGTGCCCAGAGGGTAGCAAAAACAAGGGACCTTAACAGCATCTTCCTGCCCCTTTTATTTTATCCAGACTACCAGGATTTAGGGCAATGCCAAACCAATTAGTAAACTGGTTTAGTAATCGCACACCCTGAATCTTAGCACCACATACCCTAGATTCAGCCACCTCTGAAAAAGCCCTATAACTGCATAAGGCTTTGGGTGGACATCTAGATATAGACCATAGCATTCTGCCCCTGGCCCCCTAAAGACTCATATACATACCTTTATGCAAAAGGCATTTGGTCCATCTCTAAGAGTTGCCAAAGTCCTAATAGTTTCAGCATTGCTAAAATACACAAGTCCAAAGTTTTCTCTGAGATTTAAGGCAAATTCTTAGCTGCAAGCCCTTGTGCAAATGAAAAGAAAGTTAAAAACACTTTCAACCTTCAGTGCCAGAAGATAGACATTTCCATTCCAAAAGTTAAAAATAGGAAAATACAAAGGAATGGAACCAGAGTTAAGTCCAAAATCCAGCTGGGCAAACATCAAATCCCACAGTTCCACTTCCAGCATCCTCTGAAATGTGTGGCAAGTTAAAGACTCCAAAGGGCTTCGGTGGCTCTGCCCCTGTGGCGCTGCCAGTGGTTGAAGTTCTCATGACTTCTCTCTTGGGCCGGCTTTGCTCCTTCCTTGCAGTTTTCCTCAGATGATCAATGCTCCTGGCTTTTCCAAATATCTGAGATCTCCAGAGAACCTTTGGCTTCATACTCACAGCTTCACACACTGCCCTCTCAAGGCCACACTGCCTGATCGCTTATGAAATCTGGGTGGAAGCCTTCTTGATGTCACAACTCTTGAATTCTGTATGCACCTAAAACCAGCACCACTTATATGACACCAAGGTTTGCTGCCAGCTGGAGCAATAGCCAGGCTTCCTTCTTTCTTGGCTGTAGGGATCCAGTGCATATGAACAAAATCTTGAGGAGCAACTTCCCTAGGCCACCGCCATTTTGGACCATAGTGCTCTGGGGCTCCCCTTTCAAAGCAAAGATTTCCACTTTTGCAATTTTGAGGCTGCAGATTGGAGTCTGTTGGCTTCAGGCAGTGTCTTCAGACCATCTTTTCTCTCCTGTTCCTTCTTAGTTAAGATTTCTTCTGTTCTATCTTTGCAAGCTTTCCTGAATCTTCTTTTCTGGCCAAACTCAAAATGTTTTAAATGATTCTGCTGGCCTCTATACTCTTGACTTACAACACAAAACAGGCTAAAAGCCCCAACAGCAGCCAGGCCACTGCCTCAATATTAGACTGCCTTGAGATTTCTTCTGCCAAATTAAGTAGTCCACTGTCCTTAATCTCAGCCTCAGGCAAAGTCTCCGGACATGAGCAAAATTCAAACAAACTTTCTGCCAAGGCATAGCACATGTCATATGGAGTCCAACACTCAGTGCAGTCCTTTTTCCCAAAAGAAATCCCCTGAGCCTGGTCTTTAATGGCTTTCTAGTCTTCTGCCCTCTGACCAGAATTTCACACAGTACAGCCTAAGATGTATTTTTCAGCTGGCATCTCTAAATCTTTCCTAACTCTTCCCCTTCCCACAAGCCAGTTCCAAAGGCTCTTGAGCCACATGACCAGGTAATGTCACAGCAACAACTCCACATTTCTGGTACCAAATTCTGTCAAATTCAGTCTCTCATTCATGAGACAAAATGTTCAACACATAAAGCTAAAAGGAAAGGTTTATTTAGTGCACAGTGTGTAGAGGTTTCAGCACATGGCACATGGCTGAGGAGAAACAGTTTATTCTACCCAAACTGTAGCAAAAGAAATAGGGGAATTTAGCAATGTCTTTCTACCATTTTTATCTTATCCTCACTACCATGACTGGGGCAGTGCCAAACCAATCAGTGGACTGATTTAGTAATTGCATACCCTTAATCCCAGCAACAGCCACTCTAGATTTAGCTGCCTCTGAAAACGCCCTATGACTGCATGAAGCTTTGGGTGGGCATCTAGATATAAACCATAACATGAGTACGGGAAACAAAAAACCCAAAAGTCTTATACTAATTGACATCCCTCTTTCTGGAATCATGAAGCCAGTGAAGGAGGTTTCTCCGCATATTCCAGTACCAGATGAACCAACCCCAGCCTCCACAGTCAGCAGGCCTGGGTTTCCACCCTCACTCTGACAATTATAAACTGCAACATGTCAATCTCTCTTTGCCTCCATACCCTCATGCAAAATGAAGATGATAATATTGATGTCTACCCCATAGTGTAAGATTAAAATGAATGAGCATGAGTAAAAGAGTTGCCACTGCATTTGTCACGTAACAAATATTATTTCTTGGCTAGAATTATCTTATCCTTCCCTTGAAATTGCCTGCTTAGAGAAATCCATTGAAAGAGATAAGTAGATACATAAATGAATAAATTCATGTGATAAAATGCTTGATGAGGCTGTCAGGAAGGGCTTCATAGAAGCTTATGCTTGGCCAGATTCTTAAAATTGATCAGGACTTCTCTCTGTGGGCCATGGGCTTTCCAAGAAGAAAGGAGAATCAGCACAGATTTATAACTTTCACGTTTGCTTCCATCGGTCTTGTTCTCTGTTAAAAATAAAGATAAACATAACCCAATCTGGATTTTATTCATTTCTTTCTTCTAATTTTAGACTTTTCCCCTCCAAATTAAGCCATTTTTAGTGTCTTGTAAAAGTATGATGCACCCTAGATGCTACAATCATGGTGTTTAACAGGTAAGTGGAAGATGGGGGTCAGTAAGGCCAGAGACAAAAGGGGTGGTGTAACTTAAAAAGTTCACAAAACTATAGGACATGTGCTCAGACAATAACTTTATGAAGTAATCTAATATATTTTGTAGAAAAGAACTTCTATGTAAAAATATATAACATTAGGGCACACCTTTAACAATGCTTTAATTTCTTTGATTACTGCTGATGCCTAGATATTTCTACAGGTTTTTGACTCCCTACATTTATTATTTTGTAGAAAAGCTGTGACTTACTATTTCCAAACCTCTGATACCAGAGAGAAAGCACAAGCAAAGGGATAGAGCAGCAGGCAGGTGAGGTCATGATGGTCCCCACACAGCCTGCCAGGCCTGTGGACCCTCTCGTGGATGAGGCTGGAAACACCTCCATTCATTCACACAGGGACGTGAAGTGTGGGATCTGCACTTTGGGTGCTCGCTCTGAAAGATACATTAAGAGTTGAGGATGAAAGCAAAGCCCACTGAGTACACTGTTAAGGGCACACCACTGGAATCATGTGACTAGAGATGCAGTTTCAAGCCAACAAGGTAGCACTAGGGTGTTCAGGAAGAGGCAGAATACTCAGGATATCAAGTGCCCTTTGTTTCAGTTTTCTTTGAAGTATATAAAAAAATTCATGTTGCTCCCCCAATCCCCTGTGCAGTTTTGTTAATTTCATATACATATTATGCTTATATGGTGAAAACATGTAGGACCTGACAATTTTATTGGGTTAGAGAGCTGGTTCTGAAGTCAACCAAGTTGGTTCTTCAAACTCTGCCTTTACCAGCTTGGGTGATTTGAGACCTCTTCCTTAATCTTTGTGAACCTCAGTTTTCACGTCTGTAACATGGCAACGGTAACAGTACTTACCTCACAGGATTACGGTAAAAACTAAACGAGGGCAAATACATGTTAAATGTTTAGCATGTCGGCTGCATATAGTAGACATGGGAAAATGCAGACCATTATAGAAACATATTTTGGTAACACTGTCCATATTTTGTAACTGTGGGGAAGGGGAAAAATCTGAGATTTTAGTTTTTAAAATTCTGTGTACCATTGAATTTGAAGCCCTCTCCTATTGCTTCCTTCTTTGTGTGTGTGTGTGTGTGTGTGTGTGTGTGTGCGTGCGCGCACGCGCATGCGCGTGCATGTTACATTTTACTTTGGAATCATTGACCTCATATATGACTTTCTATGTTGTATGATACCATGATCCTGTCACATAGCCCCCCAAACACTGTCCTGCACCTTAAAAGTACACTTCCAGTTTATGCTTTATATAGCTTTTGAAATATTCCATCAGGAATAAATGGCAAGTGCCAACCATGTCTGGAGTTGTTTTTAACTAAATCCTATGGATTTAATAGTTGTGAGTTATTTAAAGATCTTCCATCTTGTTCCCCAAAATTTCCCTTGGTCCCTTTCTGCCCTCTAGTTTACTGTTTTTACAAAGAGAAGCATAGCGGTGCAGTGGAGAAAATAATCATACATGGGAATCCAAGGCCTTTGAAATGCCTACCATCTTCAGAGGGCCTTGAGTGGCACAGTAATGAATTGCTTTGAGGTTAAGTTATCTGACTGTCTTGTTTTGAGAGATCAGGTATGTGTTTGCTTCCAATTAACACCAACTGTTGGGATTTGAAAATCAAGTATTTCATTCATTAACCTCAGAATGGCATTCAGAGGGGAGAATGCTTGAATTTGCAACCTACAAATTATAAACTTATCAAAAGCAATAACATTACTGTAATGCTCATGTTAAGGAGCATTTGTATCCTTTGCTTCTAGTGCGCATCATGAGGAGTCCATGTCTGCCCTGAGGACTTCTTCTGTAACAGTAAGAATCAGTTATCTTCTGCAGTGGAGAGAGGTTTCCACATGCCTTCTTTCCTGTCATCCTCACTGTAACCCTGAAGGGAAACAACCCAGAGGTTGTTATTCTCATCTGAAGGATGAAAAACTGAGTCTCAGAGATATAAAGAGACTTGCCCAAGTACAGTCTTACAGAATGGAAAAACTAGAACTTCAAAGCAGCCATTGTTACTACCAAGTCCTCTGTTGTTTCCATCTGTCCACACTGCTTTCGCTGGTGGTGAGATGCATAGAATAAGGTTGGGCACTGTCCAGCCAAAGGGTGAATCAGGCAGTTTTATGTGGTGGCCAACTACTCTTAGGCTTTACTGCCTCTCCTCAGGTGGCTTCTCTCCTTTGTCCTGCAGCTCCCCTGCTACACAGGCTAATAAAAGTGGAGGCAGTAAGTGGGGAGGTAGGCAGAACAATACTGTGCTTTAAGAAATAAAAGTTTTCCAAGTCAGATACACAAAAAATGCAAATCCCCAATCTACAGTTTTCTCCTTTGTAGCTTTGAGCATCTCGAACTAGTAGTTTTTCCATTTTTCCAAATGCCAAATCGTGACCACAATTTCTATTGTGAAGACACATTACCTAGGATAATTTCAAGAGCAAATGTAAATATGTGACTAAAAGTGACAAGGACACTAAGAACTTTTATTTTTCTCAATGAGAATGTCAAAAACAGGCTTTTCTGTGTTGCCTAAGAGCAACACAAAGGTATCAGGGTTCTGGCTTAGCATCTTTCTTTTCTTTGGCTTTACTTTGATGTCTTTTCATGTTGAAGTGGCTATCATAGCTCCAAAATCAGATCTCCCTTTGGCAATACCCAGGCAAGAAAGGAGATGTTGAAGTGTTTATTTGTGCATCTCACATCTCGCATTATCTTTTTATCAGGATTGGTAGGGTGGGAGAAGAGTCTTTTCCAAAATCCTCCAACAAACATCCCTTTCAACACCTAAGCCAAACTGGAGCAAATTCTCATTCTATACCCATTGCTGGCAAAAGATAAGGGGTAAACCAGGTTATACTACCTACCTATTGTTATCTGAGCCTAGAATTAGAGTCACCTTTTCTCAAACACATATCAACTTACATGTGGGAAAAAGACATAAATTTGATGAGCAAGGCAGGAGAATGGGACAATGATTAAGAAGGAGGTACAAACTGCCAGCCACAGAAACTCCTAGGTTTCATGATGATGAGAGAAGTTGAAGGTAAAGAGCTTAGCATAACAACCAACATATAAAAGCTCTTGTGGAATCTGCATGTCATTTTGAAATTTAGACCAGCATCCATTAATTTTGTGATTTTGGACATATTATTTAATTACACAAAGTCAGTTTCCTTGTCTTCAAAAGGAGGACAAGACAGGATTGTTGAAAAGGTGAAAAATACAATAACATCTGGGAAAGAGTTTTCTGAGTTATTGAGTGCTATGCAAATGTAAAGTCTCATATTTAACATTTAGAGTCCGAGTTCCAAGGATGATCATATAGGCCTGGACTGCAACATTGAAATAGACACGTGATAAGCAGATACTGATAATTAGAGTTTTATGTGTTTGGCAATGTGATGCTGATATATAGAACACTAGTCATCTCACTGTTTTACACACAAAAATAAATCCCAGCTTTTATTCAGTGCCACATTGTATCTAAATATAACATAGTACAATGTAAAACCAAAAATAAGTCTGTGAACTAAAATGGACAAACACAAAAAGAATAATTTCTTATTTGCTTTCTTCATCCAAATTCTCCTTCACAACTCAGAGCCTGAAATTGCTAATGATATCTGTGGCTCTCCCTTCCCCAAATCCTTATGCTCCAGATCCAAATAAAAAGGTTTCTGCCACCCCATTTCAAGAGTGCCTACTCTGTCCCAGATGGCCTAAATGTAAACTTTTTATTAAATGTGCTCAGTAACTCTTAAAGCTCCTTATTTTTATTCACATTCTTGCTATAAAACCAAAGATCACTTAGTGTAGGCAACCTGTTTAATTCCCCTAGCTAGCAAATGAGGATGTCAATTTTTTGACTCTGTGTTTCTCAGATCTAAAGCTTATGCCACTTCTACTATTCTTCCACTTTGCCACATTTCCATAGTCTCTTCCAATGGAACATCATCAAGGTGATGTTTTACCTCCTGGCTTCTTCCCCTATCCAGCAGCAAGGCTGGTTCTGCAAACACTTGGTTTGCTCAAGAATTCTCTTGAGAAAATCCCCAGTAGTGAGTGTCATCTTTTGAGGCTTGGAAGACACTGCCAGGCAGCCTGTGTGCAAGTGCAACCATCAGGCTTGGGATGCAGAAACACTGTTTAGAACAAGACCCCTAAGGCAGAAACTCAGATAACTGTCACATAATGAGGTTTTAAAATTCACATATTCAGTCTTTAGTGTCTCTAAGAAATAATAACATCATACATGCTGAGTCATCTCATTTAATGCTCAAAATAGTCTGGCATGGTAGGTGTTGTTATAAATATTTTATAGATTAAAAAATTTTAAAGCCAAGACTTGGAGGGACTGTGTAATACTCTCAGTGTCACTCACTTCAAAGGAGGTGCTAGTTGTCACTTGCCCTGTAGTGCTACATAACAAATAATCTCTGAAGCTCAGTAGCTTGTAGCAGTGTCTATCCTGTATCAGGTCACATGGGATCCACTATGTAACTGCTATCTCAGGGTCAGCTGGCTGGTGGTGATCTAGAAGAAAGGCCATAGAAAGTTATGTGGCTTATAAAGAGATTTTAAAAAATATATAATCCACCATAGATGATATGCAAATATCACTTAAGTTTTCTGATTACTTTTGTAGTATTTGTATCTCTGGGATGAAAAGCAAGGTCACCTCTAGAGAAGTGCTCCAAATTATAAAACTCTATCAATGTGACTCCAGATCCTAATCTACTCTGCAGTGTTCCCCACTGATTTTAGGAGTGCCCATGCCTTTCATGGTTTGTGCTCAAAAACCAGTCTCCTGTCACAGTGACATCAGTGGCAACTGTCATATTCTTCCTCTCCCCAAAGCCAGCAGAAGAATGCTCTCCAGTGCTACTATCAAGACACTCCTTTCACATTACAGACAAAGGGTTTTCTGCCTTTATTTCTAATGATGTCACTCACAGTTATGACAGAGAGGCTCCAGGGTCTGCCCAGAGGTGACAGAGAGGCCCTTTCTCTAGCTCTGTGCTATGTTTTAACACCAAGATCACTATATATCTCTCTAAGTCTGCCCAGGGCCTTTTACTTTTCTACTCATCTCTTGCAGAACTCTACAAAAGAAGTACAAAAGAAGTCTGTAGCTTTTAAACACAGCTCAAGCTTGAGGAGACAGTGTACAATCTCAAATACAACAGCTGCCTTCAGGTTAATGGTAGTCCCATGCTGTCCTGAGACAAGTGTGGGCCTCTGATTCACCACACTTACATTATAAAAAGGCCTGTTTTTTTTTTTTTACTTAAATCATGTCTCTTGAAATATCCACCTTAGGGAGTTCTAGTGTTAAGCCTGGTCTATTCTAATGTTTTTCTAAAACAAAAGGAAAAAAAAACTTATTCTAGAAATACATGTAATTTTCCATTTCTATAGACTGAAAACTTCAATTTTGTGTAAATTCTTTATTCTGTCCACATCTTTCTGTACCTCAATTACATTCATTCTAAATTTTCAAAAATCATAGCATCCAGCCTGGGTAAAATACTTATAACCAAGCATGGTGTCATACTTTTATAAATCCAGTTATTATGGAAGCTGAGACAGGAGGACAGTTCCAGTTTAACCTGGGTAATTTAGCAAGACCTTGCCTCAACATAAAAAAATTAATAGGACTGGGATATAGCTCAGCAATAAGAGCTTGATCCCCAGTACTTACACATACATAAAAGATACCTACTAATGAGTAATAAGAATGTGGTTCGTCCTATTATGGACATATTATGGAAGTCTCCTTCACCGAATCTTTCATGACTGTGTCAGCAAGATAATTATTAGAAAGCAATTCACCTCTAATTCTCCGTGGCTTAGGCTTAGAAGTTGATATTTCTCATGTAGGAAGTTGAAGATAAATGCTGCAGATATTCGTTCATTGGTTCAATAATGTCACCTGAGGTTGTCCTTTTGTGTGCCAAGACTCCTGCTCCAGCATTCAGTGTCCTGTTCATTATTCCAGGAAGACTGAAATCCAGGGGGAAGGAGATTTCAAGCATATCTACTTTGTTTATATGGAAGAAACCAAACTCTTTGCTGAAATTTCCCAGAAAACCTCCATCTATATTTTTGTGACCAAAATTGAATCCTTCTGCTACTGGAGCTGAAAGGCAAAAAAGAAAGCTGCAGCTGCCTCATCTGGCCCCTAAAACAGAGGCAGAGAAAAAGGTATAGGGGACTGGATTCTTATGGAACAGGGACATTGTCTTCCTTCAGGACTCCTTCTGCTAAGAACAAAGGGGTCATAAGTCTGAGTTTTCACATCTGCATTGTTTTAAATTCTCAGTCAGAAATAATCTTGAGATTCAGGCTTGCTAATAAGTACAAACAATAAAAACTTATCCTCAAAATTATCAAAGTTATCCTTTACAAAGCAACAACAAATCTTGGTCAAATAAGAAAGAATGCTTTGTAATAATTAGGAAGGGAAATAAATATTCAAAAACCGTGAAGGACACGATTTGTCAGTGTCCTTCTTACAGTGTTCATCCTGTGGAGGGAAGGACAGACAGCATAAGGAGCATGCAACTGCCGACTTTACCTCTCTCTGTTCATGTGATAACTGCCCACTAGTAAACCAGTTCCTAAGACTTCCTCATGGCTACAGTGAAATGCCTTATCCTTTCCTCCCCGTGTCTACCGTAGTTGGCAAGTGGATCATCAAGCCCCTTGTTTCATCCTCTCTGTTCTCTCCATTAATATCTGTCCCACTCTGCCCTCTGCTCACATCCCGTTTCAAATCTTAATTTGGTTCTCTCTCAAATGGAGTCTTCCACTCCATCTCACTCCTAAATCAGCCCTCCCCGCTGTACCCATAATAATCTTTCTTTCAAAAAGGTTTTACCTGCCAATGTCCCTGTGAAAAGCGCTCAGCGGCTTCTCATTGTCTTCCATTCAAAATCTAAGCAATTTACAGAGGCTGTGGCAGCTCTGCTCTTCGAGGTGGCAGAACCAAGACAGAAGGAGAAATATATGAGATTTATGGAGGGGAATGTGCAGAAGGATAAGGGCAGATAAAGTAGGAATGGGTAGGAAAAGCATGCATGAGACTATAGTGTGGGTCTCATACCCCGAAGGTGGGAGGAAGAGAAGAATACTGAGTAGGAAGCGCCAAGGACTGCAAGGCAGCCGTAAGATAGGCATGGCCAGCTGGGAAGCTCAGTACCAAGCTCGCTCTTAAACAGAGTCCTGTGTGGATCCCAGCTCCAACTCATCCCCCCCAACAAACCATGCTCATAAATTGCTGAGGAGCATCCGCGGAAGAGTATGTCCTCACTGTGAAACTGTCAGCTAGCTAATACTCCTAGCAGCAGGCTCTCTCAGACGGGGACCTGAACATGGTACCCAGAGGACTCCCACCGTCGGATCAGTATTTCCATTTCTGCTCCTTGCTACTGTGCCTAAACTCATGCTTTACAACTGTGTGATAGAGACTCTGGGTCCTGTTGTGCAGCAGCTAGAATGTGCTATGTTCCCTAGCTTGGATGTGTCACCCCTCTAATAGCATTACTTTGTCCCTCTTCCTAACATTTCATCCTGTCTTTCTAATTTTATGTCTCTTTCTCACCATTACACTCTAAGCTCCTTAAGGACAGGATTTTTTTATTGATTCCCTACTAAAAAACCTTAATCTTTGTGAGAGTTCAACACAAGATAGATGGATGGGTGGAAGGAAGGAAGGAAGAAAGGCAGGCAGGAAAGAAGGATAGATAGAAGATTCCTTTCCAGAATATCATGAAGTCCCAGTGTCAGAGGAGATGTTTGGAAGTAGCATAGTTCAGCTGTTAACACGAATCCATATCTATCTCAGACAAAAGAGGATTCCTGAGCAATTTTAACACTGACAGAGAATTGTCTCCAGATTTTCTAATGAGCGTATTTCTGAATACCTAACCTCAGTCTCCTCTAATGCTGTTGTTAAGCCTAAGATCCAAATTAAGAATAATATAAGCAATTCTCTGGCAATAGATTGTCACACTCACTCTATAGTAAGAAATAAATCCATTATCTTCAGAATACTAATAAATAGCTGACCAGCATAATTATATCTGTCTACAGAGTGACAAAATTAAAACTAATGTATGTACCATAGTGATACAATTAACTTAATGTGAGTTATCTGGGTTACTTTTATGCTCCCATTGTCCAGACCAATAATCTTTTATTTCTATAGATGTCTTCTGCCTTTTTCAAAGTCATCAGCGCCATCAGTAACTAATAACGTGCTTGAAGTTTACAAGTAGAATTGGTTCTTATAGCACCTGCCATATATTACACTGGTACCAACAGCCAAAATAGATGTTAACAAAGAATGGTCTTCTTGGGGCTGGGGATTTAGCTCAGCGGTTCAGTGGCCTACCTTGCAAGCGCAAGTACCCGAGTTCAATCCCAGGTACCAAAAAAAAAAAAGAATGGTCTTCAATAAACATGAAAACACAATCATAAACAATTAATACAAGCGCAAGCCCGAGTTCAATCCCAGGTACCAAAAAAAAAAAAGAATGGTCTTCAATAAACATGAAAACACAATCATAAACAATTAATTTATTAATTTCATCCATTGTTATTCCATGTTATTGGCTACATAGACTATCACTTTATCAGCTAGAACCTAGCCACAGGCAGTGTGCACAGATGTGTGCAATCCAGAAGAGGAGGTTCAGTGGAGAGGCCCAGTGTGTGGTTTCACCTGGCGCTGACATATGGGAGGCACTGACTGGGAAATCCCATCAGTCATGGGGCAGCTGGGGAAAGTCCAGAAAACTGATGAGATCATTTAAAACTTCTGCTGGAGATGAAAGAAATGACAGCAACAATAACAACACAATCAGCATGAAAAACTGAATATTTAGTCCCAGATTGATGAGATCTTTTTACTAAAAACCTGGCTTTCCTAAATGCTACAAAGTAGGAGAGTGCTTTCACTCTCAAATTCCTTCTTTATAAACATTCTTTTGAGGATACCACTCCAATGGGCAGAAAACACACAGCTACATATTTGGGAAAGATGACACCTGAAGGGTTTCCTAAGGAATTACTTATGAAGTGTTGGAATAAATGAAAACTGGAACTATAGTATTAGGGTGGAATCAGAAACACTAGACCTAGATGAGAATATATCTGATCAGATGATTTGCTTAGTAAACAAATAATGTAAGTGTGCATCCTTCATTACCTTTTTATAATGAGTTCTTCACACTTTTCCAAGTGTGAAAAGCACCTCTACTTTCACCAGTTCAGGATAATTTGTTCTCTCACTTTTTTGTCATTAAGCTTACTGATACATTTTAGGTATACAGTACAGCTACATTCATCATTGGGAACTTGTCCCTTTACAAGGTATATCTTGGTTCTTATTTTTTCCCCACTCCCCTGCCCACCCTTCAACCCCTCCACCCCTTCCTATTTACAAAGACTGTTTCCATTTTTTTCCTTTTCTCATATTTTTCCTTTTCCTTCTCTTGATCTCTTTCTTTCTGCCTCCTCCTTCCTTTTCTCAATACTTTCTTCCATCCTTTTCTCCTTTTCTCCTTTTTTCTTATTTCCTTCTATTATCTTCTAAATTCTAAATTTATTATTTTGAAAACAAGCTATTTGGGAAGGAAGTATGCATCAGAATGTAACTCCAGAGACATAAATATAGCTCTTATCTCTAAGAAAACAACTTGTTAGTATCCAGAAGAGCCACCAGGCACTTCGCACACAGCTGACTACCTATTGTTCAGCTGGCTGTTCCTGAGCTGCATGGTGGTAAGGAAAGCTGGTCCATGATCTGGATATAGTGAGTGTAGTGGGACAAGGACTATGTAGAAGTATGCCCAGATTCACTGTGTGTATGGTAGAAGGGCATAAGGTCTAAGGATTCCTTCCTGAAAGTGATATTTAGATGACCTTGATTTAAACAATTGTCATTTGTAAGCCAAGAGAAGGGGAAGAGAGCCCTAGGGCTATGAGAAATCATGAATAAGGGCACAGAGAAGAGAAATAAGCAAAGTATCTTTGTAAATAAGGAATTGGGGGCAGGCTCCATGTCATAAAGAACTTTGTGTTTCTACTTCATAGTTTATATGATCCTGAAGAGTTTGGATAATTCCACAGGCCATTAGGAGTCGCTGAAACCTTTTAAGGGTGATATGGCATAGTTATCTTTCTAACTGATCAGAGTCAGCAGTTGGATGGATGGGTTGTAGAAGAAAGAGCATAGAGTCTCTACACAGGGACACCTCTCAATGAACTATTGTAGTAATTCAAGGGAGGGACAATGATGACTAAAGCAGTGGGGGATAAGCAGAGGAACAATGTGAGAGAGATCAGGGACATGGTAGCACATGAAATGTGGGCTGAGAGAGAAAAATGTTCTGGTTTGGAGATTATTTACTGTAATGGGAAACATGGGAGCCAGAGAAAGTCTACAGTAAGGTGTGAAAAATGAAGAGGTGGAATTTTAATTCTAGTCATCAAATATGACATGCTAAAGGGAAGGCTGAATGGAGAACTCCAATAGGCGGTTGTTTCTGATGAGCATCTGAAAAAGAAAATTTACCAGGAAATAGAGATTGGAAAGTCTTCAATATTCCCTGGGCCTTGAAACCCTGAGCATGCATATGTCAGTTCATGTGGAATCATTGCCTTTTCTCTTCTCAGATTAAGCAGTCGATTTTTTTCTTTTTCTTTATGATAATCGCTAACACATGTAGAGTCCTTAACAGCCCACAAAGCACTTTTACAACTCCTATTTTATTTGAACCTTGTCCCTTATACAACTCTCACTTGTACTTATTATCATTCCCATTTACATACCAAGGAAATGAGGGCTAGAGATCAGAAGATTTTCTCGAGGTCACACAGTTAATAAGTAGAGGACTGAGGGCAACAATTGTATCTGTCTGTTCTAAATTCTTGAGAAGTTTAGATTTCATTTCTCAGGCTTCCCTCTTACTACCATAGGTTGAAAACATATCTTGCTTATTTGCTTACTTGTGCCTGCCACACTGTCAAGTTCATGGAAAAAATAAATAGTCATATCATGAATTTATGTATTTTTCATCATCATTTTACTATATTTCTGTAAATAATTTCCCCCAGGTTTGAGTCCAACAGGCTCAGCTCAAAGGGACAGAAGTGTTAGCCCAATAGGTATCTCCCTTCTATGTAAGGGACACTGTCTAGTCTTGTGTTACACAATGGGACATTATGAATTATAGGCATTTGTGTGTATATGTGTGTGTGTGTGTGTGTTTATATGTGTGTGTTTTCTGCCTTAATTGGTGAGTTTCTGAAGAATACGGCTACCATCAGTTGAATAAACCATTTATTTGCTTAGTGACATACATATCGTCAATGGTTATACCTCTCACTGACCCATCCTTGGCCAGGACCACATGGAAAGTCTCTTCTGAAACTTGTACAAGCCTCCATTGCAGTAATTAGATCGTTAGAGTCTAATTGTCTGTTTGCACCTTTCCTAAAAGACTGTCAGTGCCTCAAAACAGAGATCATACCATTTCATATCTATGTCCCCAGTGCTGAGATATAAACAGACAATTATACTGCAGCAAATTAATTACTGCTATAGAGGCCTATGCATGGGATTAAATCAATACTTATTCACTGAATAAATGAATGAGCAAAGGCAAAACAGATTTAATTCCAAAATGTCAGAGTAGAGACCTTAGAAAATATTCAGTTCATCTTCTTCATTTGCAGATGAGATAAATAAGGTTCATTAAAATTAATGAGGAAAGGTCCTAGAGATCCAGTTAGAGGCCCCAACATTTTTATTCCTTTAGTATATACAATAGGAATGAAGACATAGGAAATTGGGAGAGGAGAAAGTACATATGAAAATGTTCTAAGTCTGCAGCACCTAGCAGGATACAGAAAAGGGAGAAAGAAATAGACTAAAGTGTGACCATTATTATCAATTAAACCAAAGCGAATGAATAAAGAAATTCATCACTTCAGGTTGAGGCATCCTTTGGCTGAAGGAGAGGCTTGAGGACTTAAAAGCTTCTCAAAGGCATATATCCTTTTAGCAAGACAACAACAAAACCCAAATAGCTTTCAGTGTTTACATTTTGACACAGCCTTAGAGGTGCTGTTTAAACATTACAAGCATAAATGATGCCAGCCGCAATAATAAGGATGGCCTCCCTGATTCATCCCAGGGACCACTAAGAAGTACAGATCCCAGGGTCAAAATAGTTGCTGGCAATTGCCCCATGCGCTGAATCTTCAGTACCTGCCAAGTGTCAACACTAACTAATTAATCTTTACAATGACAGCGCGAAATACTGTTCTTATCTCTATTTTATATGTGAGGAAACTGAAAGCTCAGGATTCTTCTGTTCATTGTTGCTAAATAGGGTACGAGATATCCTCCTAAAAATAACTGATTTCAAACCTAGACTGTAAGCTGTGCTAATTATGCTAAAAATGAATCTAACCACTGCTGCCTGCCAGAAGGCCAGACAAATGGTACATCCCACTGATAGCCAAACTTTTAGAGCTTTCAATAATAACAAACAGCACACTGCAGCATGTATGCCTTGGGGTTGCCACCACTGGCTATCCTATGGACTAAAAATATCTTCCAGAGTCATCCCAGCCTCTTCTATTTCATCACAGGAACATTGATAACTATTTTGAGTTTCTGGGGAAGTTTCTAGGCCTGTGACACATAGAAAAATTGGGGAAAGATTTATAAAAGGAAGAAAACATATAAAAGAGATTCACAGGTTACATATATGTCTTTGGCATTTAAGAATATCCTAATAATCAACCCTTGGTAGAGCATTTTGCAGCCTCCAAAGGCTATCTAAACTAGCAGAAGCTTCAGGCTTAGCCACTGTGCTCTAGTGCCTGCCACAGCCAGATCCCCTCTACCCTGGTGAGAGCACGATATGTGGTGAGTCACATCCCAGGGAAAATACATCCCAAAGCTAGGCCCTGTAAATGGACCAAGAGGGTTCCAGTTGGAGTTCTCTTTACGAAGCACTGGTCATGCTCATTCCTTTATATCCCTTTTCTCCTTTACATCTCCTATTTTCATGGTTAGTATTTTTTATTATTCCCACTTTATAAAAGAAGGAACTGATCTTCTACGAGATCCAGTAACTAAACCAAACTCACCAGCAAGTATGCAGAAACATGGGATATGTAGCCCAAAGACTAAAGGCTTTTCTGCTATACTGTTAAAAACAAAGGATTATCAGAAAGATGCTTCATAACCACAGCGCTGGAGCCAGGGATTTGAATGCCATTAAACAAGATTTCACCCAAGCTTGGAAAGCAAACAATAGCTCTATTTGCTTATGAAGTTTACTTTTTCTGAGATCAGAGCACTTAATTTTCTTCCTAAATTGGGGTATAATTTATCCTGTTGGTCTTCTGACTTTTCAAAATCCCTTCACACTTAAAAAATATGTATCAATGACTATTAGTTGAGTGCTAGCTGCTCTAACAAAGACTCCCAAGCCTTAGTTTCTTAACATAGAAGTTATTTCTCACCCAGGTAAAGTTGAAAAGGTGCAACTAACCTTCCTCCACATGCTAAGTTAAGGATTGAACTCAGAACCTTGCGCTTGCAAGACAAGCAACAGCGCCGCTGAGCTAAATATCTGAGCCAACTCAAGGGTTCTTTATTTTGTGATTCTACCACGTTCAATATCCAAGGTCACAATGCTCATCTGCCTGAAGCCAGAAGAAAAAGAAAGAAAATGAATGAAAAAAATTTTTACTCCAAGTCCAAACATGGTAAACATACTTGTGGGCATCTCATGGCTGACACTCAGTCACATGGCCAGACTTACCTACAAGCAGACTTGGGAAATATCATCCACTTGTGTGCTTAGGAATATAAATGATCATGATCTACCTCAGGCACATTGCACTTGAATGAATCTGTTAAAATTATCTTTCAAGATTCAATCATATTATATGAAGGGTGTTCCAAGTTCGTTATACTCTTTGTCTCCCTTTCTTTTCCACAGGTTCCTAAATCTGTCAGTACAATATTCCCTCTTTAATACTTGACATTAGACTCTTGTGTCCCCTCTCCAAAGAAGTTATGGTAAGAGAATTCAAGAAGCATACAAGCATAAAAGTTTATATGGATAATTTCTATATTAATATGGAAATGCAAAAATGAGAAGAGATGTATTTTTTCTGTAAACTCTCATTTGACAGAAATGTCACATTATTTTTCTAATGTAGGATTAAGCATGACATTGACATCATCCCACCAAACTGGCAGGAAACTAACCCAGTCATTCTGAAAACTTCCTCTCCTCTTATTTTACCTCTTCTCCACCATCTCTTCTCTGGAGCATTAAAGATAGCTCCTAAAAGGCTCCTTGCTTATCTCATAAACTGTGCCAGAGGAAGATCACTTCTGAAGCCTCTCCCCTCCTTACCTCCCCATCTTAGCTCTACCTCCTTCTGCCTCTCTGCTGTAGGAGTACCTGTCTGTATCTCCCACCATCCATACCTTTGCTCATGCTCTTCCCTCTGCCAGGCATAGCTTTCCCACGCATCTTCGTTTGGCTAAAATGAAGTCAATTACCCATGGTTACTTTAAGTTCTGATATCAGATTTCTGGAGTTCAGAGCTTGGCTGTACCTCTTACTAGTCACCAATTCTGATGAAGCCATGTATCCTTTCTATGCTGCAATTTTGTCATTTGTAAAAAAAGAAGAGATACTGCTGACTTCATAAGTTTACATAAAGGTTTCATGAGCCAAGGCATGTAAATTCACTTTAGTTACTTCCTGACACAGTTAATGCTCCATAAACCCTGGTTGCCATTAACTCCTACTTAGCACGCACAATTCACAGGAAATACATCATCTCATGCAAGCAGTCTTCACTCTGCTCTCATGGGTTAGGTGCTTGTCTCTCAGTCATAGTATCTCCCCATATTACATCTTGAAATTATCATAGATTACACTTTATTCACATTTACCACCCAGAGGTGGTAAAAACACAGACATACAGAAAGGTCTCAGCACATGTTGATTGCTAATTTTCCAAATTCATGGCCATATGTACACATTCGTGAGATATTCAAAACTTTATCTGCATGTGGCTCAACATTCAGCAACAGTCAAATGATCCAATTCCACATAGAGTAAGCACCTACCTGTACATTGGCAAGGGAGCTCAGCCATGTCTTCACATATGTGGCTGTTGTGCTCTTATTAAACAGCAAACCACTTTACCTTAATGATTTACATTACTATTCTGCACAAAGGCATCCTCAATGATGGTTTGTCTTCTACTTAATAGTTTCAAGTTGACATATATGTTTCTTATATGTGTATAATCTGTATTATCCTACCTAGTCATAAATAGAGCACCTCAGTAAAGAATGATTCTGTAGGGGACCCTGGAGAAAATATTCTACATAAGAAGTTTGAACTAGATATATATTAAAGCCCCTACCAACACCAAATGAAAATTCTATTATTCTATGCTTAAGCGATGGCCAGGTTATTTTTAAGAATCATCAGACAAAGGGCCTGGGATTTAGCCCAGTGGTGCTGTTGCTGCCCCCTAAGCTCAAGGTCTGGAGTTCGAACGCCCCCAAAAAAGAGTTGTCACACCAAAAGGTGCAACTTACGCCTAACAGAGAGTGCCAAGAGTGAGAATCTGAGAACTCAAACTGTCTTTGACACGGGATACGAAAAAGACCAAGATAGTATGGAAAATCTGAGTTATCAAGAAGTGGATCAATACAGAGCTGCCAAATGAAATAATAAAATTAGAGGGACTAGGATTTTTTCATTAGATTTAATAATAATAGCAAATGCTTATAAAGTGCATACTATGTGCCTGGAATTATGGTACTACACAATTACTGCTAATTTCATCTCATCCATGTAATAACCTCCTAGGCTAGTTTTTATTATTTCCACTTGAGTCCAAATGAGAAAACTAAGACTTGCTTGATATGGTACATGGGCAAATATAGTAAGTAATTTCATTAGGCCTCAATGTCAGATTAACCTGGATTTAAAACAAATTCTTCACGTACAACTTCTCCTAAACAGACCTGGACTGGCCTCAGATCATTCTGATAGGGAGAGTGCTAGCTGTTGCTGGGTAGAAAGACTGGTCCTACATCAGTGCACAGAGTCATGGGCAAAGTTGCCGATTTAGGAACCCTTTCCATAAGTAGTACATGCTTAGATCTATATAAACCAGAGGTGACTTATTTATGGATGAATTGGGCTCAAATATAAATTCTGTTTGACTTCCAGAATTTTAAAAAATTATTCAGTAAATATGAAAATTTCAGGTAATCTTGCACATGAATTTAGGTTCCTACTGGTTTTTGAAAACTCAAAAAATGTTAGCACTAAGCCCCGCACTGGCTTGAGCTTCAAAGCAGCTGCTTCTGCTAGCAGGGGTGTGTGTGTTTCATGTCACACAGTCCCCAACGCTCTCCCGTGTCTTCCTGCCTGGATCCTGTGTGGGTTAGCGACTTTCCTTGCCTGGTCCCCCTTTAGATGCTCATATTTGAGACCCACAGAACAGACCAGTGATACATGGCCGTGCTCCCAACTCTTCAGGTGTTCTTCATTCTTACCACGTCTACTTAAACTTTATCTGCCATTATACTTAAGACATTGCTAAATATGAACATGAAGTACACACAAAACACTCAGCATAAAATGCCAGGTTTGCTTTGGAGAGAGGCTTAAAAGGGGCTGCATTTTTTAACCCGGTCCTCTCAAGTTTGTCCTCAGCTGTTTCAAGGTTCATACACAGGTAAGGCAGCCTTTCCACCCAAGGCACTTCCTGTTACCTTCTGCCCTTCCTACTCTTCTGACCTCATTTGCTGATACAGTAGTATAATCTGTCTTACAACCAGACATAAATTCACTACATAAGTAATTTCCCTCCAAGGCTATTTTCCCATGAACCACATGCAAGTAAATTGCTTCTTGCTTTTCCCCCAATGTAGAGCAGAGGTCGCCATGCCTTGTACAATTTGACTTTCTTACAGGGAAACACAATTGCTTTTTCCATCTATGCCTTCGTGTTATCTTTGCTTGCCATTCCTATCCAGCATCTAGGCACCAGCTCTTTATACGAGACCATGAGGGGAACCCACTGGGGTGATGTGCTCAGGTGACAACTGAAGTAGGGTGAGAACTTCATGCAGAGGAAAGATGACACAGGATAAGCTTCTAAGTCAAGAAAGAAGGATAAATATTTCAGGAAGCTACTCGGCTGAGTCATCTTCCACAAAATTGTGAATCTGATTAAGGATTTGTGTGTCTTCTTCACTTATTCTTTGATGCTTTTATTGAACATTTACTAAAATGAAAAAGAAAAAAAGTATTTACTGTGCGTGTGTCAAGTCAGTGTAGTTCTGATATTGGGCCAAATATTTGTGTGCATCAACATATTTAAGTTTGACAGAACTCTTGTGTTGTAAGACTCTATTATTCTAATCTGACAAAGAGGAAATTGAAATTTAAAGAAGTTATGGGACCTGCACAAAGTTACATACCTATTAAGTGATAAGAAAAACATTTGAAGGTTCTAGGCTGCTGTAGAAGCCCCCAGTCCTAAGCATTCTGTTTGCCAGCCTCAATTTATGTGCTGAGCATTTATACAAGATAAATATCACCATTCTGAGCTGATGAGTGGAATCACTAAGGGCCTGGGAATGTGAGAATTACTCACCCTTCCCTTGTTCTCAGGAGATCTACGATATTCCCCTCAGGGTCTGTCCTCACTTTTTGTGCTCAAATCTCTTCCTTCCAAACTATACACTTGCCTCTTTATTCCACTGAATCCCCTGAAAGCTTCGCATGATTTCAAGTCATTGGAAAACCGCCATTACCTCCTGGGACTGCAGCAGGGGCCCACATTATTTCACACCAGCCAAGCACTCTCTTACTCATCTCAGCTTACACTTGTGATTCTCGCTACCTCGTTGTTAGGTAGGCACCATTCCTATTACCAATATTTTATGGAAAAAAATTTGAAAAAGAAATGAAGCAACTTGAAAAGCCATGATGCTAGGAGAAGTCATGGATATTTAGGTTCTAAGGAAAACATTGAGTCTCAGAAACTATCTTCTTTAGAAAAGCTCAGTTGCCACCTTCCACTCCTCATTCACTTTGATGATGTATTACTTCAAAGGTACAAAGGACATTCACTGGTGCACTCAATCACTTCCGTGTTACACGGTGAGACAAGTCAGGTACACAGAAGTCTCTGAAGCCTTATGATGGAAGATACTTGAACAAGCTGGAGCTTTTCCCTGTGTACATGCTTTATGCCCTCTTCTACTCCTTCTTCCTTTCTTACCATCTTCTTCCATACAATTCCTCTTATAGAATTCACGTTCCAGTTATTGCTAAAATAATATTGAAAGAAAGGGCATGAGTGTTGGATTCTGATGCATGACTCTCAATTCTGCTGAGCACCAGCTATAAATACTAGTTTTTCTGAATTTTAGTTTTCCACGTGGGTTCTCTGAGGACAGCATCAGTATCACCTAAGATCTTATTAGAAATGTAGACAGGCCCCACTGAATGAAAATCTTCTGGAGGTAGAGCTCAGAAATCTGTGGTTTAACAAGCTCTCCAGGCATTTCAGATAAACACTAAAATGTAAAACCACCACCCTAAAAGACACTTTTCTAGTTACTCCATCAAATATCTATAATAATACTTCCTTCGCAATGATGCATGTGAAGCATATAGCAAAGTGCCTAGCTCATAAGAGATGCTAAAGGTTTGTTAGTTTTTAGTGTTAGAAGAGTCTAGCAGTGATAGAGATATTAGAAAGCCCAACCCACAGAGCTACAGGAACTCTCAGCACATTATGCATGTAATTATATATTAACTCATATCTCTAAGCTTCTAAACCCACCTCACATCTTCACTAACCCTACACAGTTAAAAACTAGACTTTCTCTTTCTCTTCCTCTTCCTCTACCTCTCTCTCTCTCTCTCACTCTCTCTCTCTCTCTCTCTCTCTCTTCCTTCCTTCCTTTCTATTGTTTTTTTTATTTGTTTGTTTTGTTTTGTTTGTTTTTGATGGAGGCTCTCCCTCTGTAGTTCATGCTGGCCCTGAAGTCACCATGTAGCCCAGGCAAAAGCCAGAACTTCTTACCAAAGGTCCTTCTCTTGCTTACACCTACTCTTCCTCTCTCTCTCTCTCTCTCTCTCTCTCTCTCTCTCTCTCTCTCTCTCTTCCTTCCTTCCTTTCTATTGTTTTTTTTATTTGTTTGTTTTGTTTTGTTTGTTTTTGATGGAGGCTCTCCCTCTGTAGTTCATGCTGGCCCTGAAGTCACCATGTAGCCCAGGCAAAAGCCAGAACTTCTTACCAAAGGTCCTTCTCTTGCTTACACCTCAGGCCTACCAAGTTAGGTCAAGACCCAAATCATCTATGTATGTATCTAATTTTTAGTATTTCAAAGTATAAGTATTAACAAAGGAAACACTAGCTAGAACTAAATGCAAACTGTCTGGCCAGCAATACCACATCAAGTAGGAAAAAACAGAACTCATCAGAAGCAGGTCACATTCCATGTCATTCACCAAGTAAATGGCCTCCCAAAAGAGGGCAGAAACGAATGAATGAATGAATGAAACAAAAAAATCTATTGGGTTTCAGGGGCACCTAGATGGAAGAATTCAAGTTTGGCCAAAGTTGACAATAAACCATAACAATTAAAATGTAAAGTATGAATAGTAAAATAGCACTCTAGTCCACTTATGGTTTGGTGGTCTTCAAAAGATTTTCATAATCTGAATTTCACTGGATTCTTACAGGGTCTAGAAAGAGAAACATTCTGTATTAATTCTGTATTGAAAAGGAACCGGAGAGGTTATATAATTCATCAAGGACCACATAGTTATTGTAGGGCCTGTAGGCAAACTCAAATGCACTTATGCATCTGTTTAGAATACTCTCCCTGGCCATTTCCTGACGCATTCTTTTTTTACTCTGATCAGATCTTTTAGCATAAAACTTAAAAATTCCACCTTCTCAATTCTCCACCTAGTCATTTTAGCAAAAGGAGTTTTTCTTTCCACAAAATGTATTAATTTCCTTCCTTCTACATAGCAATTATTTCATCCCTGAAGCAAATATGCATTGCCAAATGGCACTGAGGCTGCATAAGGTTGGTATTTTGGTGTAGGACATGGACATTAAACATGGAAGATGCAATAAATTTTATGGCAACATACATAATTATAGGACATGGTACATGCTGTGAAAGGGAGAAATGACTTGCCAGGATGGGTCATAGTGGAGATCCTCTCTGGTTTGGGCATCAAGGGACTCTCCCTAAACGAAGACCCCAGCTGAGATCTGAAGGGTATGTTGCAGCGCGTGGCTACATAGCACCTGATGGGAAGAGCGTAGAAGACGGAAGCACATGGAAGGAACTGGACAGGGGCAGTGAGACTGAGGAGTAATGATGTCGAGCCTTATGGGGTGCATTAAATAGTGCAATGCCTAGTCACTAAAGAGCATTAAGTAGAGAAGAGGCATAATCTGACCTATGTTTTAACAAAGTCACACTGACAGGACTGTGTCAGGAGGAGAAAGGATGGCATTGGGAATATCTATTGAGAGGTTATTGCAGAAGTTCAAGAATAAAGCTTAAGGTAAGAGATAAAAATAGAAGGAAAATAGATGACTTTGAGACATATTTGGGAGGTAAAACAGGTAGCATTAGATGATGGACTTGATACTTGGCATGGAGAGAGAAAAGGGGAAAAAATCAAGAATGATCACAGCATTTGTGTCTTGCATACAAGATGGATGAATAGAGGTGCCTTGACCCAGATGAGAATAACATGACGTGAAACAAGATTGTGACTAAGGTAAGACATTTAACTGTTCTCCCACTATGATGCTTATCAGAGCACATTTTCCATTTCAGCTACATAAGTATGTGTTTTGTAACACCCCAAAGAACTGAATCTGGATGGTTTTATTCATCACTTGTCCATCCACCAAAATGACAGGACCACAGTTGGAGCTCACAGGGTACAGTTCATTTAGTTAGTTGTTTTAATAGATGAATTCAGTGTTCAGCTGATGCCTAGAAAATGGTAAATACTTAGCAAAGTTAACTATTGTTATTCCACAATTACAGAATGTCTTTTGCAAACTGACCTTGTGTCTCCCAGAAGCTTCTATAAAGATTAAACACAAGACAGTTTATTATCCAGCCAAATCCCCAGGTCCTGACACATTTAGAGTTTAACAAAACACTGAAGCTCCTAATTAAAAAATAATAAGCCTGCCTATTATGGTGACACAAGCGTGACGGGGCAGTTGCATGCTCTACAGCTGTTACCCCGCTCCGCAAGCTTTGCCTTTAGAGCTTTCAATTAAAAGTGGTACTGATCTAACTCCTTATGCCATATGCAGATCCTGAAAGCCTTTTCTTCTTTCTTTGTAAAATATCAAATGAAAGACACGGTGGAAAAAAATGAGTAAGCAACACAGATACACCAAATTCTCAGTAGCCAGGAATTTAAAATCCTTTATTTTGACCTCCAATCCACCTTGATTTCTGCTTGGCTATGTGACCTTGAACAACTTCCCTGACATTCTTACACTCCAACATGTAGTTTTGTAAGTGCACATCTTATCAGTCTGTCTGGCTGTGGTTGGATGCAGAGTAGTTAACAGTATCCCCAAATGCTTCTAAAATATATCATGCTGAATCAAATTTTCATGTTCATACTAATAATAAAGCAAATTAAATATGGTGATAAGTTAATACATTTAATTCCTCCACCTTACTAAATACTTACACCTTTTCTAATAGGAACCATTCTGCTCTGAGAAATATAAGAAGTGAATTTCTTTATACCATAGCTTTATGGTTATTCAAAAAATGTAATAATACTATATTTTTATAAATTGGGAAGCCGTGTCAATGGGACTAAATTTGAGAGGTTCTTGAACCTTGCTACCCTTTCTTTATTTTCTTTCTTTTCCTTCCCTTCCCCTCTTCCCTTCCCTTCCCTTTCCTTTCCTTCCCTTCCCTCCCCCCCTTTTCTTTCTTTCTTTCCTTCTGACAGGGTCTTGCTATGTAAGCCAGGCTGGCCTTCTCAAACTCTCTATGTGGCCCAGGCTGGCTTCCAACTCATGGCAATCCTCATGCTTCAGTCAGACCTGCTTAACCTTGAGAATACTCCTTCTCATGCCTTGCCACATCACCTGCAGGCTGCTTTGAGCAATTTGTGGTTTTATCAAGAAATGACTATGTACTATTTCTTCCATTAGTTATCATCATGCAGAAATATGATTACATATTTGTGATTCCATGATTGACTCCATGAACAGTAAGCTTTGTAAGGCCATACACAGTATATGATTTATATACCATTGTATTTCTAGCAATTAGTGAAATACCACCCATATAGTAAGTATAATGCAAATAAGCGAATTAGCATATTCATGAGGGAGTAAAGCAGGTGAAGATGGACAGATGTGAGCTAAAATCTCAAATCTACCACTAACTGGTCATTTTGACCTCAACCAATTACTTACTCTACATGAATCAGTAAACACCCACAACCTGTACTGACACCTCCAATTTTGGTTTGGTTTAAACTAATTCAACCCATGTGCCAAACCCCAGCAGGATCATGGAGAAACATGATATAATACACACTATGGTCCTTTGCCCTCATGGATCGTATACAACAGTTGAGGACATAGGACATAAACCTGGGATTCTTTATTCCTATAGGCCCAGAGAAGATAAACTGCCTTGGGCTTTGCCCTATTGGAGGTCCCCTCTCATCCTCCTCTAGTTGTGGCCCAAAGGATGAGGGTTCTATGAGGTAAAGGAGACACGGGTACCAATACCAACTTCTACCCTTTGTTTCTGTATACAGAAGCCCAAACTTTCTTGACTATGTAACCCAAGACTTACTCCAGGACCTGTGTGATCTTTTGTTGTACTGTTGAGTCAAGAGTACATGTATGTATATGATTGCAAGATTATGGTTTGGCAGGAAACCTAAATCTCACTTTGGCCCACCTACCCTTTAGTGCCCTGGGATTCCTGGAATAGATGATGTGTGAGTAGGGATAGTAGGCCAAAGCAACTTTTAATGTTATCTGGAGCTTTGGCCTCACATTTTACAATGCAGAACTTAATAAGCCTGGCTAGACCACACAGATTGTTTTTGTTTCCATAATAGTAGTTAGGATTAAATAGCCTTGAAACTAGGCAAGCCCTAACATTGTTCTATCTTCACACAAGGTGCAGAAAATTTATTTGTACTAAATAGAGATAAATCAAAAGCTGCATCTATCAGTGTTCAAACAAACAAAGCCATACACCTGAAAGGGATTAAAATAAAGGAAAAAGAGGTTTGGAAGAAAGTAACACTAGTTATCAGTGTACTAAAAATATTGGCATTTATACTTTGAAATGTCTACCTATAACTGTTACCAAGTCCAATGTTCTGGATGCTGGTAGACTTTGAAAAGCCTGGTTGATGATTTCTCTTCTACAGGGATAGACACAGGGTTTAAAGGGAGGTTAGAGATTAGAGAAGCCTTAAAGCATCCCAGAAGTTAGCATTTCTTATGTGTCAAACACCAGCCAACAAAGCAGAATGAGGTCCTATGATTTCAACAGGGTCAACCTTATGGGTGAGAAGTCCTCAAAAGTTTTGTAACTGAGGCACCAATAAAGGCTTGTGTTAACATTCAACAAGGCATTCTTTCCTGTTTAAGTTGGATCTTGAAGGATCTGTTGAAATTCCCCAAGGTGCAGATGACATACAGGAGGCAAAAAAGGAAGAAAGGTCAAATGAGGAATTTCTTCTAGCAGAAGATATATGGTGGCTGACGTGGGGTTGGGCTTTAGAATTTGGGGTTGATTGGAGTCTCTAAGCTCTGGGGAAACACAGAGGGTGCACAATTTACAGACTGTTTCAAGAAATCACATGGATGTGTTTTTAGAAAAATATACAAATAATTTTCAAAAATAGTGGGGCCAAAGGGCCAGGGATTTAGCTCAGTGGCATCATGCCTGCCTCACAAGCACAAGGTCCTAAGTTTGATCCCTGGTACATTAGGGCCAGCTTCTTGCTTTTGTCTTTCAGACTGGCATTATTTCTAGGTGAGTGGCCCCCTCTCATCTTCTCTGGGGCTGGTGTGTAGGATGCCTAAAAGTTCTAAATGGGATGCTGTATCTGACTACCAAATTCCAACAGCTCTGTTCTTTGAGGGTGACTCTGCTGAGCCAGCCCAGAGAAGCAGTGAAGTTATCATGCTTCTTGAGATCTCATAAGAGCCAGAGTCAAAAAGGTCCCCTTGTGGCCCTGAAAGGATGAAGCAGCTGTCTATCTGTGTGCAGCCCTGGCAATTCTAGGGTCTGAAGGACGGTGTGCAGAGTAGGTAAAGAGGTTTTCAGCTTGTGTGGAAACAGCCTTTAAAATCTGCTGTATTGTTTTAACCTGGTCCTCAGAACATACCCCCAAAGAATAGAGTGTTCTCCAGACCTCTCACAAGGAAGCAGTGAGATGGTGAAAGAATGATAAAAATATTATGAGAAAGGATCCACTTGCTTATACTTTCAAAGTAATTGTTGTTTTTAAAACATATATTTAGTTCCTCATTTTATTTTGCTTCTGGTGTGTTTCTTCAGAAGGGAACAATTTGAAGTGGGTTTTTTTTGTTGTGTTGTTGTTGATGATGATGTTGTTGGAGTGTATTTTGTTGTTTCTGGGACCTTGAGCTTGCCAAACAGGTGCCACTGAGCTGCATCCCTGGCCCAGAAGTGTTTTTTAACTGAACAACAAAATGGAGGCATGAAAAGCAACGGGGAAAAAAAGGGGTCATTTACAACTGGGGAAGAAGGATGGGAGGAAGGAAATTAAGGAGGGCAAGGGTAAAATTAAGTGGCACTTTGTGTTTTATGAATTGCTTTTACAGATGTCATTTCCTTTGGTCTTCCCATCTTTACAACATAGAATTTTTTCATTTTATAACCAGGGTAACTAAAGTCCAGAAAAATTAAGTACTTGGCTAAGGCTTCACTGCTATTAAAGGACAGGGATTTCAATTCAGGTCATTCTTCATTCACCTAATACATGCCAAACACTTTGTTCCCTACTGAAAATATAAAGATAAAAATGAATAGTCCATATTCACCAAGAACACTCAAGGATTTGGAGGACCAGGGAGGAAAGCAAACTATTATTATTTAATAAGCACAAATACCACATCACATGGGAAATGGTGGATATTCAGCAAATATATGTCGAATGCAGGAATATGTGAAGAGTAAATGAAAATACAGGATCCTATGAAAGGCCACACGGAGGTGTGATTTGCTACACTCTCTTCTCCCTTTTCTTCCTTGAGTTCCAACTTTGAAATCTCAGCCTTTCCCACCCTTTGGTCCATGGTCTGATTCTGACTCCCCATACAGACAGAAATATGACTCCTTAGGAGGAAGGGACACCACCGCTAGCCTCCTGCTGCCCTGCAGATCTGAGGGATTCACCTGTGTTGGTCATGCCTCTACAGCCCACCATATAGACTTACATTTCAAAGGCTATATCCCAATAAGGGGTTCAGACACAAAGGTTTAAACTTATTTTAAATGACAGGGCTGGGGCAAGAAGATCCTCCATAGGAGAGATTTTTGTAGGTGAGGCAAAGAATTCTAGGAGGCATCAAAGACAGAAATGCTAACAGACATCAGTCCTTATTGCCTTAGCCGAAGTAGTTTGAAAAGGCTATCCTCAATTGGCTGGGTATACACACAGTCAAACAGTGCTACTAATTAGCTGTCCATGTACCCCTTAGGAGCACAAGTTGATCTTAGGAGAAACCTAACTTCCCATTTTGTTGCAAAATAGAACCTGCACTTTCTGGAGCAAACTCAGTGAGCATTAGAGAAATTGGCTCCCGTTACTTGTGGGAATGTTCAGGATGATGTGTACACATGGAGAACCATCCTGAGAATCCTGAGAAATGTGGGCTCTGAGGATTTAAGATAAAACAGGAAGATAGATAAAATGGGAAAGCAGCTTTATTGAAGTGTAACAAAAACACAGTGATGCACACATGTTGACAGTGTACAGTTAGGTATGTTTGACATATACCCATCAAGGCATAACTACAATGAAGAAAATGTAATAAATAAATAAATAAATGTGCATACCTGCCTCTTTCAGACGATTCTGTGTCCCCTTATAATCCATCCCTGCTACTCTCCTCTGCCCAGTCTCTGCAGCAGGCAACCATCTACATGCTTCTGGTCACTATAGCTTAGTAAATGGAATGATTCAATTTGTATTCTGGTTGTCCTCTCTCTCTCTCTCTCTCTCTCTCTCTCTCTCTCTCTCTCTGAACCAGGGATTGAGCTTGGACCTGGTGCCTTCAAAGCAGGTGGTAGAACTACTGAGCTAAATCCCTGGCCCAGTCCACTCTCCTTTGCTTATGTGATTATTTGGAAATTTATCCATGCTCATATGTGTATTGATAGTCAATTTTCTTTTAATTATGTTTGTTATTCCATTGTATGAATACTCTACAATTTGCTTATCCATTCATTTAGTGATGGAAATTTCATTGCTTTTATTTTTGGTTTATTTAAAAAGCTTCTGTGAACATTCATGCACACTGCTTTGTAGGAACATAGGCTCTCATTTCTTCTGTGTGAATGCCCAGGAGTAGGTACTGAGCCATCTGGTAGGTGAATTATTAACTACTTTGGAACTGCCAAAGCATTTTCCAGTGTTTTTACAGTTTTATATTGTCACCAGCAGTGTAGGAGAGTTCAAGTTAATTCACACTGTCATCAACATTTAGTAGGGTCACTCTGCTATGTTTTAGATGTTCCAATATGTATACTATCTCCTTATGATTTTAATTTGCATTTTCCTGATGAATAATAATGTTGAACATTTTTTTCTCTGCTTGTAATCCATACATCTTCCCTATTTGGTGAAAATTAAATTCAGATCTTGTGGCCTTTATTTATTTGATGTGTTTACTTATTACTGAGTTTTGAGGGCTTTAAAAATATTCTGTGTATATTAAATATAAATTATGAATATTTTCTTAAACTTTTGCTTTCTCTTGTCATTCTCTTAAGAGTCTCTTAAAAAGAAGTTATAAATATTAATAGGGTTCAATTTTGTGAACTTTTTTCTTTATTGGATTATATTCTAGATGATTTAAGCACTTTTTATTTACCCAAGATTAAAAATGATTTTTATCCACTCTGTCTTCCTAGAAGTCTTATGTTTTTCCCTTTATATTTAGATCAATTCTGAATTAATTTTATGTGGTGTGAGGTGATGGGAAATTTTTCATTATTTTTGCAGATTACAATTTCATACTAATAGCCTCATCTTTTAAAAGATTCTATCTCCACTAAATTACCTTTATAACTTTTTTCAAAAATCAATAACCATATATGTATAAGTTGACTGTGGGACTCTCTTCTGTTCCAGTTATGGATTTGTATATATTGATGACAATACTACACTGTGACAATTTCTGTAGATTTATGTCTTGAAATCAGCAAGTATAACTTATCCAATTGTTTTTTTAAGCTCTTTTAGCTATTATGCATGTTATGTATTTCTATATGAATGCTACAGTGAGTTTGTCAATTTGTACTGAGATTTGTATTAGGTTGTATTTAACGTACAGATCAATTAGACAAGAGTTTATTTCTTATCAGTTGAATAATCCAAACTATAAATAGCTCTACATTTATTTATGCCTTCTTCAATTTCTGCAATATTATTTAACTTTCATTATATAAGTCTTGGACATTTTTCCCAGACTTATTTCTAAGCTTTTCATATTTCTAATTCTTCTGTAGATATGTTAATTTGTTTTTGCATTTCTTATTGTTATAAATATGTATAAAATATAATTAACTTTATATTGATTTTATATCGTTCAACTTTTACTAAATTCACCAGCTCTGATGATATTTTTGTAGGCTTTAACAAATATTTTGCATACACGATCATGTCTTCTTTAAATAGTATTAGTTTGCACTTCCAGACTGTTCATCTATCATTTTTCTTGCCTTATTGCTTAAACTATGTCCTCTATTACACTGTTGAATGGAAATGATGAGAGCAGATATCTTTGTTTTGCTCATGATCACTGGGGAAAGTATTTAGTCTTCACCATTAAATACTATGTTAACTGAGATATTTTAAATGTCTTATCATTTTGAGAATTTTTCCTGATTCCATGGGTCCTGTCCGTTTTCTTTCTTTCTTTTTTTTTTTTTTTAGTGAGTCTAATTGCTACAGCATGTCTTCTTATTTAATGTGTACAGGACATTGTACACATGGAATGTGAAGAAATACACTGTGGGCTTGTGTTTCTAAGGAATATAAATGGAAGGAAGAATTGTTGAAATTATACTTAAGTCAGTTTCCAACTATGACTCTAAAATCCTAGTTCCAAAAGAGTTTAAACTTGCAAGTAATTTTCTGCTCCTCAAATTCTGATCACCTCTTCAACATTTCCCTTGGTCCCACTCCCTCAAAATATAGCATTCACTTATAGGACCTAGTTTTACTTATTTCATGTGCTTCGCTCCAATTTCCTTCCATACCCCTTATTCAGGTGCCATCACCTTCTATTGTGATTATGCACGGTGCCCTTCTTATTGCACTCCCTACCTTCTACCTATCTTATTCTAACCTACCATCTCCAGAACTCAGTCATCTTTCAAAAAATAACACTTGACCTGTCACTCATTTGCTTGAAACTCTTTCAATATCTTCTCCTCAGAGTAAACCCCAGAATCTTTGAAGTAGTTTTCTAGGCATTGCCTTTTCTGGTTTCAGCCCTGGTAGAAAACTAATGCCTCTAGCAGTACTCTCATCTCTATGAGTCTCCTAGCAGGAGGCCTCTTCTGTGTAGTACTGGACTCCCACTGCTTGGTCCAAAGCTTTGCTCCATCAACCTCTGTGAGGCTGAGCCCTTTCCAAACCTTTCTATATGTCAACACTGCTTATTAAAAACAGGATAAAAACAGTGCATTTGTCATAAGATTATGAGAATTAAGTGAGACTTGTAACATAAAGCTTGGTAAATAGAACAAAATTTGTTTTCTTTGTAATGTTTATTTCTTTGTTATTCATCCCATATGGGCTTCATTAAGAAGGCATGAGGATTAAACGAGACAATACAGTAAAATCTTCTACAATAATTCTGCAGTGGGGTTGGCTGTTGGTAAAGACTGTCCTGTTTCATTTTTTCCTTTCAGTCTATGCTAATCTCCTCCTCCCACTGGTTTTCTCCTGTGAATAAACACCTCTCTTGTGCAGTCACACCCACTTCTTTAAGGAATGCAGATAAGGGACCAGGGTTTGAGACGGTAATTGCATGGATTTTGTCATTGTGAATTTTATTATTAGGTTGGCACTTTTATTTCCAAAACAGAGCTTTGTTTTGTTGTTATTTACCCACATCCTCCTCTTTTTTCCTGTTTAGTTGCAGCTTTTAAAGGCTTAATTAGAGCAATAAAAAAAAAAAAACAGTTTTGCCTTTTCCCTCTTTTTAATAACAAGGAAAGTTGAGAGGCAGCTGTGGGTGAATGCTATTTGAAAACTGCTACCAATCTGAAGTTTCATTTTTCACTGCTTCCAGGCACATTTCAAAATTAGTGCTGACATATGCAAATGAGTTTGTGAAAAATGAAAAATATATATGATACAAGGTGTTTTGAAGATTATTGTGAGCAATAAAGATAACTAATATGGGAGTTTCTGCTTGATGTTGAGTCTGTTGGGGAATGGGCAGCTTCCTCCCTATTAATCTTTAGCAAGGTGAGAACAAAGTTGAAATTTTGGCCATTTGGATGTCCTGAAGGAGGTTTACATATTTTTTCTCATTGAAATTAAAATAAAAGTAGTGAAGAATTCAAATTCTTCAAACATTTTCCTCAAAGTTCTCTAGTTAGAGTATAAATAAACAATTGGTATCCCAATTCATTTACATTTTTACAGAAACATATTTTTTTAAAAAAAGAGATGTTCAACCAAGGGCAGGTCATGAAGATGAAGAAGAACATGAAACCATGGTAGGGGAACAGAAAAGGGACAGGAATAAACTGGGGTATATCATATAATAAAGGAAAGGGTGAACAAATGGTGTTGTTTGAAGGTAATGCTTAATTCTTAAAACAATAGCTTTACTTTGAGCTTCACTGAAAGAAAGTTTTAGTGAAGTCTTCTAATCTTTTCATTTGGCAGCTGCCAAGCCCTCTCAGGAGTCCACGTCAATTGTCCAGACATTCGGTCTTGTTCTTTCAGAAGAGTGTACACTGTCCATTACCTCCTTCCACAGCTGTCTCTTCTCCTTCTGCCCCAAGTCACTAACACAGTGCTGTGGTTAAGAGCAAAGGCTTTGATGTCTCCTGATGGCCTCAACTTCTTCAAACATTTTCCTCAAAGCTCTCTGGTTAAGAAGTATCAGTAGGCAATTGTAGTCCCACTTCATGCATATTGATTAGGGAGTATGTATGTGTGTGTGCATGTATGTTCTCATGCACATGTGTATTTATATAAATTCTGCAAGGGGGTATATAGAAAAAAAAAATATATATATATGTATTCTTTAGGAGAATATATCAGTAGGCTTATAGGGTAAAAGGCAGGAGAACCCACAATGGCCACCTGTGTGCTCCAGAGCCGGAGCACCTAGTAACTGCTTAGTCCAAGAAGCTGGGAGCAGTGAACCAGAGGGTCCAGGATATAGCACCAGTCTGAGCCTGAAGGCCTGGAAGCTCCCTGGAGAGTTGCTGGTAAGAGTCTGCACTGCAAATCTGAAGAAGCTAGAGTCTGATGTCCACAGAAATAGCAGTAAAAGATGTATCTACTCAAGGACAGTGGAGATCTTCACACTCCCACCAACCTCTTACTTCTTTCTCTTTTATTTCCCCTATCTTAGTGACTTTCTTTGTTGCTGAGGCACAAACCTGTCATCCACAACTTAAATGAGGAATGGTTTATTTGGCTCACAGTTTGTAGAGGTCTCAGTCCATAGTTCTCTGGTTTAAAGGCAGAGGATCATGGCAGAAGGGCACAGCAGAAGAGAGTCAATTCATGGCATGGCAGGCAGGAGGAAGAGAAAGTGATTAAGGGAGGGTGGAAGGATATGGACCCTTCCAGGCCACACCCCGCAGTGACCCACCTCTTCTGACCAGGCTTCAACTCCCAAATCATGTTTAGCTAACCCTAACCCTAACCCTAACCCTTGACGAATGCCATTCACCCATTTCCCAGTCATCTTTCAAAAGCCTCACCTATGAGCACATGAAACTTTGGCGGATGCATCTAGATAGGTTAAGCCTATTAGTTGGTGCCATCCAAAATGAAGGTGAGTCTTTCCCCTTCAGTTTGCTAGCCTATCTGCCAATTATCTCTAGAAACAACTGGCAGTCACACTCAGATGAGTGCCTTATCCATCTGCCAAGCATCACTTAGCCTGATGAAGTTAACACATAACTACTAAGGATCACAGCTATGCCGTACCACTTACCACAGAGTGACCTTGGATAGCTCATTTACTCATTTAACAACTACATATTTATGATTCTTTTCTTTCCCAATCACTCTCCTAGATTGATTTTATGAAGAGATTAGTAAGAACCCTACTCTTATGTTGCAGTTTGGTGGACTAGAAATGATACATGGGAAAGGCTAAGAGTAGTAACTGGCCCATGAGAGGTTCTCCCAAAATGGTCATTATTATTAGTGCTACCTTTGTCAATATTAACTTTTCTATTCCCAAACAGAAGAGTGTGAGTTCCTATGTTTTATAGATTTTTAGAAATGCTCCCCCTAATAACGGATGAGAGATACTAAAATGAGTGAATTGTTCAGCCAGATGAGCAATATGTGAAAGGAGAATAAAAGTGACTTGGTGGGCAGGCAGGTAAATTGAGAGAATGAGGAGGTGGGGGCAAGCACCCCAGGTAGAAAGACCATACTGACAGTGAGGCTCCTCATCTGATGGAGTTTTTATTTTGTTGTTTATTTTCTAACTGGAGAAAATTTTCACCATCTGTATAATATTTGCAGAACAAACAGACCTGTAATTTGGTTTGCAATTTTTGCAGCTGATCTCTTACCACTGGACTGGTATTTTTATAACAGTCCTATGATCTTTCTGCCAGCAGTTCATTCCCCAGGAACATTGTGATTGGACACCAGGATGTCCAGGCAGCCCATGATCACATTTCAGTTTATGCTCTCCTGATACTGAACCAATCTCTTTCAGTTCACATACTTGTCTCTCTAAGGATGCTTTGCTCCCTCACCTCATAGGGCTTCCCTGTTTTATAGCAACCTGCATATTTCTCATCATCTCACCCAATCCTGAAACCACAAGTCTGAGTGCAAAGTCACTAACCTGTTTAACTCTTCATTACTTGAAGTTCCTGGCACATAATAGGTGACCAGTTAGTGCTTAGTATATTAAACTGCACAGAGTAGAGTCAAATACACTATTCTAGAATAGAATAAAAAAAGAAAACAGGGTACAGCAGACAGGACAGGATAGCATGAAGCAGAATAAGTTAGGTTAGAACAGAATAAAAATTTATAGGCAGATACCTGTAACATGGAGCATAACAATATTGAGAAGAAGTTTGCATGAAAAATGTCTGCAAAATTCTTTATGTGAATGATTTTTGGTATCAAAAATGATGAAAATTTCCAAATAAAAAATCAACTGTAATTTTAAAAAGCAGGATTTTTGTTCTGTTTTTGTTTTGGTTTTCAACCTGTAAATTGGAAGTAACAATGAGTTATTTCTTAAATCATTTTTGAACCTACATAAACACCTAGGCAGTCGCTACATAGCCAAAGAGAATACAGAATTTGTAATGGACCAACTGCTACCCATATTGCCCTTTATCTATGCTTTCATTTTATTAGAACATAAATGCAACCAAAAATGTTTTAATATGTCTGCATTACTTAACAGCCTGAGAATAATTCTAATTATTATTGAGTTTATCATTGTGGCTATGGTACACTCTTTCTTTGAATTCCTGGAGACTATTTAAGATGCAAATGATAGTAGCTTTATGAATAATTGGTGGGATGAAAGATTCATAATTAATTTGACCCCTCCCTGCCAAATACACACACACACAAATGAAATAATTTCTTAAAAATTCAGAGTGATTTACATAAACATGGAATGAATACTATTACTCATAGCAAAATGTGTAGCACAATTGCTGGCAGTTGCACAAAGCATACTGGATAACCATAGAAACAGCTGGGTAGAGAAATGCTTAGTGCCCATTGAAAGGTGTGAGAAAATTGTCTATACTCAGGATTAACTAGAAGAAAGCAGAGGTAGGAAGAAAAAGGAAAAATAATAGATTAAGCAGCAGGTAATGGCTGAAGTGAATAGAGAGTAGCAAACATTAAGCAAATATCCAGATGTTAGATCCTATTTCTAACTGCAAATGATCCAGCAGGTTACAGTCCTGGGAATGGGAGCCACAAATGAGTTGGGTTTCAGGGCAAGGACAGGTATAGGAGACAAAGGAAGTCCTGGTAAAGAAAGGAAAAGGCCTGCTCTGCCTGAGTCACTATGAAGTCAGAGTCATAACCCAGGGCCAAGTTTTATTTAGGCCCACTATCTATGAACTATAGAGGCCAAGCATGTATCTAAGTGCAGTAAGAATGGGAAACATACCAAAGAATCTGAGAACCAAAGCTGCTCAACACACCTAGCTGAGTATTCAGCTAAGTATTCGGCCATTTCCAGATCTAGATCTTAAGAATACCCTCACCCAGTTCTTCATATGTGCACCAGGAGTCTTAGACTTTAAAATCCTCCTCTCAGATAATACTACTGATTATTAAGTTTAAGATCCCTGCCCTAGGGGAAACCCAAGCTTGATCCCTTACATCTGGGGGTATCAACAAGCTGATCTACTTCTACCAGTGACTCCTCTAGTTGTTTTTATTTTTAGATAACATTAGAGGAGGGAAATTTTCTAAGCTACATAAGGTATTGATTTATCTGCATTCTGACATGCATTAAAGTCTCATAGACTCATAATTCCTAGAAATAAGGTACAGGAATTTGCATGACTGAAATCTCCCCACCCCATGATTCTTATTACAAAGCATGGTCTAGAAGGCCATGAACATGGGGCCAAGAACTTAACTAATGAGCCTTGCACATGTAACTACAAATGCTTAACTGATATATTTTATTATTATATTTTCCTGACTTTTGGTGATTCATTATTTATAATTTATACCTGACAACTTACATAAAAGAGTTTGAAGCAATAGAAAGAAGTATGGAGTCAGAGCCAGAAACAAGCAAGTGATGCTAATAATATGCAGGGACTATCCTGGGTGACTTCCCTGTATGCTCACCATTGGAAATCAGTCAACATATCCCACATGGTGCCTTGCCTGTAGAGACTCCAGTGAGGATTTGGTGATCATGCTACCTGGAGAATACATACTATTCACCTAACAAGAGCCCTTCATCCATTGCAGTGATTTTAAATTCAATAAATTATGATTAGTAATAAGTAGTGATAATTATTGATGCCTTCTAGGCACGAACCACACTAGATGATGAGGATAAAATAGTAAATATTATAAGTATAGAGATAACAGTCCATCAAGCAAACAGGCATAAACCAGTAGCTATACATTTATCCACTCAAAATCGTGACAGTGCTGCAAACACAAATCAGCCAGGCTTTGAGATCATATTCCAGGTGTACCGACTTAGTGCAAGAGAAAGGAAGGGGTAGTTTCCATTGAGAGATGATATTTAACAAATGGCAAGTGTTGTCAGTTGGGAGAGGAGAAGTCATGCTCTGGTGACATTTAGAAGGTGATATTGAGAAGAATGTTCATTTTCATTTTTCTTTAACATTTTTCCCCCCATGAAAGGGCTAAACAATAGTCCCTTTTCCTGCCTTTTCTGTCTATCTCAGAGGTATCTTGTAGAGCAGCATTTGCCTCATCTGAAGTCCTCACTTCCTGGGATGTTTGCCTGGGCCATCTATCCCCCATTCCTAAATGTCCACATGACGATAGTGAAGGAGCCTGCTGCCTGCTCACCAGTCTCCCCTATTTTCTGGGACTTGACTGAAGCCCATCCTCACATCCCCAGCAGCATCTGCTACTTGAGTTCATTCTCTATTTTCTTTATTCCAAGCCCTCCAAGGGGAGACACTGTACCATGTCTCAGTGCTCAGACTCTGGAAGAGTTAAATTACATTCCATTCAGGCAGCTGGAATTTGTTAAAGCCTACTACTGTATCTCAGGTAAGGTGTACCAAGACAAAAAGAGACACTAACCTCAGAGTCACTGACCTCAAATATGTCATAGAAGAGAGATATAACTCAGGGAGTTACAACATACTGTGGAAGATACAAAAATAAACAGTGATGACATGGAAGGTATGAAATAATTGAAGTTGAGAATTACAGTGATTATTATAATGGTAGCCAGATTGCAAAGGAAACATATTTATCAGACAACAAATACATATCAAGTACCTGCTATGCAGGATGAAAGTGCTGATGGATAAAACAAGTATAGTTTAGTTCCTTAGGAAGCTTGTAATAAAAGCAAAAGACAATAAATAAATTAAACTCATAATTTCAAGTTATGGTAGTTAATGAAGGAAAAGTGATAGAGTATAATAAGGAGGATAGACCTATCCAAGAAAGATGGTTTCCCCGAATAATTACACATCCAAGGTAAAAAACTGCCAGTCCTTAACTATGTTAGTCAGCTTTTTGTTGCAGTAACACAATACTTGAGAAAGTTAAGTTAAAAGGAGAAAAGGTTATGTGGCGCTCCAGCCGTCACAACATGAACATGCCTGAGTTGGGGAGTGAGGATTAAGAAAGGAAAGAACACTCAAGCCTGAGTGGAGACCAAGAGAAGTCTAATTTATTTTACAGAAACAGCTCTTTTTAAAGGCACATCAGCAGGAAGCCCCAAGCAATTATTTGTATCTCATGCAAAGGCCAGTTTCCTTGACTGGTTACAGATAATGTCTCCTCTTTGACAATCTTCCTGATTTCCTCTTATCTCAGGGTCAAGCTTAAGGAGCAGTGTCCTTGAAAAGGAACAAATGTTATCACAGGAGCAACCTGATCATAGATTGTGTCAATCCCTTAATTGTAGAGGAAGAAGTTATTTTTCAAATGTCAGGTGCCAGTGGGCCGTGACTGGCCCCCACAGGTTTACTTTGGCTTATGGTTTCAGAGTTTTCACTCCATGGTCAGTTGCTTCCATTGCTTTTGGTCTGTGTTGAGGAAGAAGCATCACGAAAAAAGGACTGGTGAAGGAAAACTGCTTACTTCGTGGCAGGCAGGAGGCAGAAAGAATCAGAGAGGAGGGATCTGGAGACAAGGAGAGAGTTCCCAGGGACCTGCTCTTGTAACCCACTTCCTTCAACTAGACCCCTCCTTCTAAGTCTGCATCACCTTCCAAAGTGCCATCAAATTACAGATCCATCAATGGATTCATACACTGAGGAAGTTAAAGCCCTCATGATCCAAACTTCCAAAAGCCCCACTTCAGAATACATAAGTCTTTTGGAGGACATCTTAGAGCTCAACCATAGCACTATGTATCTTAAACTTGTTATTTAAACTCATTTCTTCAAAATGGAAAAATGAATAATGCATTGGTTTATTATAAGAATCAAATAAGAAAATGATTGTAAAAAAGATTAGCGAATTTCTCCCCTGCACAATAAGTGTGCAGTAAATCTTGTCATTATTGTTCCCTATATTATTATATTATTTCTGTGCTTCATCTCAATCTTTCTGAGCTTCCAGTGCCTCTTCCATGAAATGGATGACAACACCTTGCTTTGACAGCTGAGAATATGCTATATTATGTCAGAAGCTACATCTCTAAAGTATGATTATAAAAATGCCCATGTGATCATCATTACAATTCTTGACAGTGTTTACACTTTATGGTATTTTGCCATCCACAGCAAGCAGTAATGAATGAAATATATTACATATGTAGTCTCTTCTTTAGGAATAATTGACATAAGGCCATGATGTACCATACAGTAGCTTATAGCTACGTATGCTGATATTGCAGGTAGTCCACATGTAGAAGATTTCTACTGAGAGATTCATTAGACAGCACTCACAGAGCAATTCTGGGCACCAAAGAAGTTAATTTGTCACAAGTAATTTCATACACCAGACACTGCAGTCTCTCTTATCCATGGCTTTTCTTTTTGAGTTGTCACTCATGTTCAACTGTGATATGAAAATACTAAAAATATTCCTGAAATAATTCACAATTTTTAAATTGAATGACACTCTGAGTTACACGATGAAACCTCATGCAATTCTGCTTTTGACACAAGTCACCCTTATGACCCTTTGTCCAACCTATCCACACTGTCTGTCCATATGACCCTTAGCCATGTCTCTTATCAGATCTACTATTATGGTATCACAGGGCTTGTGTTCATGTAACCCTTACTTTACTTAACAATGACCCCAAAGTGCAAGAATAATTTTGCAAAGGAGCTAGTGGAACATAAAACCTAGAATATTAGATTAGTACTCTGTGGCAATGCCTTAGGACATATAGAAAAATATACAATATATAAGTCTTGGTACCATTTGAAGTTTCAGGCACCCACTGAGAGTCCTGATATGTGTACTCTGGCCACATGGGGGACACTACTATCTTGGAGGTCACACAAATCATTCCATTTCTGTAATATGTAATATTAACATGCCTTCATATTTGCACAGCTTTCAAACTACTTTCACATGCATAATTTATTTGTCCTTACTACTACTCCTGAAGTACAAGGTATAATCGAAATATACAATAAATGTTTGAAATTTTGAAAAACACATTGTAATAAAAGACAAATTATCACTAATCTCCCTTGCTTCAAACACACTCATTCCATCACTTTTACCATTTTCTGAAGCAGTCCCACAAGTCCTCTTTTGTGAGTGTCTTTATGAGATGTGATCAAAAATACAGTGAATGCTGCTGCTAAGTGCCACCCAATGGAAAGGGAAGCTGATAAAGACTTTATAGTGTGTTCTCAGCCACCTTATTCCCCAGATCTGGCACCCTGAAACTTCTGAATCTTTCCCAGAGTCAAAATAACCAGGAAAGATAAACATTTTGAAATAACTAAGGACATCGAGGCAGCCAGGACAGTATAACTAAAAACACAAAGACTTCCAGAATTGCTTCAGAAAGTACAAGAACAAGGGATAACTGTGTTTGAAGCAAGGGAAAGAAATTTGAGTAGGATTAATGGTATTGTCTTTTACTGTAGTAATTTTTTTTTTTATTTTAAACATTCACCAAAATTTTATCACATCCTAGTCAAGAAGGATTTTATCATCTCCATTCTACCTGGGAGAAGTAATTAACAAGTGTAGTAGTAGAAGTATCCATCATTAATTAAGTGCTCACTTAGAAGGTTTATGTTGAATATAATGCTAAGTGCTTTAGGGCTTGCTTGCTTGCTTGCTTGCTTGCTTGAAGGGCTAGAGGTTGAACCTGCGGCCCCCGCTCATGCCAGGCAAGTGCTGAACAACTAAGCTGTATCTTTAGTGCTGATTTAGTGTTTTTAATAATATACCAAATCTCAGAGAAGTGAAATGACTCGCCTGTAGACATTTAATACATTGAGGACAAGTATTTCAGATCCTGGTCCCATGTTCTTTACCACACTTCTGTCCTTTCTCGTGCAAGTTGAATTTCAGTCCTTTGTTCCTGCAGAGACCAGGTTTTTCCAGCAACAGAGTTATTAGGAATGGATGTATGATAGCTGCTCAAGCTGGCAGGGGCACAGCTAGTTGGTCATCCTTCCCTTGGGTCTTCCACATGTCGGATCCCCTCTCCTGCTGAGACAACGCAGCACATGAAGATGAACATGAATTCACATTCAGCCTCAGTGTTCTTGTCCACAGCTGCAGAAGCAGCTGCTGCCTCCACGCAACCCTTTCCTTTATTCCCCCCAACTAATTGCTACCAAATAGTAGAGTAGCTATGAATACTGTATATCTCGTCCCCTTCCAGATTCTCTGTCCAGCTGTTATTATTCCAAACTTTGTTCAAAGATTCAGAACTGTTCTGTTTGGATGATTAATTCTAGGATTTAATTATTGGCTATTTTAAGACCTCCACCCCATACACTATGTTGTGTGTAACTTGAAGCACTTTTAAGCAGGGATGAGCCGAAACATAGCCATCAGTAATATGAAATGTGATTACCGAGGGTCTATTACATACCCAACACCAAGCGTCTTCCTGAATTTGCAGGCTGGCTAGAGAGTACAAATGGAGGACCATGTGGCTAAATACTTCAAGATTATAAAAATTAAGTTAATCACTAAATCCATGTTCTATCCTCCATCCTCAACAGATTTAATTTCTTTACAACCCAGATGGCATGGGGCTACTTTCAAATTTTTTGGACCCATCAAAGTTTGGTGCTGGAGAATGCAGTGTGGCAGAGCCAGGCTACACCCCAGCCCCCGTCTCTTCCCATCCACAATGCAGAGGCCTCTGTTCATGGACGCTGCATTCACACAGCCAAGCTCCATCCGCAGTCCACACCTGCCCAAGTGGAGACTCCTTGGCCACCATCCAGCCTGGGGAGCATAGACCAGCAGGTGTCACCTTCCACTCTTGAAAGGGAAGATAGGGGAAGAGTCCTGTGTGAGACTCGGATTCATTTGAGCAAGGACCTATGATTATGTAATGCCTAGCAAAACACCAAGTATACAGCAAGGTATCAATAAATAATAGCTATTATGTTACCAGTATATGTGGAATGTACTCTGCATAGTTTATTTAGAAGATGCATAGACCATAGTATTTTGTAAAAAGCAAAAATAATATATGTATGATATACCCCTGCTTTACTCCAACTCCTACCCATTAAGGGGCTCAAAAACTGTTTACCAAGGAAGGACCATGTCACTTATCCCTTTTCTACCTTTCATTAGCCTTACATCATTTTAATAATCTGTTGGAGGGCATTTCTATGTTCTGGTCAGTTACTGTGAACATCTTCCTACCTTTGTGGACTGATCACAAAGGTTGATACTAAGTTAAATTTTGATGCTAGTTATAGCTAATTACTCATCCTATTTTAATTGTTCAGACTTACATTTAAAATACAAACCCTTTGTCTGTCACACTGATACAGCTCTGGCTAGTAGAGTCTCCCATAGCATGGGTGCTGTGCAGAGGACAGAGTAAAACACTGCCCTATCTCCATGGCCCCCCTAAGCTTTTTCTGTTTCCTTATAACACACCATGAAAGAATATAATCTAGAGGTAGCTGGCTATCGCCTCTCTATCAATACATCTGTCTGTCTGTATAAAGGATGTGTTTGTGTGTATGTGAACTTTAAACCAGAAGAAAATCAATCTCTCCACAATGGTTTTTCTGCTGTAAATATTCCTATCTTTGAAAACGTTGGTTATAAAGAACAGAACCACAATCAAATTTGTTTTAAAAATCTTTTATTGATTTTGGAAAATTAATAGAACATAGTGTATTTGATCTCTCCTTTTCTCCCCTTCATCCTTCCTCTCCCTAGACAAGGTTGTCCTGGTACTTAGATCAGCTTTTAGGGGACTTGGGGTGGATGAAATCCCAATTTAGGCCCCATATTTACTCAACAATACTGTTTTAGCGTTTGATACATTCCAAGCTCTTAAAATGGAGAATCTGATTGGCCCATTTCATAGAATCAGGCATCCGATCAGTGTGGTCATATCAACTTGACTGTTTGGTTTTTAATAAGGGGCTTCAGCTTCCTATCTGTGAAACAGATTAGTTACTATTCACAATGAGTTAAGAGAATGCATGGAATTATCCTTTTACTTATCTGTTTTAATCACTTATTTCATCATCAATTCTTTAGCTTACATTAGATTTTTCCTTGCCTAATTTTTTTGCCTTATATCTTCTAAGGACCAGGGGAGTCTTACCTAAAGAAAGGAAGGGTGAAGAAGAGGAAAAAAGAGATTAAATATGGTTGTGTTCCATTAATATTCCCAAATCTGTATTTTGATGAAAATATATACTTTTTGAAAAAGAAAAGTATTGGTCAATCTCAACATTATGTGTAAAGTATATCTATGGGTGAATTGATAATTGCAGTTGGAAAAGAAATTAAATAATTATTCATCTGACTTAGTTATGAGTCTCACTTTTCTTACTTATTTCAACAATTTCAAAATATTTTGGGGAGAATGACAAACATAAATTACCTAATCATGGGTAGTTTGTTTACCTGTTTTGAACAGCATCTCTTAAGGATATCCTAAGGCCTTGGACCATGAGGAGGGAAGAAAAAACAATATTTCCATAAAACCCAGCCTATTTGGGTCCCAGGATGTAACTATTATATCTCATGTGCATCTTTAATCCTCATAATTCAGCAGCTCACTGCAGCCTGCTGAGGGGAGATGGAGCAAGGCACAGTTCCTGTGAAAGGTGATGAAAGGGAGGTTTCTAAAAGTTGCAAGACTTGTTCAAGGCCATGTGCACAAGGAGTGGCCACCAGGCATTGGGGTCTGTGTCGGCGGCAAAACACTTGGCTCTTTTTCTCCCTAGAGGTTCTTTGTGAAACCCTCATCTTCCTATGCAGAAGAATTATTTTGTATCAGTAAATCACTGAAGGATAGCAATAACAGGGGTTTCGTGAAGAAAAAAATTAAGATTTTTCTTTCATAAGTACTAGATTTTAACTTTTCATGCCCTACTTTAAAATTAACTTGTTCTAAAGTGATAAAGAAGACTGAATCCCCTGGAATCTGAGGAGCTTACTTCAAAAATATGACTTAATACAGACTGAAATTGTCCCTGCATCTAGAAATGAAATATTTGATCCTTGTTCATTCTTTACTTTTCTTTGATAAAACATAAAAATTTTACATTGAATTAAACACTTTTACCCTGTACCTTCTCTGTGCCAAGGACAGAGCCCAGCACGGGGTTAGCCACGTATACAGTGGTCTGGCACCCAAGTATTTATGAAGATGATGAGGACCAGTTCTTGGTCATTTTCTCTATTTTGCTGATGAGACTCCAAAATTTATAGAATTTTTGAGCATCCTTTATAAGTCTGAGGAGGATAAGAAAGTGGAGTTTAATGCAGAATAAAGAGCCCAGCTCTGCAATATTAAAAGATTATCTTCAGATTTATTGTGCTGTGTAAAAGCTGTGGTAAAATGGTGGTAAATGTTACTTATTAGCACTCTCCTCTGTAACCGCTTCTCACACATTACAGAGCAGTGCCACATAAGCGGGTGCATGAGTGTTAATCTCTAGTGTACAGTCTGCAGGTGGGGTCCAGCAAGAGGGAAGGGCAGGGCTTGTCAGTGGGTGTGGGCATTATGGTCACATGAGTTACTCCAAATACAAGCCCTGAGACGAGATCCCAGGTTAAGTCTAATATGACCATTCTCTTCCTTTCAAAGCAATTTTTATTTTTAAAAACATCTACAGGCAGTGTTGGTATCTTCACTGCAGACAGGCTCATTCATTTTGCATGTGAGGGAGATAAAGCAGAGCCACTGTCACTCCCTTTCTTTCATTCTACACCTTTGACAAGGAAGAGATGTAGCCTTAAATGTGTCCCTACTGATTCCAAGCAACTGTAGGACATCATTTTTCAAATAAAATCACTTCCTGAAGACTCAAGTTCAGAGAGGGGCTAGAATGACTGCTGTCATTTTCCGTAAGACCTTAATCAAGTCTTGTGCAATCTCTGCGCATCTACTTTTTCATCTTCAAAATGGTGCATCCTATGTGTCTCACTGGTACCATGTGGGCAGCAGTGTTATTCAACACATGAACAATTTGAGGTCATGGGTGCTGAGCAATCAGAAGGAGTCAGGCCTGAGCACTGGCACAATATCCCAGTGCCCCCACTGTTCCGTGTGTTTATCCCTTGCATGCTGAGCCAAGGAAGGTCAAGGGCATCCTAAAGAAGAAACAGTGACAAGGATAGGAATAGTAGGGAGGAGGATAACAGTGGCTTGGGCTAAATGCTGCTTATTAATTTCTATGGAATTATTGGGATAGCCTGACAGTAAATATCACTATTACCAGGCATTCCAGCTAAATACCTCGGGATTGAGCATAAAATAAGCACACTTCCTAAAGTGGTTGGCCTCTGGCCCCACGTGGAACGGCAGGCATCCAGGAAATGCAGTTTGCTCCCTTCCCCTAACCGCCCAGGTCCCAGCCCACCACGGCCCTTCCCTGCAGTACAGCAGAGTCACTTCTCAGCCACTGGGCCGGATAACCTGCCACTCTTCCACATGGGCATGCAAAGTCACAGACCGATTCTTGAAACAACCGAGTCAAAATTCTTTCTCTTGGCTCTGCATGTAAGTTACACAGTTCAGTGGCTTTTGAATATTTCATTGGCTCTTATATGGTTGAAGATGTCTGAAACTAGAATTTCCAGAAGCACAAGGTGGCCCCGACAGGATAGAGAGCAAAGTCCACAGGAATCAAAAGACCTTAGCTTGGTAATGATTATGACCCTGGGAGGTCACCTCCCTTCCCTGAGCCTCAGCGTCTCTCTTGGATAGGAGGAAATCAACCTGACCTATATATAGTAAGCTGGGAGCCTCACAGAAGGCCTCTGGATTACCCACAGACATTCTGGTTTAAATAGTCTTGGATGAAGCCTGGGAAATTCTACAAAGCAGCAAAAGTTGTGCACCTCTGGACTTTAATCTGCGAGCTTCTGTTGAGCTCAGTACAGAAAAATGTATTCATGGAGTTTGCTCCTAATGAGAACTCATAACTGAGAGACACATTGTGTTTATCCCATATTTATACTTTCTGTTGTATTATCTCAGAACTTATTAGTATATGTGTTTGGGGTTTTGGGTGGTTTGGATTTGGTTTGTTGACTTTTTGTTAATACAGACAATTCCCTCAGACCACAACTGACATGGCGATTTACATTGACTCTGATACCTATGCGAGATGACTGAGTATGAACAAAATTAAGTTACTATGTGTAGTTAGCATGACAAAATTGTCTTCTCTTAGCTAAACTCTTCTTGCTAACTCCTGCTGTTCTTGATTACAGGGTTTTGAAATGCAATTCAACAGAATAAAATAGCTATATATGTGCCCAGTGGATAGAATTACAGGACATGCTAAGAAATTAAGAATAGAAAATAAGCTGTTCTATAACTGTGTTTAGTATATGTTGATCTCTGAAGTGATTTTTAACAAGCCAGTGACTAGCAGGATAGTGGAAGACAAGGGCAGGAAATGGCAGTTTCAGAGGCAGCCGTCCCCTTTACTCTGTCCATGCAGAGACCCCACACACAGCAAGCACCCCTTCCCGGCTGTTGTTTTTCTTATTTGTTAACACATCAGAGAATAAGAGGTGCAGAAGGAGAAGCCTGAAGAATCCCAGAGGAGCAGAGTTTAGAAAACCTATAATTAAACCTTATTTACTTCTCTCCTTTTGAAGAAGAGGAAACTGAGCCCAGGGAACCAAAGTGACTTTCTGAATGTTACCCAGTTTGCTACCTGATGGAGCTTGAACTTAAATCAACTCACCTGGAATCCAGCCCAGAGCTCTCTAAGTGGAAGCCAGAACTACAGTCAGTTGCAGGAAAATAACTGCCACAGTGGCATGAATAAGTAAAATATTCCGGTTTTGAATATAACAAAATCAAAAGTAGATGTATGAGGCTGCTCTTGGTAATCAGTAACACTCTCAGGGACAGAGACCTGTTCACTTTCTTCTCTGCCCTCTGTAGCATGAACCCCAACTGCCAGTCTTCAAATCCTGCCTTTATCACTTGTTAACTAAGGAAGCTTAGATGGACCCTAAGCTTCTAAGGAAGCTTAGATAGGGACTGTCTCTATCTTTAAACAACAATTGATATAACATCCAAATTATTTTATCTAGAAACAGTGCTTCGGAACATTTCACTTAAGGACTAATTTACATTAGCTCTTATAGTTATGGCTGTGGTGTCTGTCACTGCGAGATAGTTCAGTAACTATGGGGTACTACACTTGCTTTGCTTCTTTCAGACTTTGGTCTCTTTATTCATTAAATGAATACAAGCCTTTACAACTCCAGTTTACACCTTGTAGGCCAGAACTGAGCCCCATGCACACTCATATTTAGAGACAGTATGGGACATCACGTACTTTAGACTTGCTGCATTGCCATCCTTAACAAAATAGTATTCCTAGTAAATAGGCAGTGATGAATGTTAAGTATACCACTCTCCAGTGATCCTAGGACTAGTCACATTCACCACCTGGAAGTTGTGAGATTGGGGCTTATTGCTAATTTCACTGGCCCACAATCTTCCTAACTGTAACTTGGGGTAAGGATCCTGCCTCACCTAACTATAAGACTGATTGATGAGACTAAATACAGCAACCAATGCCTCCAATGGTGATTAAAGTACTGATAAACATTTGAAATGATGGTATTCCAAAAATAGTGCTGAGAATAGATTTTACTTATTGCACAGTGGAAGAAAAATGTAGATTTTTCCAAGATGGCAAATTACCCATGAACTTCCTCATCGCACTAACTGTGGCCAGTCCAGGGAAAAATCTAATACTGTAAAGGTGGGGAAACCAATTTACACTATAAACAATGGTACCATGGAAAAACTGTGTTTCTTCTTGTAAGACTCTTAAAGAGTCACTCCGTGTGTCCTAAAAGGCATTGGAAATGGCTTCATCTTCAATGGAAATAATGAACACAAGATCTTCATATCTTGTCACAGTCAAAATATAGCAAGGAACATTGTGTGACATGTATATACATCAGCAAGTCTATGAATATGTTTCTTATGTATTTGCTACATGTTGACACACATTGTATACATTTATATATTTATTCACATGTATAGGATCCCTACTATCCAAATATGTGTATATGTGTAAAAGAACATGTATTCCTATAGTCAAATTATTTTCTGATCTTATATAAAATTATTTTTTTTCTGAGGGGGTTATCAGGGATCAAACGTGGGCTTGAGCTTGCAAGGCAGACAGCAACACCACCACTGAGCTAAATCCCCGGCCCTTAAATAGAATTCTTAATATTTAAGTGCTGGAAGTCTGCAGCTCAGAGAAATGTTGTTGCCTCCCTGGCAGGTAGTGACTTTCCTGTCACAGGAGGAATTCAAGCAACATCTGAATGTCCATTTGGTGGAGCTGTGGTAGAAGGAATTCACATCTGAGAGATTGAAGGGAGGTGAGGGGTAGAGGAAGAATGGAATTCAATGATCCTCATGAGATCTTTGAGTTTTGTGAGTGGATGAATGACTGGGCGGAAGTACATATGGATTTACTTTACGTGACATTATACCATATTCAATGGAGTAGTTATTTCACCCTTTTTGCATATTCTTTTGGCTGAGCAAATTGCTGAAAAGCAAATCTTACCTTCTTGAATTCAAAGGGACAATAGCGATCTGTTTAATGCTATCATTTCCTAGAGTGAGACCAAGTTTAAGGAAACATAATCAAGAGTGTTCAACTAGACTGTGTCAGAGTTTTCCACCTTCTCTTTTAAAAAACACATTCCAAAATGGAAATTTTTATGAGGCTACTTTCAATATCTACAAGACTAGTTCTGAAAATGGTCTCAAATAAATGAGTCTAATGAGCGAGTTCATAAAGAGATAAAATCAGGAAGAATTTTTCCAAGCTTTAAATCTTTCAAAAGGACAAATGAGTTGTCTTGGAAATTTGGACAGTCTTCTTCACTATTATCTGAAAGTATATAGCAGAAAAAAAAGTATATTGCTGAAAAGAAGTCCCCTAGCAAGGCTGAGAACGTTAATTTAAAGTGATGCTATCTACGGTGACAAACTGAAATCTCAGTATCCTAATACAGTAGCAGTTTGTTTCTTATTCCTGTGAAATCTCTTCAGAGATGGTTTAAAATGCTGGGCTTTCTCCTGTTGTTTAGGAATCTAGAATGATATAGGATTAACTATCTTCAGTACATGTCTTTCAAGGTCACTTTGGCATCAACATTCCAGGCCAAAGGGAGAAAGTACTTTGATGAAGTGCTTTCACAGGCCAAGCCTGGAAGTGATGTGTATCCCTTCCTTTTATAGTCAGTCTATTGGCCAGTACTCTATCACATGGACAGTCAACTGCAATGCAGGCTGGGAAATATAGTCTGGCTCTTTGTGCCCAGGAAAAAATTCAAAAAGTTTTGATAAATGCCTAACCAATCTCTATCCTAGCAAATGTGGTCTAGACGATTTCCAAGGTCTCTTCCACTTGTTTCTATATTTTCTATCCCTGGTATCTCTCTATATCATTTTCTATATTTTTTCTGTCTGGTCTTCCAGTTCACTAATTCTCTTTCGTTGTTTAATTTCCTATTAAATTGATCCATATATTGCTTAATTTCAGTTTCTATAGTTTAAAGTTCAAGAACTTACATTTGGTTATTTTATAGAGTTTTCAATTTTCATCTGCAATTCTCAGTGCTACCTTTTATTGCCTTGAATGCCTTAAGTATAGCTATTTTAAACATTTCTATCTTGCGGCTCTATTTTCTGGATCCCCCATAGGCCTGTTTCTTCTGTGTATTGATTCTACTGATTTTCAGTTCAGTCTCTTGACTTCTCTTATTCTTGATTATTATTTTTTGAATGCTGGTCACTGTATGTAAAATACTGTGGATTTAATATAAGCCTAGAATAATATATTTTTCTCAAGAAAATATATACCTTGGTTTCTGGCAGATTTATTAGTGACTGTAGTTATCCAGGATCAATCCAATTTGAGATTAAGATGTGTTGAAGCTAGACTTTATTCTTTTGAAGGCAAGTGTATTTCTGACCCTCCTTTACTCCTAGGATATAGACTTTTAACTTCTCAATTGGAATTAAAGCGGATTGTCACAATTAAACCCCCTCACTTGAGGATACTGAACTCTATTCATTTCCATCTTAGCTCTAGCAATCTATTGAAAGTTCTATTTATAATTGCTCATCTTTTTAGACCCCTGTTCCAGAATCAACAGACTTATATAGGGAAAATAAAACACTATACCAAATACAAGGGTTTATTTTTTTCAGATTACCTTATATTTTTGAATCTTAGACCTATGATTTGGAAGCTCTCCGTTTCTTCAAACTATATTTTATTTTTGTTTTCAGCTTTTTCATTTATCCTTAAAAAGGTAGCTACCAATTACTATTTCATGTAACTATTATGTGTCTATCTACCTATTATTACCTGTACTACATTGTTTCCCTCAACAATATTCCTTGGCTATTTTATGTGAATATGTATGTTTTACTATTTTTTACATTTTAACTCATGACATTGTATAAATTGCAGCTGTTTTATTTAGCCATTTCATTGCTGATAAAAACTTTGATCACAACTGTTCAAAGCAAACATTGTTTTTCACATGTGTAAATATCCATAAGATTATTTCTAGAATTGCAATTTCTGTTATCAAATTATCTTACAGAAATACCCACCACTAGATTTAATCAAATCTACTCATTTTGTAGTCAACTTTTAATTGTATTTCCAGATTCAATTCTCTTTTGCTTTTAGCCCAGTCTCTACATTATGAACACATGTACTTACAAATCATAAAGTCTGTTCATGTCACTTTCCTCTTTGAAAGGTGATTGAATTTGTACATACAAACATTTCCTCTCCTTTCTGATACCACTCAACTCCTTCTCCTTACAAGTTCTCCTGAACCATTTGTGTTGATCATGTTCACACTTTCCTAAACTCACAACACTTTTCCACATATTGGCAGCTGGGTGTATTCTCCTCTCTGGAATGCCCTTCCACTTTTGTCTATATAAGAAAAAAAAAATCATCCAGTTCACACATTAATATCAATTCTTTTGAGAAATATTCTCCTATAATCTACCTTTCCATTTGTCTATATAAGAAAAAAAAAATCATCCAGTTCACACATTAATATCAATTCTTTTGAGAAATATTCTCCTATAATCTTGCCCCTCTCCCTCTGTCCTCATACACAGAATACATAGTCAATTATGTCTTCTCATACACACTACTATTATATAAACCTCTCACTCCTGTAACAGAACACTACATTACATGCTGGTTAGCCTGTGTGCCCCACCACTGAAATATTAGTCGAGAGAAGGAATTGTGCTTTCTTCCTGCTCCCCATTGCCCAGTAGAATATCAGGCATCGAAAGAGTACTCAAAAATAACTTTACAAAGAATAAATTTGGCACATAGCACTGCTGCAAAAATTCCCCAATAGAAGAATTTTCAGAGCAATATCAAAGTCCCCAAGAGTGGGAATTCTTTGAGCAAAGATGCATTTGATCTAGGTTTAGCATTCAATTCTCAATGTGGATACACTAAGACTCAAGAGGAAAAGAATAGAGGTTTGTATTACTAGGTGTAACTTAAACTTTAGGCGATGCTTCTCCTTTTAGTACCTAAAGCCGTTTAGTACCAAAAGAATTGGCTCTATGACTTGAGTGAAAATCAGAAGTTGTTGGGAATTTAAGCTCTTAAGCTCTCCACAAAATGAGTGCATTTTAGTCACTGGGATTCTACATCTCTCATGGAAATATGCAGATTTTTTAACCTAGTTTGACCTCTGGTATAAGGCCTCCCTTGTGTTTACTCTCTGTTCAGTGTTTCTAGACATTTGCACTTCATTTTTTGACAGATATTTTACAGGTATGGTTCTTACCTGGTTGATAGAAAGAAAAGCACAAGTGACTTATTTGCTTTAGGAAAATATATTTGCTTTAGGAATCTGTTTACCAGAGAATATTTTATCGCCCCAAGAAGATAACATCTTCAGCCTATTTCAATGCTGTGTAGCACAGGACCTGAAAGACTGTAACAATACTAGCTATGATTGCAATCTGTGACTCATCTTCTCCCCTAAGGGGCTCTAATTTGCTTTACCCCAATGGCTCATCCATTTGGTATCCAGAATGATTGGATTTTATTCCTGACCTGATGTTCCTAACTAAACTGCAAAGACATCCATCTTCTCTGATGTCCACAGACATAGTAATGACCATGGTAAGTATGGTTTCAGCAGCATTCATTTGGATTCAATGCCACTCTTAGAATCAGAAGGGCTTTGAAAGGCCTTAACAATTTTTTTTCCCCCTACCTGGGGTCAAACTCCAGACCTTGCATTTGCAAGGCAGGCAGCAGAACCATTGAGCTAAATCCCCAGTCTGGCCTTAACAGTTCTTGAATTTTCTCTATAACATCCTCACCAAGTGATCACACTACATTTATTGGAGTAACTCCCATGATAGGCAGAGCACTGCTTTTCCTCTTGTGATTTTTCTGAAGTGTCTGCCTTGGATTGAGAATAAACCTGTTTCTTGGATATTTTTGTATATGGCTCTAGGAAGAAATCTAATGTTCTCTGTGGTTTCTGTGTCCTAGTTTTGCTTTTTCCATAAGAAAACCATGTAAGTGCTTAAAGAATTCACTTATATATGCTGAATCATAGCCTATATCGTTCTAAATGAAACTCCCATGCTCTTCAAAGTTCCCCTCTGAGAGTGTATTTTTGAGTCTTTGCCATTATGGTCCCCTACTATCTCTACTGTCCAGGTTTTCAGCATTTATCCCCTCTGTTCTCAGAGGGATAACTGGAAGGATACCTTGACAAATGTGCAAGAACACAAAATGAACAGTGAAAATTCTTCTATCCTTTTCCTGAAAAACCTTCAATTGATGCACAAAGATTTCTGAAACTCCTTTGTCTACCTCATCAATGGAATGGTTTTTTTCTTCAACTTATTATTATTATGGAGAAAATTCCATATCCATTCTGCTTTAGTTACTTTCTGGGTGGGCTTCTTTAAACTCTTGCTTATTTCAATGGAATTGGACAAACACAAAGGAAAGAAACTTCAACACACATACATGACAGAAAAAGTGATATTTGCGTGTCAGTTGGATCCAGGTTAAAATCCCAGTTTTGTTTCTTATTTGTTGTTATCAGAAAAATTCTTTGTATCTCTCTGAGTTACAGATTCCTGTTCTATAAAGTGGGGGTGATTCCAATTGTCACAGTGGCTCATCACAAATTAGTGATAATGAATGTGTAGAATTTAGCATAATTCTTGAAAAATAGCCGATTTTTTAAATTAAATTATCTCAAAATATTCTTTATACCTTGATTCCATTTCTAGAGCTCTCAAAAGGTATGAAATCTTGGAAAAACTATCTGATTCCTATTCTCACTTCTAAAACTGGGTAACAATTCATCCTATCTTCCATGGTGGCTTGGTTTGGTTAATTGATATATCATACAGAAGTAGCTCTCACAATTCATTAAATAATAGCATATGATTTCTTCTAGAAGTGAATATTTAACAAGAAAGACTGTTTAATTCAGTTTCATGTTCCCACCACAGTGTCTGACTTACAGGAACTGTTCCTCTTTACAATTCTCTCCCTACCACCCAATTCAAATATGAATGCTCTTGTCATTTCCCCTGTTAGCCCACATACATGGTCAGGATGCACAGTGCTCTTCCAGAGTGATGGTAGGTAGCCTCTGGAAGCATAATTGGGAAGATATGTGAAAGTACTTCTTCCAACTCAAGGCTCTGCCCTCAAGGAGGGTCACAGTCTAGGAGGAGAGACACTGCATGTGAATACCTAATTGCATAACAGTGTTACAGAAGAGGTGTGCCTTTGGGATAGTGGTGTGAGAACAAAATCATAGTCAATTTATGGTGAAAGCAAGTATGGGGAAGAAGGGAGTGGTTAAAGAATGGGGCTGTAGATGTGGAAAGGAGTTGAGTACAGATTGAGTGGAGGAAGTCACTCTTAAAAATATGAACATTTGCAAAAGCAAGGACTTGTAGGAAATAGCCTTCTTCATTCTGAGAAGAGTAAGATTACAAAACTACATAGTGTTGGATAATGTCAGGCAACAGAAGGTTGTGGGTCCAAAAATGAAGAGACTTGTATTCCCTAAGGGATTTTAGATTTTTGTGCTATAGGTCATAGATTGTTCTGAAAGGCCACTGAAGAGTAAACTTATCTGATTGGAGTTTTAGAAATACATTGCCACTGACTTTATGGAGGATGAACTGAAGCACAGACCAAAATAATCACCAAAAGATCTCTGTTAGGATTATGTTATTATACTTCCTTCCTCTCCTAATCATTAATATATCTGAGTTGCTTTTGTATAAATTCAGAGTATCTGCCTTTTGGCAATAAAACTCCAAAGGAATCAAAATGCCTGAGAGATAATTGTTGCATATTATTTCTTTCCTCGCTGTTATTTTGCCAGTCCTGAGAGATAAATAGAATCCAGACACCAAACAATCATTAAGTACTTAACTTCCCCTAGCCTAAAATGTTTGCCCTTCTTCTCTGTGCAACCTGCTAGATACCTCAGGACCTGTCTCTTGTCAGGAACTTGATATATGGTTTAGAAAACCATGGCTGTTTCCAATCTCTTCCCTGGAACAGAAAGGTTTGATAGTCAGGATACATGGAAGACCAGTCTGTTCAGCAGACGTGTTGATGGTTCCTATGTACTGCAGATGCAAAAATAAATAAGGCAAAGATAGCATTTTCTACTGTCACCCCTCATTCATCATAATTAGCCTATATTAAGTGTTGAGTGTGTGCCACTAACTCTACAAGATGCTTTCCATTTGAAATTGTGTCAATCTTTAAGATCTCTATGAGAAATCCCCAATTATTAACTTAATTTCACAAATAAGGAAGCTGAAATTTAGATAAATTAAATACTCGACCAAGATCACACAGTTGATGTGTCAAAAGTGGAACACTACCCAGATCCGTCTCCCTCAAACGTATGTAGCATTTTAATTGGGATTCTTGCCTTAAGATGCTGATGGTGAATTGAGAGACGTACATGAATAGAAGTCCAGTTTCAAGTGATGACTCTAAAATGCCAGAGCAACACGAAAGAAACACCAGAAAAGTCAGAGAAGACTTTGATGAGGGGATCGTGTCACAGTAGAATTCCCTCCACACACACACACAGGTTTCTAGAACAGGAAGGGGAAAGAGCATTTTGAGAAAGGGTATGCAAAGGACTGAACTGTGAGACAACAGTGCACCTTAGATGTTCCATGGGACAGTCATCAGGGCTTGGGACATGTCCAGACTTGCAGGAAAGGATGCCTCCTGGAAGACAGTGACAGAGGATATTTGAAAGGGAATTTGGTGATAGAGTTTGGAAGAATTCTATGCAAGATTATGATAAATTTAGATTTTATTCTTTATCCAAAATTAGTTCCATGAGCTTCTTGAAGAACCATCTCATAGACCTTTAAAAATGCAAATGTCAGGCATCAGCTCAGAAGATTCTAATTTGTTTGGGCATCGATTCTCAAAGTTTAGTGTTTTTTAGAATCATCTGGAGCATTAATAAAAATACAGAGACCCCATCTCTATATTTACTAAGATTCCAATTTGATCCTAATATAGTCTAATATTTGAGAACTATTGGTCTAGGTCAAGAAATAATCACAATTTTTATATATTTTCTAGGTGACTAGTATGAGCCAATATTCCAGATTGGAATATTATACATATCACTAAAAACCAACAAAAGTCTTGCTATTATTATTTAATTGACAGTGAAAACTTCAATGCGTCATTAGAAGAGCAATATCATATTAAGATTAAAAGTAACATTAAGGTCTAATAGTAGAGGGCCGGGGGGCTCAGTGGTTCTGGGGCCTGCCTTGCAAGCACAATGATCTTAGTTCAATCCCTGCTAAAAAAAAGAAAAAAGAAATCTAATAGCACAGAAAGACTCACAGTGGTCCACTGTACTGCAGCAGACTCCATCTTTTTATGGAAAAACAAAAACCTATCCCATTCAGTTCTCATAAGATTGAAAATAGTATCACACCTTAAACATCTAATTGCTTTCCTTCACTACAGAATATTTTATATTTTAAACCTATATAGATAGAAACATATAGCATGCTCTATTTCCCTTTTGCTAGTTTCTCTCATTCTAATTGTTTTGATATTTATTCTTCCTCATAAGTGTATCAGCCATTCATTCCTTGTTATTGCTGTGTGATATTCCATCGTATGGGTTTGTTTCTGCATTCATGACTAAATGGGCATTTAAATGGCTTCTAGTCTGGAAGTAAATTTACTTGAAGCCACCACCCAATCTCTAAATTTGGAATGCCCAATTTTGTATCTCTGTCACTCTAAACCTTCTATCTGTCTTAGATTCAAAATCATCCTGCCTCATTTACTACTTTTCAAGATCAAACCAATACCCCTTAACTTTTCAAAGTTTTTTATGGGACTTGGCTGAGCTTGTCTCATCTTCTGGAACTCTCCCCTAAATAACCAACTATCTAGCACCTCCAAAATGCTTACTATCTCCTCTTCCAGTTTTGCTTTCTCTTATTGCTGGGAATTTCATGGTATCCCTTTCCCTTTTGGTCTTTGGGGTAAATTCATTGCTTGACCTTCCAACATCACTTCCTCTGAATCTTTCTTGACTTCCTCAGCAATCAGGGACTTGTTTTCTCTGCTTGTATAGCTCTCTGTACAGTCTTCTGTCACAGTGTGTGTTCCCTTGCACTGGTTTCAATGGATTAGATATATCCATTTCTATCTTTGTATTTCCAGAGTCATTCTAGGATCCTACATTGTTAGTTACATTTCAGTGTAGTTTCTAGAATACCAGTTCCATCACAAAGAATGTTGCAATCGTGCTTCAATTTCTAAAAGAGTAGAGGATTAGGTAGAACCAGCCAAGGACACCATAAAGTACTCTCACTTCCTCATGTAGAATTGGTCTTCCTACTTCCTTTCTCTAGATGAGGCTTCAGTCTCACTAGAAGACTTTCAAGACTTTAAATGGGTCTTCCAGCTTGGAAAAAAAAATCAATCTATATGTAGGGTTGAGTTACTTCTTTTCTTGCCTCTAGCAAGACTCCATTTAACTGGGATTTGGTTGCTCAAGTCAGCTTGGAAAAAGCTTGTACATTGCCATGAAAAAAGAATCATCTTTCATATCTAATTACAAGTCTTTGAAATCTGCCCGAACAGTTTCAGTGAAGATAATCTAGGCAGTCAATCAACAAATATTTGACTACTATGAATAAAGTAATTTTCTAAGCTTTGAGGCAACCGAAGAACAGACAGACAGTCCACAATTAAGGACTTCCATTTGAGGGGAGAGAGAGAGAGAGAATAAAAACAGATAAATGTAAAGTGCTATCATCTCAGATTCTGAGAAATGTTTCATAGAAATAATATTTGTGTGGTGATGGTTGAGAAACTGTTTAGCTAGAGGACAGGAGGAAAGGCTTTTCTGAGGAGATGACATTAGAAACACTTACAGCGAGGAGTCAGCTGTATAGACATCTTGGCAGAGAGCACTGTACATGAGAGAGAGCAAATTGAAAGCCCTCAAATAGGAATGAGGAAAAGCTACTATGTCAGGGCCATTATGAAAAAGTGAGTTGAGATGCAAATGGGGATGTAGATATCCAATCACACAGGGCTCTGTAGTCAAGCAGAGTAAGGAGGTCGTGAAATTTCATTCTGGTTGTTTGTTTGTGTGTGTGTGTGTGTGTGTGTGTGTGTGTGTGTGTTTGTTTGTTGAGTCAGGGTCTTACTCTGTAATTCAGTCTGGCCTTGAACTCACTATGGAGGCCAGGCTGGCCTCAAACTCACAGTGATCCTCTTACCTTAGCCTCCCAAGTGTTAGGGTTACAGGCTTGTGCCACCTGCCCAGCTTCATTCTGCTTGGAATGAGAAAATATCAATTAGAGTAGTATGATCTGCTTTACAGTGTTAAATGTTCCTCTTTCTTCCTGCTGTGAGGGAAGGTCGATGGTGGGAGGGGCTGCAGGAGAATGAATAGAGAAAGCAGTTAGTTGGTTAATGCCAGATTCCAGCTGAGGCATGGTGACCCTTGCACTGGAAACATACCCATGCAGACAGTGAGGAAAGATCATAGTATAGATTTTTTTAAAATTTTGAGTCAACAAAATTTATTGATGGTTAAAAATTAGATCTTAGAAAAAAAAAAACCACAAAACAAGTTTGGGCTGGAGATTTAGCTCAGTGGTTCCGGCACCTGTCTTGCAAGCACAAGGACCCGAGTTCGATCCCCAGTACCC
>NW_022900928.1:32741749-32746341 GCF_012274545.1 Fukomys damarensis | reverse complement strand
CAAAAAAAAAAAAAAAAAAAAAAAAAAAAAAAAAAGATCTTAGGAGGAAAAAGGACTTCTAAATGAGGAGTGACTTATAAATATTTTTGTCTAAGCAAATGAATGGATAGTGGAATAGCTCACTCAGATGGGCAGAGTCTGGAGAATCTGTGGATGTGTTTGGGCAGGAAGAATCTGTTTCAGTCATATTTACAGAGATGGCTCTGCAGCATCCAACTAGAGCTTTGGAGCAGGCAGGGGATGATGAGTGTGTTGTCAGGATCAATGCAAATAGGAAACCTGAGTGAAAGATGAGATAGATAAATGAATACCGTCTAGGACTGAGCTGCACACTTGCCAGAATTTATAATGAGGTGGAGATTCTAGAAATGGTAAGTAAGAAGCAGTAGTCCAAGAGTGAGGAAAAAAAATGTCCCAGAGGAATGTAGTGTCGTAAAGTCAACAGACACCTTGTTTCAAAATTGAAAAAAAAACTAAAAAAAAAAAAAAAGAACCATGGGTGTAAAGCTCTATTGCAAAATAAAGAATTAACTATTGATTTGTTTAAGAACTACATGTCTGCTAAATCCCAGGATTATTAAAAATGATTCTAAAAGGTGATAAGGATAACAAATCTAAGGAACAGGAAGCAAGGAGGAGAGGTATTAGGCAAATTAATAATGGAAGGAAGTCCGAAAAGATCTCTTAGAGGAAATAACATGGTTAGATATGAAATAATAACATGGTTAGATATGAAGCATGTATAATATTATTCAGAAAAGAGTGCAGAAACATACTCCAGGCAGAAGGAACAGCAAATGTGAAAGCTATAGTGTAGAAGAGATTGGAATATTCCAAAACTGAAAGTTCAGTATAGCCAGGTTGGTTTTAGCTAGAAATTGAAGGGAAAGAAAAGAGATAGATGAGATTAAACAGAGACCAGATCATACCAATCCTTGCAGGCCATAGTGAGGAGCTAGTTTTTCTTTTAATATAAGTGTATTGATGATTTTTAAGTAGAAGCATACAGGTGGTGTGATCAGAAAACATAGTGAAAGTTTAAATTTAAACAATTTATTATAGCAAAAGACACATTGCCAGTAACCTCCCTCACTTCAAATGCACTTATTCCAGCATCCGTGCCACTTCTGAAGCAGTTCTGGAAACCTCTTTCATGAATGTGTTCCGTTGTACTGTCATGGCTGCCTCAATTTCCAGAGTCCATTAAAAATGTTTGCCTTTCTGGTCATTTCTACTTTGGGGAAGAACCAGCATTTTCACAGTCCCAGATCCAGTAGATAAGGTCACACCACATTGTTTTTATTTGACTGAAATTGCAGTAAACATTTTGAATCTATTCAGGACATCAAGGCAGCATGAAAAGATACTCAAGGCCTGGCGATTTAGCTCAGTGGTTTAGTGGCCTGCCTCATAAGTGCAAGGACCAGAGTTCAATCCCTGGTACAAAAAAAAAAGATACTCAAGAAAGAGGACTTACAGAATTGTTCCAGAAAGTATGAAGAATGATGAGATAAATATTTTCAAAGTGAAGAAGATTATGTTGAGGAAAGTCAATGGCAATGTGTGTTTACTTTAATAATTTTTAAAATTTAAATATTTCTTATTTCTACTCATGCCTCAATAATCTAGCATATATTTCAAATGTTATTTGAATTATTCTTATCATTGTTCTTATTGTTCTTATTGAATTATTATTCCGTTGCTATGCTGCTTTATTGTTTTGTAATTCCATTTTTTTTCATTGAACTCTAATTCTGTTTTATTATTTTAGTAAATACCTTACAATTTTTAGTCTACATCTTTATCACAAGGTTTCTTCAAGTAATATACCACTTTATCTAGTACAACACATATTTTCTTTGTATATTTAACATTTGTTAAACTGTTTATTAAAAATGTTTAAACTTGAAAGATCCAAATTGTGTAACTGACAATGTGAAATAGGAAGAAAAGGGCTAAAGGTGTAGGGGAAGTGGGAAGGGTAGGGGAAAGGAAAGAAGGGACAAGAAAAAATGTGAGAAATGAAAAAATGGAAACAAAGTCTTTGTAAATAGGGGAGGTCGGAGGGGGTGAAGGGAGGGCAGGGATAAAGGGAAAAAATGAGAACCAAGACCTGTCATGTAAAGGTACAAGATCCCAATAATGAATGTAACTGTACTGTATACCTGAAAAGTACCAATAAACTCAATGAGAAGAAGAAAACACTTATAAAGCAAAATTTATAAAAATTTAAATTTAAAATTTGAATCTCTAATAATTTAAAGTTTAAATACAAAAAGAAAAGAACAGAGCATCTCTTACAGTGCTCCTAAATGCTTTGTGCAGAGGCAGACTTCCTTGTGATGCAGTTTTCTTTTTGTCTATAAAACTTACTTTAACATTTTTTAGCACAGGACTACTGGTAACAAATTCTTTCCCATTTCTTTTGCTAAAAAACATATTTTACCGTCCTTGTGGAAGGCTTCTTCCCATGAGCATAGAACACTGGGCTGACAGTTTTGTTCGTTTCCTTGATTTGTTTTGTTTTCATAGCACTTTAACTATGGTCCATTCTCATCTGAGACCCTTCCTACTCATGTTCATCTGTGCATAATGTTCCCGAGCCCTGCTCTTTTTAAGATGACGTCTTTACTTTTGTTTTCAGCAAACTGATTACATTATGTCTTAATAGTTTTCTTCAAATTAATTGATATTAGGTTTATTGCACTTGGATCTGCCTATGGCATATACATATTTTTCATCAAAGTTGGAAAGATAAATTGATTATTTCTTCAGATTTTTTTTCTGTTCAGCTCCCTTTTATAGATTCCAGTTAAATGTGTATTAGACCCCTTAACATTGTTTCATAGCTCTCTGATACTCTCCTGTTATTCTCAGTATTTCTCTCTCTTTGGGTCTCCCCTTAACATTCTCACACTTTCTTCTACGTTCCTGAATATATGGTATATAGTTACAATAACTATGTAATGGCTTATCTGTGAGATTTATAGTGTGTTATTGCTGGGTTGTTTTGACTCATTGGCTGTTCTTTTATTATTTGTCCTATTTTTCTGCACCTTTACATGCTTCACAATTTTTTTTCTTTTTAAATTGGGCTGCCAGTACTAGTGTGGATTTTATCTTTTGGTGAACTGAATGTTAGGTATTCTTTTAAACATTCTTGAACTTTATGGTGTGATGCCGTTAAATTCTTTGGGAATAATTTAATCTCTTCCAAGTTTGCTTTAAAGTTCAGTTAGGCAAGACCAGAGGAACTTTAGTCTACTACTAGTTTTATTTTGTCCCTAAGTCAAAATACTTCTGAGTACTCCTCTTGTTTTGTTTTGTTTTGAGACAGGATCTCACTTTGTAGTTCAGGCTGGCCCTGAACCTACTATACAACTCAGGCAGCCCTCGAACATGTGGCAATCCTCCTGCCTCTGCTTCCTGGGTGCGGAGATTACAGGCGTGAGCCACCACACCTGGCTTCTGAGTACTCTTTTTAATTCTCTACCTGTTATAAGAAACTCCTGCTCCAGCTAGTGTGGGAATAAGAGCTCTCTGTAGCCCTACGTAAGCTCCATTCCTCATTGCCTGTGTTGGCTATAGGTCCTGCTTCCTCTGTCCTTGGGCAGTTTTCTCAATACATTTCTGCTCACACCCAGATGAAAACTTGAGAACCCTGTCTAAATCTTGGTGCTTTCCTTCCTTTCAGCAGCAGTCTTTTGTCTGACATTCTGCCCAGTGAACTGTCTCTCTTTTTTCTTTAATTTTTAATTTTATTAGTACATGTTTGCAGTTCATTCACTTTATCATCATCTTGGACAGCAGTTACATGTGCATACTATAGTTTTTCCTTTTTTTTAATCCTGTGCCCTGATTTCCTCCTCCCTCCCTCTTCTCTGTTTTAGCAGCTCAAGGGCCTCAATACCCTGCCTTCAACCTTCTCCCTGCTTGGTAGCTAGAAACTCCCTCCAGACCATAAGCTGGAACAATTGCATGGCTGACTTCATTTGTTTCTCCTTTATCTAGGTTCAGTGTTTTGCACTATCTGATATCCAATGTCTGCAAACTGTTGCTTCATGTATTTTTTCCCAGTGTTTTAGTTATTTTAGACAAGACGATATATCTAGTCCTGGTTACTTCACTGTGGTTAGAATCCACAGATTTGAAATTGATAGTCTTGAGCACTAGATAAAACATTTACAATTTATCTTCTAAGGAAGGGTTTGTTTGTTTGTTTGGTACTGGGAATCGAGCTTGGGTCCTTGTGCTCCAGAGGCAGGAACCACTGAGCTAAATCCCCTACCTCAGGTAGGTATTGAAGAGCTAGTGAAACCTGGGAAGCACACAATATGTATTCTAAGAATTTAATTCTGATAAACATGGAGCAGGTAGTTTATGAAGGAAAAAGTCTGGGGTAGTGGTAAGTATTATGATAAATTCTAAGTATTTATTTTCCCAATAATTGATGAAGGAATAAAATAAATATGAATTCATTTTAGCCACTAGATAGGGCCTAGGACTTAGTTCAATGACATCACATCTGCCTGGTAAGTGTAAGGTCCTGATTTCGATCCCCAGTACCAAAAAAAAAAAAAAAAAAAAAAAAA
>NW_022900928.1:32734641-32741670 GCF_012274545.1 Fukomys damarensis | reverse complement strand
AAAAAAAAAAAAAAAAAAAAAAAAGCCACTAGATCATCCCAAAAGCTGAGTGGAAACTCCAGCATAGGAATCTTTCTTTGCAAATTCAAGGGCTAAAACCTCACACATACTAGCTCTTATATACAATGGAAAGGAGAGAACTGCTTTAAGTGCCTTCATCGATTTCCTCGCCTTTGTTTGAAAGATTGAGAGGTAAAAATAAGCAAATTAATAGAACTAGGCCTGAGGCTAAGATTTGTTAAATTCACAGCAGGATAAATGTTCCCTTTTAATGGAGATTTTTTAAAATTATTATTATTTTGAAGAATAAATTGCTAATTTTATAAGGGTTGTAATCACTTCCTCTCTTGAAAACTAAAGGGAAAAGAGCCAGAACTCTGGTATTTGCCAAATTTTACCCATTTGTAACCACATAGGTCCTAATATATGCCCTTCAACATACGATACTTAAGATCATTACTGTAATAGGAAAAAGAAGCAGCCATTAACTTTTCCTTATTAAAATCTAAACACTACTCCTGTAGGCCTTAAAATGAGACTGGACAGAGGCTAAGAGAAACTACATTTGTGAACAGACCCTCTGGGACTCCAGAAAATAAGAAGCTTATCTATTATTTATGTTTTCTACTTGCATTATTTGGATTTTCAAGATGGACCCAAATACAATAGCCTCTGGGCACTCAAACACAGGAAAAGGCAATGATTTATTGGCAAATAATGTTAACAACACAAAGACAGTCTGGAACAAATATGGTGATAGGGAGTAATAGCCAAAGCACAGCCCATTGGGGACAGAGTGCTAGGAAAACAGGAACAAATTCAAGTTGTTTTCATTACATATACACAGAGCAAGTACCAATTTAAGAACAGGAGCCAAGAATGTGCTATAATTTGGCAGAAGAAGAGATAAGAAGACCATCACACTTAGCATACATATGATCTCTTTCAAATCCATTTCCTTTCTGGAGTCTTATAAAGTGGGCATGGAAGTTGTCTTAACTGCACATAAAAAAAATAATTTGAGAGACATTCAGTAACTCATTATATTTACATTAGCCTCATGCATCTTGAACTCTTGTCTACAACCCTTTCCCTTGATGGCAAGACCTCACACTATCAAAACCCCTGTGGCCCTGTTACTCAGGCTAAATGGATATCTTCTGTGAGATCACCAATGCTTCCCTAGAAACTCTTATTCTATTTCAGGGACTTCAATGTGTATTCATTTACTTCCTACCTGGACTTGTCCTTTAGGATAGCTATTTAACCTGATACGACCTGGTGCTTTAACTGTCTTTCTGACCTGTGTAGGCTTCCAGACCTCTCCTATGCTGCACGTAGATTCCCAGGATCCCAACTTGGGTTCTGCATATTTAAAAAGAAAAAAAAAAACAGTACTGGGCGGAGGATTTGGCTCAGTGGTTCCACCACCTGCCCCACAAGTGCAAAGGCCCAAATTTGAGCCCCGGTACCAAAAAAAGAAACAGTTCAGATACTTGGAGATACAGGATTAGTAATAGAAAGATCATGGGTTTTGGAGCCAAGTCTAGGGTGTATTTGGTTCTTCAGTTACTTCTTACTAACCATGTACCTGAGCAGGTAACTAAGCCTTAAGGCTTCTCTTGTGGAAGACTTGTGATTTATAGTGTTACAGCTCTTGGTAGTTTAGCAGGATCAGGCCAAGAAGAATTGAGAATGCAGATGGAGGTTGGAGGCAAGTGTACAGTGTTATTACGCAGGCAGACTGATGGTGGATTTCTCTAGAAAGTGATCAGCCCAGAGTTGGCCACGAACAGATTTTATATGGATCAAGGGAAGAGGGGCACAGATACAGAAGCAAGGCACTTAATATCAGTTCATTGGTTGAGGAAATTATATTCAGTTTACATGATTGGATAGAAAACTACCCAAGAGTTCATCTCATTTACATATGGCAGGAAAGTAGGGATGACATCATCTTGAGGATATAGACGCTAAAGACAAAAGATGGTGAAGGAGGACATGTGTGTTAGGTGTGGGAGGGAGTCCGAACTGGGAGTAGCTCTTTGTCCATTAGGTCAGGTAGCCACAGGAAAAACTTTTTGCTCAGAAATCATTTTCTGTCTCACTCTACAAAATAAGAGTAGCAACTACCTCACAGAATTATTGCAGAGTTTTCTAGTATCAATACTGTAGACATTTAAGGATAGATAATTCTTTGTTCTTACAGCTGTCCCATATATTACAGGATGTTTGGCAGCATCCCTGGACTCTGCCTAGCAGATACCAGTAGTACCACCCTTCCTAAATTATAGCAGTCAAAAATGCAAGACTTGGCAAAAGTTCTATGCATGGTAAAACTGCCCCTACTTGAATACTATTGGACTATTTTGTGTTCTGGATAATATAAGCAAAATTCCTTGCACATAGTGCTCAAGAAAAAGAAGCTGTTATTATCAACATCTGTGTGTGGGGCACACTGTAATCTTAGTGGTACACACCTGTAATTTTAGCACTTGGGAAGCTGAGGCAGGAGGATCGCTGTGAGTCTGAGACCAGCCTGGGCTACATTGTGAGTTCCAGGTCAGTCTCAACTGCACAGTGAGACCCTGCTTCAAAAAACAAAACAAAACAAAACAACAAAACCAAACAGACAAAAACATTAGTGTTACCTAAATGACACAGCTAGTAATGCCAAGCCTGAATCTCCAAATGACATTTTCCTGCTTTCCAACCTCTCAAGAGGTACAGCTCTATCTGTGGAAGTGGATGAAGTCAGAGATAAAGGGATGAGCTGTGGAGAATGATAACTAGAAACTCAGAGCCATGAACCCAAGAAATGGTTAGCTTTACCATCTAGGCAGTGATGAACAGATGAAGACTTCAGAGCAGGAGGGATTATGCACAAAGATGGGTCGACCCTGAATCAGATTCTTTTATTGAATGTTGTACATTTGGGTAATTTAACTGGTGTAAGAAGGAGAGGTGCAAGGAAAGTAGTAGTTCCTACTCTGAAGAACTAGCTCCCAGAAAGCACAGGAGCCCGAGCCACTCCAGAGACCTGCACACAAGCCGCACGTGATCTCTTCAAGATGCCAGTGAAACTACCAGGGAAGAGAGTCTGGTAGGGGTGAAGCCCATCTTGTACACATTATGCCCAGGAGACAACTGGGCACCTGGACCAACAGACCAACTATGACACTAACAGAAGGAAAGCAAGTTCTCCCCAAAGAGAACTGGAACACTCTTAAAGGAGAGAAAAGATGAAACACTGAAAAAGATTAGAGCAGCAGCAATCTATGAGTCACAGGGAGACAGTGTTCCCCCATGGCACATTCAACCCAACACAGAGCACTTGTGAGTTGCCAGCAGCCTCATTAGCAAGCAAAAGACGTTTTCATCACTCTGAAGATTCCAAGGGTTTAACCATGTGTTGGGAACAGGGACAAAGGTCAAATCTATAGTCCACTCTATCATACTATCCCTCCACTCTGAACTGGGGCAGTGGTGGAAAACCTATAGCACACCTGCTACAGCAGGCATGCAGAACCTTCTCTATTAGCATGCAAGCCAAGTTTCTGAGTTGTTTTTCCATACTAAAACCTCAGTATTCAGGTTTAATTGCAGCCTTGGCACTTGGCAATAAATGAGTGGGTTTGAGGTTGCAGTTTGGGCACTAGGTCTCTAAAAGGTTCGCCATTGCTGCCCTGAAGAAAAGGGCTTTATCACTGGAATACTAGTAAGACAATTCCAAAGCAAATATCTTTAAATTTTTTGTAAGTATCTCCTAATTTATGAGCAAGAAGAAATGGAATTTCATGATACTGGTACATTCAAAAGTTGCACACAAAAACCCAAATCAGAAGGAAGCCAGCTGTAGGAAGCCTAGCTCTGACCTCCAGCCAGGGCTAAGTGCAGATGCCATGTCAAGATACTCAGTTTTCCTAAGCTTTGGTTTCCATATAGAAAAATGAGGTAATAATATGAATTTCCAAGACTATTGTCAATGCAACTAACACAGTGCCAAGCAAGTAAGAGATGCTTAATAGATTTTATTCAATTGGCAGGGAAGAAATTCTAAGCAAAAAAGGGTGGGGCACATGAGGACCTGACAGAATACTGTTAGTGATTCTTACCATATCAGAAATTAAAACTGAGAAACTCTTAAAATATTTATCGATAATTTGAAATTTCAAGTAAACCCATTACATGTTCATAAAGATAGCACTTTATGAAAGGTAATTAATATTTTCCAAAACAAAGTGAGGTTTTATTTAGTCCCGCTAATGTTGCTTGATAAAAAGACGCTTGGATTTTTCTATCTTGAGTCTTGCGAAAGTCACGTATCACGTAGTTTGTGGGCTGTGAGTCACCTAGAGTGAAAAAGCAAGTTTCATCCTAAGATTTTTAATAAAATTATTGGTTTGGCCTGTGGAGCTTTAGTATGGCTATTGAGATTTTTGTGCCACACTGTGAGAACCACAGACTAATTCAGCGGTGGAAGTGGGAGTCCACAAAAAGGAAAGATGCCAAAGAGATGAGCAGGAGTCCCCTTGGGGGACAGGGACTTGATTCAGAAAGCCAGAGTTTCCCACTTTGGTATTCAGCAAACACTCTTCAGAGTGCTATGGGTAGTAACTCAAGGGAAGTGATGCTTTTTGGCCAAAATGTTTAGGAAATGATATACACTAGGCCCCATCAAGAATCCCAATTCACAGAAGCTATGCAAAATGACTGGAAGTCGTAGAATTAAAAATTAAATCTGTACAAGTGTTCTCCCAACTTCCTTGAGCAAGTAAAGCCTCATTCATTTTACCTCTTTTCACTACCCCAGGGGTATTTGCTGGTGTTCTGTAGAAAACAGCCCTCATTCCTGCTGGGGCTCTTCAGGGACATGTCTCATGCTTTTGCATGGAGATTGACGTTAAGGGTAGGAAAGTCAGAGACAGAAGAATCAAGAAGAAGTTTAGAAATGATGATTGAATGAAGTTCATGAGAAGAATGAAGAAGAGAGAGGTTGGACTTAGAATAAAGTTGCCTAAATCAGTGGTCTCCAAAACAGGTGACCTGATCCTTTGCAGTGTTAGAAGAAAATGTGAGAACTTGTCCTTGTTCCTTTTATGTAATCCTTTTAAATGCTATTTTTGTGTTTGTTCATAATATAATAGTGACAGTGTTAAAAATAATGACTCAGATGATATAAGCACTAATCACTCAGAAGGGGCATTAATGGCTAACACACGGTCACCTTACTGACGGAGGTGGTGGTGAACCTATGACACACATGTTACGGCAGGTTATTTGTTATCATTGAAAGCTCTAAAAGGTTCACCATCAAGGGCTAGGTGCTGATGCTGTAACTGGTACTTCATGGGGAGTCTGGGCCTCACAGGAGAAGTCAGAACAGTCACATTGGTGCACTGGAGGACACAAGGGGACCCTGAAACAGTGAACTAAACAAGTGAAACAGCAATAACCATGCAACTGAATAAGTCATATATGTCTTTAAAGTATGCTTATGAATATGAAATCTGTTCCCTGGAACACATGATTTTTAGAAAGTGAAGATATGATCTTGTATGTAAAGTGTGCTACCAAAGTCTGCCATGCAATGTGCTTGGTCTGATCTGGTCGGTGCAGCAGACAGCTGGCTGCTGCATCTTTCACTCCGATTCCTGTGCTTCTGCTGGTACCTCTGATACCCCTCCAGCTGATTCACGAAAATGCAGAGCTGAAATTTCTGGCCCAACTTCAGGATTAGTTTTACTTTTATAAGTAAAAGTAGGAAAAAAAGGTCCCAAGTGTATGTTTTCATCCATCCATAGATACAACTCTAGGACTAAAGGAAGCTCCAACATGTGGAAGCCACAGCCTGGCTTCACAGGTTGTGAGAGAATCCTGCTGAGTGCAATAGAGTAAGTGCTAAAGGCTGTGTTGGACTGTTGCCCAAGCTGTTTGGAAGGCAAAACACATGTGTAACTCTGGCAATGATTATGAAGCTGAGTAATCCACTAAATAGTTGAAGCAAGACAGTTGGTCAGTAAGCATTTTCAGCCCTCCATCACTGTCAGCCACACTGCTACTTGCCTGCCGCCATCCCTGCAGCAGCCTGTTCACTACAGCAAGGAGCTGTTACCTGCTGCTTATTAAGAAAGTCAGTGGTTCATCAAGCAGCAAGCCATCTGGAGACTCCCCACCCCAGAGTCAGCTTGGCTGAGGGACGGGCATCGCACCACCTTTGGGAAAGAGACCACTAACAAGGGGAGGTAGCTTGTTACATGTGCTTGTTATATTGATCATACAAAGAGAGACACAAAAGAGAAATAGAAGGCAGGGAAGATGCAACACCACTCAGCAAAAGACATGAATTTGGACCTTTTTCTGTATAAGTTAAAATATGAGTGTTAATGTCTGACAACATGTTTCTAGAAGCATGATTTGAATTTGGATAGAATCCTGTTCTCTTCAAGCTAGAAATTTTAGTCATTTGGCTGAAATTGTCCATTCTATCATGAAGGAACTCAAAGCCAGGGAGGGGTGCAATGAAAGTCCTGGGGAGCATTGCCAACACTGAGACCTGGCTTTCTGAGGATCTGTTCAGCACTTTGATATTTCCCCAAATTGTTAGCAGAGGAGCCAACTGCAATTGAGTTGACCTTGGCATTTGTAGAGCTTGAATGGCTAACTGCTTTACTCAAGAAATACTGTTTCCCGATGTCAGGAAATCTATGGCTAAAAATACAAAAGTAGTCAGTAGGAAGCCCTCTGGTAGGTCTCTTGCTTATCAGTTTGTACACATGTAAAATGGAGAGAATTTCTGCTTTCTCTGCCCCACAAGACACTGAAGATTTGGAGGTCCTATACTCCTCTCATGCCCACTCTCTTGGGGCAAACTTATGAGCAAAGTCTGCAAACATGTGATGCCATTCACATCCACATATCCATGGGCTACCTTTGCCCATTTTAACAATTTTAATCTTTGGGTTCTTAAAAACGCTGCCCCAAAATTGCTCATTCCCTCTCTCTCTCTCTCTCTCTCTCTCTCTCTCT
>NW_022900928.1:32707126-32734583 GCF_012274545.1 Fukomys damarensis | reverse complement strand
ATATTTTTCATTGGATGATAAATTTGTGCCAATTTCATGAATGTCCTTCACCTACCTATTTGCTGGCTCTGACCTCTCACCAACTTAATCACTTAACAAACAGTATGTGAAATCCACATGACACAAAGTGATTTTATATCTATTATGTTGCATGGCCTAAGTAGAGAGATAGCTGCAGACTCTTCATTTGTTAAAACCATAAAAAAAATTAATAGTAACACTAACCCCCAAAAATGATTGTTAAGGTTAAATGAGAAAATGACAAATAACAAATATTTATTTAAAATTTCTTATTTGCCAGGCACCATGCTAATAATTAAGGGACATGCAGACACATCTTTAATTTAAATGAGACAACCTATACAAAAGATTCCTCAAGCACTCATCACAATGTGTGCCATAAATAGTACACAATAAACAAATATTAGAAGCTTGTATTATCACCAGTAATTGTAATAATAACAGGCACTATCACACTTTACGATAACATCTGAGAAAGGCGATGATTTCCAAAGTAACAACTGATTTTCAAAAAAATGTAAGTCACTTGCCTGGACTACATGTCTTTTACAAAAGAGTTCAAGGATAGACCACATGTGCAGGAGAAAGAAAAAGAGGAAAGGAAATGGAGAAAGAAGTTATTCTCCCAAATAAAAGTCACACAATTCTGGCTGGTCAGCAAGGAATAAACTGTAAGTTTTGCACAGCTGGTTTAGCTCAGGGTGGTTTCTAGAACCAACACAAAAGCATCCTCTATAACTATGGAAAACAAACTCCCTGAGCATCTGCTTGCCAGCCTTGTTAGTAAATGTGACAAGTGAAGTTAATTTCATTTATATCCTGGAGTGACATTACTACTAAGCAGTCCTCCATGCTAAGTTTAACTCTGTTTCCTTATTGGGACATTTCCCTTCAAACTAAATGCCATGCTAAACAGCTTTTAAGTCCATGTTTTTCAAATACACAAAACAATATTTTGCTTCACCAGACTCACATCACCCTGACATATTCTTCACACAAACAGTTCTGAACAGAAATTGTTCCAGAGGCTCTGCTGGACAATGGAGAGAGCCAGGACAATCCCTCAAAGGCTTCAGCGTCTCAGAGGACAGAGATGGAGACCTATTTAACACAATGGGAAGGGCTCTTACTGCTACTTAAGGGCTTTGTATGTTAACTGGATATGTTAGGGATCTGCACCAAGAGGATCCAAGAGCAAGATTTCCTTTGGTGCCATGAAGAGGTTCTGGCCATGGTCCAGGCAAGAGAGGACAAGAGCTAGGGACTAAGTTGTTTATGTTTCTTCCTTGAACTCCATCATCACCTCCAAAGTCAGGAAAAGATAATATACTCCAAGAAATAGGCAGCCCTTCTACATACACCATCTCAACAAAAAAAGGATAAACCATCGAGTAATAAGACATTTTTGTCTCTGCTATCAAAACTTCCACCCATTAATATGATAGCTTTGGTATCCTCCCACCTGAGAACAGGTACGTCTGGGTGAGTCATGGCAGCATGGCCTCGGAGTCTACGTATGGTCCTTTGCCCCTTCTACTCTGGCATCCTTCCCTGGCTCTGCTTCCAGGCAGCCATAAACAAAGCAGCTTTGTTCTTCCACACCTTGCTGCCATCGTGTCTCTGTCTTGCAGCCAGCCCACCATTGACTGAAACTGAGTAAATCAAACTGCTCCTCCTCTTTATAAGCATTGGGCTTTGTGTTTAAATGATAAGAAAGTTGACTAATGCAGAAAATGTATACCAGAAAAGTGTTGTTACTGTGACTATAACTGACCATTTGGGCAGGACAGAAATCTTTGGAACTGTCTGTAGAAAGAGTTTGGAAAGGTTTGAAGAAGCAAGATGGATAATCCCTAGAATGAAATATGAAGAACCTGACTGGTGATTATTGTCAAAGCTCAAAATACCAGAATGCCAGTAGGAATACAGACAGTAATGGCTAGGCTCAAGAGTTTTCATTTGGGGATGAAGACTCCATTGGCCAATGAAGTAGAGGCAGTATGTGTTTATTCCGGAAGAAAATTTGTCTTCATTTCGCCCATGTCCTGAGACACTGTGGGAGGCTGAGATTAAGGGGGATAGACTAATTAATCTGGCAGTAGAAATTGAAAGCTAGCCTCACATTCAGGCTTTGGCATGGTTACTACTGGCTGCTTTTAGCCCAATTTACAGTGAAAAGCCAGGGTGATAGACAGACCAGAAAAATTTGAAAAGTTAAATTTGATTCAGAATGAACCATGTTGTAAAGTTGAGGCTAAAGGAGGTATGGAACCTAAAGACATTAGTACCATTAAAAAGAAACCAACTACTTTGTACAGAGACAAGAAGATAATAATGCATTGAGAGCATCTCAGGAACCAGAAAGACCCCATTCGTTGCACTTTCAAGGATACAAAAGTGTAAACCTTTCTTCTGAGAGAGAGAGTCCCTCAAAACAGTACTTGAGAAGGTACTCCTAGGGATTTTTGTTCCCTATGATTCATTTCAACATTGTTAGCCTTAAGGGCACTCAGAGCCCATTGTACCTTTGGTCTAAGGGAGCCCTAACTATGGCTTCTGCGGATAGAAGACTTGGATGTCATCTGCAGAGTATTGATTTTACTGGCATACTGAATGCACGATTTGTGGTGTCAGGGAAGCTACAACCCAGATTTTATAAAAAGGCCTGGAAGACTAGACAAAGGAGCCCTGAAAGGGCAGTGTATGAAGCTGTGGGAATAAAGACAGTGGTACAGCGGATAGCCCAGGAAGTCGTAGATGCCAGGGACTGTGGATGGACCCAGCCCATGAAAGACGCTGTGTGGGCTGCAACTTTCAAGACCACTGAGGGAAGGGAGACTCATCATTCTTTGGAATTCATATTTTAATACTGTGTGCCCTAGATGGCAGATATGGAGCTACAAGATTCAATTGTTTACCCAGCTGAGTTGCAGTCTTGGTTTTTGTCTGTTCTCTTCTAGTCCCATATTCTCTTTTGGATAAGGAATGTTTACCCTGTTCCATTTTACTTTGGGGTTGTGTGACCTGCTTTTTATTTTTACATAGGCCCACCTCTAGGAGTTTGCTTTGAGTCTCAGGAGAAGCTTGAACTCAGACTTTTGAAAACTGCTGGAACTGTTGAGGCTTTTGGGAAGGGATTACTGTGTTTCTAGTTGTACATGGTTCATTATGTTAGTCAGAATCAAGAACTTTCTATTGTTATTATTTGGACATTAAGTACATGTTCAGGTTGCAAATTGAAAAGGTCTGGGAACTGGTGGTTAGATTGAAGTTACAACTTGATAACCTGATTGGCTTTGGGATCTGCTTTGAGGATTGCTGACATATACTTCTGGGTATTTTGGGTGGGTAATGGTAGCATGGCCTTGAGATCTCTATCTGGTCCCTTGCTCCTTCCATTCTTGCCCTCTTCCCTTGTTCTGCTTGAACTAAGTAGCTTTCCTCCACCAGACTCTTCTGTCATAATGTCTCTACCTTAGTGCCAGCTGATCATGGACTAAAACTAAGCAAATTAAACCTCTCCTTTAAGTTGTAGCTGCTAGGTACTTTGTCTCAATGATGAGAAAGGTGACTAGTGTAGTAGTGTCAAACACAACTCGTAAAGGATATCAGTAGATGTTCTGTTAGGTAAAGCTAAATGAAAGGATGTTAAACTAAAAAGATGAGCAGATGGATTGATGGAAGGGTAAATGGATAGGTAGATAGATGACTAGCTAGATAGAAAGATGTGCTACACCAGACAAGATACAAAAAAGATGGCAGTTGAACATCCAGCTGGGAATCTTTTTATTACAATTTCAGAAGCATCTTATCTTACATTTGGTATAAGATGTATGTTCAGTTGCATTTGTTATCTGAATAAACCCAAAGCCAGACCTTAAATAATTTTCTTCAAGTTCACTCAGCTAATTTGATGGCTCAACAAACACTGAGAACCTCCTATGTCCTAAGTTTGGGGATACAGTAAGAAAAAAGACTCCCCAAATGGAGTTTATGTCCCATTAAGTGTATAGGGAGGGCACAATAAGCAAATCAACTACTTAATGTACTCATACTTTGAGGAACTAGAGCATCTGAATCCTGGGGGCTGCTAACACCGCCAAAGTCTTCTGTCTTCTTTAGGGCACTCACAGGTTCCTGAGTAGTGGGATCACATACCTGCAGCCTCAGCAGGACTTTCTGAACTCAATTTTGTTCCTCTTAAAATTGCCCATTTAGCTATGGCATGCATGTGGCAGAAATGATGCCAAAGTGCAGAGTTCACTCACTCTGTTACAGCTTGATCTCTGGAAGCCCCAAGAAGAGCCGACCTTGTGGCCTTCCAACCAATGGGAAAATTGGCTTCACTCTGCTTCTACTGTGCTACATTAGTTGTGCCACGTTCTTATAGCTTTATGGAAGTGAAGCAGATGGCATCCCTGACCTTGGGTGCTGACAAGCTAAAAAACAAAATATCCCCCAGGCTACACGTGGTGTCTGGCTAAAGACCAGACCCTGAGCAACATTCAGACGTGGTGACAGTAAGTTAGCACAAACACAATGATGGACTCTTTCTTCAACACTTAGTTTACACCAGGTCCTGTAGGGAAGGCTTTCAACCGAAGAGAAAATAATACTGGAACCTCATATCCTGTGCCTATAAAACAGAAATAGACTTAAAATTGCTGCCTCCTGATCTCTCATACTCTTTCCACTCCCCTCTACTGCTCATAGCCATTGGTGTAGACCAAACCGCAGCACCTCTGTCTCTTAAACTGCTTCGGCATCTTTCACAGCTCCTTCAGTCATTTCTGCTGCTGTATGGAGAACATGCACACAGGTCGGCATGCTTTGCAAGACACTAAGAGACAGCCCCTTTCAGACGTCCTGCTTTTCTGCTCTTTGGCCACGACATAGCCATATTTAATTTCTTGTAGCTCTCCCAGGTATATCATATTTTCTTTAATAGTCAGATATTTGCATATAGTGTTTCCTACATTTGGAATTTCTTTTTTCTTACTCTTAGTTGAACAACTCATATTTAACCACATTCATCGATTTTTTTTTTTTATTTCCTGGTACAGAAGTTTGTACTCAGGACCTCACACATACTGCAGCCTACTACTGAACTATATCCCCAGCCCTAATTTCCCAGGTTGGTCTCAGACTCGCAATCCTCTTGCCAAGTGGCTGGGCTTACCTGACAAGCCACTACACCATTCTCGCATCTTAAACATTGCCTCCTAACATTTAATGTTACTTTCCTAAATTCTCTAAGACTGGGTTGGTGCTTCTACCCATATATTTTCACATCGTGTGACCTTCTCCATCAAGGGAACATTGGTTAAATAGGTAGATGAATGTATGCAAATAAATAATCCCACTGTTTCAAGGAATTGATAGCAAAATTGTATCTTAGAACCAAGATCACTGATCTCTCTTCCCATCCATCACAAAAGCCAACTAGCCTGACAAATGTACTCAGCCATGCTTGTGGGGAGATATATGGGTAGAAGGATGAAGCTTTTGCCCTGAGCACTTTGCTACCTGTGGGCCTTTCCCTCTTTACACTTGAAGTGGGGCAGCTGGACCTCTGTAGTCGATTCTTTGTCCTTTTTGCCTCAGTTCATGAGTAAGTCTTCTGTGTATGCTTAGCTCACTTGAAAAAGTGTTTTATCTCCTACCTGGTAGGTTAGAAAATGCACTATACTGTCTGTGTCCTTATCCCAGTTGGTATATCAAGGTAACCATGCTTAAGAAGTTCTCTGCCACTATGCACCTTCTAAAAACAGACTTGCGGAATCCTAGTGTGTTATAAAAAGTCCTAAAGAAATATTCAGTCCATATCCCTATGTTATAGATTTTTTTCCTGCCTGTGTTCTTCCTATCCTTTCCTGCCTGCTTTCTTTCTTTTCTCTTTTCTCTTTCTTTTTTTCCTTCCTTCCTTCTTTCTTTCTTTTCCTTCCTTTTTTCCTTTCCTTTCCATTCTGTTCCTCCCTCCCTCCCTTCCTTCTTTTCTTTACCTCTTGTGTATCAGGAAGTATTCCCAGAACTGGGAGATTGATCTAGCAAAAACAACTGACACAGACAGTTCCTTTCCTTTCAAAACTTATAGTCCATCCAGGCCAGTAATGGCAAACCTTTTAGAGTTTTCAATGATGCAAAAAGCCAACAGTGGCACATGTGTCATAGGTTCGCCATCACTGCTGTAGGACTTTAGTCAAATGGCCAGAGAAATAAGAATTTGTCGCACAGAGTTACAGAGATAGAATAACTGTATACTGGTGAATATTGTGATCAAGTATGGAGAGCCAACTAACTTTAAGGAATAAAAGTTGACACCCGGTAGTAGGTGGGAAGTCAGTATGAGTGAATTTTTAACTCATATACTTGACTCCATATACTTATATCAGACTTTGTCTTTGTCAACTTCCGTGTCCCAGAGTCTAAGAATCTTCCAGATTGGGGCTTGGGCATCAGTTCCAGTGTTAAGAACTGAGTCATGCTTCAGCATCTACTGCATTACTTGATAGTTTGACATTGGAAGTAGCAAATATCAGATGCAAAATGAGTATTTGATAGACAACCGTACCTGGCTTTAAATACTACTTTTCCTCTTGAACATGTTTACTACTCTTTCCTCCAAATGCCTTTTGATCTGACCCAAAATATAAGTATATCATCTAAACCCTAAAAGAAAAAGGAACAACAAATACTGAATGTCAGATTTTGTTCTAGTCCCTATGCTACTTACAGTATCTCATTTATGCCCACTATAATTCTGGAAGTTGTATCAATACTGCCCCACTTTTCAGGTGAAACATCTTAAGGCTTATCAAAGTTTGATGAATTTCTTCATGTCACCCAGCAAGGATTTGTGTGATGTACTCTAGTTGTTGTACACTGTCTGATGCGAACTACCATCTGCAATTGTTTTGTAAACTCTGTGCAGAGAATACTACCTTTCTTCATGACTGCTTTAACGAGACAGTGATGATTTTTTATGTTCAAATTATGTTCTCCCTGTTAAAAAACAGTCTCATTACCTCAAATGCAAAACCAGTATTCAGTCCTCTGTCCTATACCTAAAATTTACCTTGATTATTTTATGTAATTTGTATCTCTCAGACTCTACCTTTCTTTCTGATTAGGGAGGCTTCTTATGCTAACAACTGTCAAGTTCTGGCAGCCATGAGTTTTGATTATCTTTCATTTCCATATTTCCTGTTGACTTTCATCAAGCCTGGGCACATAGCTCCCTCTGCTTCTTGTGACCACTGCTCAGCAGTATTTCCCACAGGATCCCAGTTGGCCTTCACTTGGGAGCCTTATGCCAAGGTTTCTTGAGGTGATAGCCCTCCCCTCCTGTTCTCCCTTCCCACCACCAGCATATGAATTTGCGTACTTGGCATTACATTACAAAAATCAGCCTGAGGTAGCTTAAGCAAAAATGTGGGACTTAGTAGAAGACTAAGACTCACGACAAACAAGATCAGGAATGCAGATGCAGCTGAGAAAACTTCTGGACCCTTCTCTCATCTCTACTTACCACATGGTCACTTCATTCTTCTTCTATTATGCATTGGATTTTCTTTGGTCGTTGGTTCACATGCAAACGTCCTAGTCATTTTCAGTTCTTAAGTGTACCAGCAGTTACATTCCACATGTTGACAAAAATAAATTTCTTTGATCTTTCTAAAAACTCTAGGCATTTGGTCCAGGAAGGCAGTATTCTTGTTTTAAATTGGATACCATGGAACCATCTTAAGGAAGCTTTAAGACAGGAAATTCTAAACTGATGACTAGACTTCTACTTTCTCCTTATTAAGTTATCTGTTTTCTGAGTCATCTGCTGGCTATGAGAATGAAGGCAGAAGCAGAATCTTGAGACCTAATGGTAGTTCCCATAAGTACCATGGGGACTTGGCAGGTTGAGAACCAGGAAGGCAGGGAACCAGATCCATCCATCAGAGCTGTGTTCTTAGTGCTTATGATGGTGCCTGGCACTCAGTGGAAATGAGAAAACTACTTATTAAATCATGCCTAAAAACTCGAGAGAAAAGTATTCATCATGCTTCTAGCTTATGGGAAAAGCAGAATCAAAATAAAAAGAGTTGAGATAGAAACACTTCCCAGGTTAGCATTTCAGAGTTGGTGCTGGATGAAGTTCTTTGCCAGGTTGCACATAGTTCTCATCTTGCTGCAAGTGAGTGCTGGATAAACATTTTTAGTGTCTAGGATTTTGAAAGTGGCATTTGTTATTGGAGAACTCTTTTGAAGGCTGTTCAGGAAAATCTTGTACAGAATCCAAGAAGCTATGTGTATTAAAAATATATATGTTTGCAGTGGAGATAGGCAAGCTGGGGGAAAGTAGGTGATTTTATGAGCTGTAAGTAAAGACTATTCTGCATATAGAAATCTTTACATTCAGAAAATCCCTACCCTACTGATTGTTTCGTTTAACAATATGGGTCACTGAAATGCAAATATTTAAAAAATATATGTATACTGGTATGGATATTTTGTTTTCTTACAGGTCCTTGATTTGTGTCTAATTATTATTTTTAATCACTTTCTGTTTGTAAGGCATAATTTTCTCACCTAGACATTATATGCTTTACTGAATAGATGCAGATAAGTAGTCCTTTAAAGGAGAATAGTACAGAGAAGTAATAAGAACATTCTTCACTTATAAATCTGGGGTATGAGTTCTCCTGTTATATGTTTTCCATTAAGTGACTATTTTAAATGGGAGATTGGGTTCAGTGATCTCTAAAATTCACTTATACTTTATTACCTTATAATTTTCAACCAAAAAGTACTTATCAGGGAGGGATAGTTTTCTGGAAAGCAAATGTAAGACATAGTTGTAAGTATGAGAAAAATTTATTCAGAAAAGATGAGACTTTATTGAGGCATCATTAGGAGAATTACAGAAATGACCTAAATCTCTACTGCCAAAAAAATAGCAACAAGAATTCTTGGTCTTTCCTAGATAGAATATGATAAGTTGGTCTAAAAATTATAATTTGGATACCATATAAAAACCTGGAACTCATATATCACTAAGCTTACTCCATACTCCAGTACACTTACATAAAGGCCAAAAAAATGTAGATCAAAATATTAACACTGACTGCATTAAGGCTCGCAGATCAGGGATGACCCTGTTTCTCTACTCTATATACTGTATTTCTGGGAATGCAGTGAGCAATCTATGTTAAAAATTTAACTTCAAACAAATAATGTCAGCAGAAGTTCATATGGAAGGAGGCATACTGAACTGGTTCCCAGAGTTAAGACTTTGCAGTGATGTCCATATACCACCCTTTTTATTTTTGTTATTTTGAGATCACAACTAGTTAAATTGCCTGGTCTGGGCTTGAACTTGTGATCCTCCTGCCTCAGCCTCCCAGGGTACTGGGATTATAGGCTTTATTTGCCTTTAAAAAATAACAAAGTTTAAGCATATACAGTAAAGGAACAATAATATACCATGCAATCATAAATTAGATCTGGAACTTGTGGCCAGAGACAGGAAATATTAGGAAACTATGAGCAAGGGAATGACATTTAAGCCTAAAGTAATATTGAATTCACCTGTTTCAAAATAAGTATACAGCTGACTCTCAGCATCCATGGGTTCTATGTCTATGGATTCAAACTACCACAAACTAAAAATATTTTTTACATAAAATTGACGTGTTAAAACTATACTATGCAATTAAATCTATGCTGCTTGAATTTGTACTACATATGCACCAACATTTTCCTTGTCATTATCCTCCAAATAATATAGTACAACAACAATTTACATGCATTTATATTGTATGTATATTGTATATTGTATAAGTAACCTTTAAATGTTCTATTTAAAATATGTCAGAAGATGTGCACAGTTCATATGCAAATTCTATGCCATTTAATATAAAAGACTTGATCATCTATGGATTTGGGTATCATCAAGAGTGGGGTGACAGGCTGGAAACAATCCTCCATGGATACAGAGGGTCAACTATGGTATTTAAAGGTAGAATGATGGTGTCATTCTACCTTGGGACAAAGCACACCAGAAATAAATTAACTGGGTCCTACTCAAAGTAAACACAAAGGATGATGGAGGAAACATAAATAATATCACTTGAGAACAAGCTGGAGGATCTAAGGATATTTCACTAATAAAGGAGAAAACTCGAGGTTTACACTCTTCTATAGTTGGCATGAAGGAAAGGGAGTAGAGTGGCTCATGGAGTCACAGGGGAAAGAATTGTGACTAAATAAATGGAAACTCTTAGAAGATCACTTTAAAAATAAGAGATATGGAAGGAACTGTCCCCTTATTGGAGATGCACAGGAAGAATCTACAAAGATAAGAATGTTGCAGTACAGTCTGAAGGGCTAAAGAGAACAAGACTTAAGTCCTCCTCCAGCCCTGAGGCTTGGTGGTTTCAAGAACTCCTAGAAAAGTAGATTAAAGGCAAGAAGTACAACAAGAAAAGTGTATCAGAGGACCCTATTTCTACATAGTAACTCTCAAGGCCTCTTTTAGTCCCTTTATCTTAATCTAGGTCCACTAAAACCATAAGCACAACTGAGATCCATCTTTTCCCCCAATCGTCCTATCTGAGATACCACAGTTTCTGTGCATCCTTCTTTTGAGGTTATGCTCTCCTTTTACACAAAAACTCATGGAAAATATTCTGTAATCTCCACAATGAGCTCAGATGAACAAATAGATCTAGGACAAATGGATAAGAGTATTCATATTTTAGTTTTTCCTATTCATAGAAGCAATGTTCATTCACTAAAGAAAAATGTAAAAAAAAAATCTATGATTCAAATATCACAGTAACCAAAGAAATTTAACATATGAACACGTCCTTTCTTTTCTTGCTATATGCCTTTGTCTATTAGTTGCCTTTATGTTGCTGGAACAAAATACAGACATACAGTTTAAAGGAGAAAGATTTATCTTGGCTCATGGTTTCAGAGGTTTCAGTCCATGGTCATCTGGCCCCAGGGCAGAAATATTATGTCAGACACTATTATGGCAGAAAGGTATGATACAGAAAAGCTGCTAATCTCGTGGCAGCCAGGAAGCAGAAAGAGTAAATAGCCAGAGAGAAGAAGGGACTGGGGGCAGGATATACTTTTCAAATGCCCTCTCCTAGTGACCTACTTCCTCTAATTTGGGCCCACCTCCTAACAGTCCACTGCACAATGAACACGTTGATGGATTGATCCCTTGATAAGGTTAATACCCACATGATCCAGTCATCTTTTGAAAACCCCATTTCTGACCACTTGCGATTGGAGGGGGCATTTTAGATCTAAACAATAACACCTTTATAGTCTATGGATTTAATTTTAATACAAGAGAGAGCTTTTCATGTTCGATTTTCCAGTATTTAAAATAGTTCCCTCAAGAATCAAACACTTCTCCATGAAAAGAATGAATAGTCAACCTGCCATGAAGGTTGCACAGGAAGATGCCAACTTTTCATAAGGAAATTATCTAGACCAGGGGTTGATAAACTTTTCTGTAAAGGATCAATTGTAAATATTTTAGGGTATGCACATCATGAGATATCTGTTCCCACCACCTCTCTGGTTTAATAGTAGGAAAGCAACCAAAGACAATATGTAAAATGTGTATGATTCTGTTGTCCAATAACATTTTAACAGGTGGTAGTTCAGATGTAGCTTTTTATATAGCTTAACTAAACCAAATAGCCTACTGGACTTCAATAGTTTAGAAAGGCTTATCATAAAGAGAAAAAGCTGAGGGCCTCACTCAAAACTATCCAAGAAAAGTTCTGGCCAACTTCTATACTCACATGAGTTAAGAGTCAAATTGAAGAAAATCAACTGTGACAAGCCTTGTCAGACAAACTCCAAATTTTGGTAAGGACCAGAAGACCAAATTGGAAGACTTTAGAATAAATAGTCTTAAGGACGGTTTAAAGATAAGTCATTTGTACATAGGAAGATAGAACCTGAGCAAAAAGAATAGAGAACAAATATTTGTAATGAATTTAGCTCAGTGCCTGGCATGTGGATGCTTGATAAATAGTGACTAAATTATTCACTTGTTCTGTCAAGGGCTAATTCACTCAGTCTGTACAGTTATGCATCAGACACTTACTGAGAACCTGTTATATGTCAGGAACTCTACAAGGTAATGACAATACAACACTGAATAAGATATATAATGATACCAAACAATAAAGACACCATCATTTAGTAAATTGTCACAACCTAAGCTGCTGAATGCTAAAGTGAGATTTGAAATCAGACATGTAGGAGCCTGGTGGGTGTGCACCTATGTGAGCCTTGAGGGTTTAGGGAGCTCTGCAGGCACGGTGATAACAAATGTGCTCTGGGCACAAATGGGGTCAGGCTGGGGAGCGGTTCTGTGGGAAAAGGGGATTTATGTCTATGTAGCCTCAGAGGTCTCTCACTCAGAGGTCTGGGGTGAGAGTAATGGTAGGACTTTCCAAAGACACAGATGAGTTAGCATGGCAGGGAGGGCGATCCTCTAGAGTCTCTCTTCTCTCGTAAGCCCTGTGAAGGAGTTTTACCTTAGTGCTCAAATCAGGAGGATATTTTTAAGACGGAAAGTAATTTAATAACATCTGCGTTTTAGAAAGAACAGGGGGAAAAAGCATTTAATGATCTGATAGAAGTTGGGGAGGCAGTGACAGTAGTGGGGGCTGAACCAAGGTCCTTCCCAGTGAGCTGCACGTCTAGCCTTTGATCATTATATCTTTTATTTTGAGATAGGAATTTACTATGTTAGATACTTTTGTGCTGAGGTTTAGCATTGGCCAGGGTAGGGCAGGACTAATGCACCAGAAGAGAGAGCTGTGAAGTGCATGTTTGGAAGCTGTGTCTAAAGAGGCAGGAGCTATGTGGCTGCCCCTTCCTTTCCCCATCCAAGCCTGCCTTGCGGTATGAAGCCAATCAGAATGTGGTAAATGATAGTGATTACTCAAAAATATTTCCACTTCTCCAGAAGTGATTACACTTTTCCTTTCTCTTTACAGAGCGTTTGTTGATTGAGCTTGTATTTGCTGCAGGGTTTGTCTACCCAGATGAGGGGTCATATCGGTGAGTGATGTGGTTCTTTTCCTTTCATTTGTCCAACCTAAGCTGCTGGCTTGACTTGGTGAATGTCCTTTATTCTCGGATCGTTTTGGACTTAGGATTCGCATACCTACCTCCAGAGCATGCAGAGTTCTGTCCACATCTGTACCTAGCACTGATTTATGTATGTGATACTGAATGACAAAATTACAACAAATCACATTTAAAGACCTTAGTGGGCTTTAACTCGCGATTCCAGAGTCAGAACAAGCTCTAAGAACGCAGGCGATGTTATGGACAGAAGGTGAAGAGGTTTTTTTTTTTTGTTTCGTTTGAATCAGTTGTTGCCCGGATTTGACGGAAGCTCCTGCTGCCACAATCAGCTGAGATTCAGATACATGTTTAAAAAGTATACTCCTAAAGCAGGTTTCCAGTTAAATACTCAGCCTGGCTCTACTTTTTGTAATTTAAGGATCCAGGTGCAGGAGCATCTTCAGGCTTCATTTAGGTTAATTTAACAATACTTTTATGGGTTTATGGGTCCCCCAAGTCACCACTGCGTAGCTATAGAGATGTGTTAAACCAAGTGTGTATCACATTTAAATCCCCTAGAGAATTTCTTATGTTCAAAGGAATCTGTCACAAAGTATCAAATATATCTGAAAAAAGATCACTCTTTTTTTTGCCTTATTCAAAAATGATCATCTATTCACACTGGAATATATATTCAGTTCCTTATATTCAGTAATGAAACTTTGCTACTGTAACTGCTCTGGTTTGATATGCTTTCAAAACGTTGGTGGCAAGATACAGAGTTTGCCCCAGATTGATAAAAACAAAGGGCACGTATTAAAATGAGATATTTTAAAACCTGAGAACATTTCTGACTCTCACAGGAACTGCCTTTGTATGGAGAAGTTCAATGTGTTTCCAGACAAGTTATCTGTTCTGGACTCTTCATTAGAACATGTTTTGTTGCTGTTGAATGAGACATTGTTTTGGTTTTTGAAGGGGAAATTTGATTTGGAATTTTGTTTATTGGGAGGCACAGTACCTAAAGGTATATGATAAGAAACTTGTCTTTTGTTTCTATAAAGAAAAGACTTCATCCTGGAGACTGAGTTTTTTCTGGCTTTTAGTGCAAAGTATTTCTTGATACATAAATGAGGATTTGGAAATAATAAATACACTCAAAAGGCACAGTTAACATAACACATTTTTTTGTACCCACACATTTTGCCTGTTCTACTTGCAGTTTGGGGGAAAAGCGAAACAGTTTTGAAAAATATAATTCATTTTGCAGTAATTGGATTTTATTTTGTAGTTTTCTTTTCTCTATATTCACACCTTTGTCAGTGTTTCACTACCTCTTTATGCACTCCTGGAGCAACAAGTTTTTTTATTTTCTAGGACAGCTGTGATTTTCTACCCCATTGTTCCCATTGTTGTACTTGGAGTCAGAGACCCTGTGCTTGATTTTTGGTTTAGAAAATAAAGTCAATATGTACTTTCTGCCAACCTCTTCATATACACCTCCATCTCTTCTCGCATTCCCATCATCGTGCATCACAAATCCTTTAGTATTTTTACTTTTGGTTCTAAGCCAATTCCATTTCTATTTTTCCCATCTAAGTACAATGTAATCACTTTTGGATTGTGAGCACATTGTTGAAAACATTGGTAGACTCAAGATCTTTTCATTTTTTAAAATCAATCATAAAAAAACAAAATCAGAATTTCAATTACATTTGAAAAACATATTGTGCAGATCTTAAAGGCCCCAGATGCCATCTGAAATAAGTTGAGATGAATACTTCAATTGTGTTTCTCAGTACACCTGCAGGAAATTATTTACATCTTTTTTTATTGTTTAACACCATTTATTGCTAAGATTAATATGGAACTGAGCATTGAATGTTTAAAAATAGATAAATACATTCTTATATATTAGTTCTTATACATATATAGATATATTGTAAGTCAGTCTTTAACATTATTTCAAGTGGGATTGAATGGTTTGTTCTTTCAATACAAACATATCTGCAAATATTCTATAAAACAATGGTGAGATGATAAGGTCCGTAAGAAATGATTATCCTTTTGCTCTCTTCCCTCAATCTATTGTGAGGTCTGGTGGATTTTATCATTCCAGTATGAAACCCTTAAAATCTAAAAGAAGTCCTTTCAAAAGAATAATCAACCAATGCTTCATTTCACTTTGAAGCTAAAGTTTACTAGTTTAGGCTTACAGGAACAATATCTTTTCTCACCTAGAATTTGCTTTTACTCTTAAACATTCTAATAACCATGCTATATTTCATAGTTTTTAAGCATATTTGAGTAACAATTATTGGTAGAGGAAAGGGGGAATATAGATGTGCAAATTAAGTTTTAGAGGAAACTACAAACAGCCTTAATTTATCCAAGTGCATCCATTCCATGTACTGTAAATATCACCATCAAAATTTTAGTTTAACCTTTTTTTTTTTTTTTTCCTTATACTGGGAATGTAACTTGGGCCCTTGCAATTGCAAGGCAGGTGGTGGAACCACTGAGCCCAATCCCTGGCCTGAGTTTAATCTTTTTTAACATTTAGGTTTCCTCTGAATCCCTTTTGATCATCAGTGGTCACACATTCCTTGTGGAATAAACTTAATATTCATTTGTGTCCTCTTTAACACCTTTGTAACTGACAGTTTGATTCAAGGAAAATGGAATCTCTATTGTTGAATCTCTATGGTTGAGTTCCAGAGTTCTTGCTTTTGCTTTCATTAAACTAATGATCTCTAGAAGTTAAGCTGTTTGTGTTAAAATTCAGCCTTAGCTCCTGAGAGATAGTGCACAGGCACCTAAGTTACGAAGTGTGACCTGTCCACATCTAGCTATGTTAGACTTGAAAGCCCTGTGAACCTCTGGCGGGCACTTGGCAGTTTCCAGCACATTTAATTGCACTGCTTAGAATGGACAGGTTGTCTGTCTTCTGTGGGTATTAACTTTCTGCTGTAGTGTGACACCACAGTACAACCTTTCCGAAGACATTTTGCACAATTATTGTGTAACTGAATTCTGTGTAAAAATCCAACCACATATGGTGCTACAGATGCAAATATCTCATCTGGCTGACTGAACAGACCTGCCTTCTACACTCTGCCACGTTCACATATGTGCAGGCAATGACAACTCTGTCACAAGTTCTTCTTCTTCCCAGAGCTATAGGGTTCTTTCTGATATCCCCTATAAAACAAGTTCATATTTCAGAATCATTCAAATATGAAGAATGTTCCTCCTAGAATTAAGGAAATAGAGCAATTAACATGTCAAAAGACAAGTATGTGCTGTATAAACCCAAAAGAGGACCTAAGCTGTGAACATACACTGCAGTACCTACCAAGTGTGCCTCCCATTTCCTCCTTTGTCTGAATTTCCTTCCTCCCTCTCTCCCTCCACCCCATCATCGTCCTTAAAAATTCTGTGTCCATATCTTTTTTCCCTATTTATCTTTCTCTATAGAAGAAAACAGATGTGTTACTGTTTGATGGTTTTTATTACAAAGTGTAATATGACTGTTTGAGGTAAGAATATGTTTACTGTGGCTCTGTAAGTAGTGTGACTGGACATCCAGTTCAGGACAGTCCCTGTGTGCCTCTTCTCTTTGTGTGTTATTAATAGGGCTCTGGTGTCCTGGTTTGATAGATAAATCCGATGAATGGATAAACAGCTCCAGCCAAGTTACAAATGTTTCCTACCAACGTTTGTGAACTTCTTATGTCTATCAACATAGGGAACTGAAGACTGTGAAAGTGTCACTGTCCTCACGCCAGACAGGGAGAAATGGAGCGGGGAGGTGGGCACTGAGTACAAGGTACCTAGAAAAAAATGAAGAAGGGAGTTGCAGGACCTCAAATCGGGGACGGTGAGAAGGATGATTATCGACAGACCTATTTGGTAGGAAGTAAGGGGATAGAGGCATATGTAGCTAGACCTTAAACTTAGAAGGCAGGACCCCAGACAGGGAGTAGCCAGTTTAGCTTTGGTAAGGGCAGAAATCTGACTTGTATAACAGCAGCTCCAGGGCCCTACAGCATTTCCTCATTCTTTTCCTTCAGGGCTGTCCTTATTATTTGATGGTGTTGTTTTGACTCAAGCCAGGCTCTGCACTGTGCAACTACACAAAGGCTTTTCCTACCCCAAGACTAGATGTTAAAAATAGAATATCATTTCCTTGGGAAATGGGACTCCCCCTGCCAAAGGAACATCAGAAATCTCCATCTAAGGAGAAAGCAAGGCACTCCAGGACAGAGTCTTGGCCATCTAGACACTGCAAACCATGGCAGGTACTGGGCAGGCAGGAAGAGGAGTCTCCCTGTTTCACCTCTCCATTTCCTTTCCTTTCTCCCAGCTCCCCTTTCTATATTTTCCCCTGTTCTGTTTTCCAGACCAGCTCCTTCAGGCCTGCTCTTACCACTCATTGTAATATACCTTAGGTAAAATTTGATTCACACACATACAAACATCTAAATTATAAAGATGAAACTGAATATTTTTAAACTGTCTCTCAATAGAACCAGCGGGAAAATTATGTTGATTCTAAGCCAAAATATTTTTATTTATTTAACTCTCTTTAGGTGAAAATGTCTTTTGGTCCAGGGTCCAAGCTTTTAATCATCTTTGGGTTCCCTCTCTCTTGCATATATGATCATGATCTCCAAACAGGAAATTTAAAAACCAAGCTCCTTACCAAGAAGGCGGGCCAAGGAAGCATATTGATTTCTAGGTAGCTGCTACATACTGGGTAGAGGGTTCCACTTGGATAAGCAGGGGTGATCTGGAGACCATTCAGTCATTTCTTAAAAATGTATACAGATAGCTATCGAGTGCCCTGTGCCACTGGGTCCTGGTGGTTCTGTGATGAAGAGTAGACAAAACTCAAAGATAGAAATGTTAAATCCATAAATAGTACAGGGATAGAGGAAAGAGAGTGAAGGTTTCAAACTCTGAATTTGCTATTTATTGGAATAGTCTTGCTCTGACCTTCAGCTTCACAAGTCACACAAATGCGGCTACTCACAAAGGAATTAAATGATTGGAATTAATTTTGCATTTTGTGAGAGGTAGGGATTGACTGTCACGTTTTCTCGGTTTTGTCTGGTCCAGATATTCATTTACTTTAGCATATTTGTTTAAAGTAATTTCCTTTTTGGTTGCTAACAAAGAAAACAACAGAAAACAAAAAGGTACTGGGAAAGGTGTGAAAAAGTTGGAACTTTTTTACATGACTAGTGGGAATATAAAATAGTACAGACACTGGGGAAAACAGTATGGCAGTATGAAAGTACTTCAAAAATCAAAACTAAAATTACTGTGTGATGCAGCCATTACATTTCTGAGTGCATACTCCAAAAAATCAACAGAAGTACCTCAAACAGGTATCTGTATGACCATGTTCATAGCGTTATTATTCACAGTAGCAGAAATGTGGAAGTGTCCAACAGTAGGTGGATGGATAAGCAAACTGTGGTACATTCATTCAAGGGAGTACTACTCAGCCTGAAGGGAGGGGAACTCTGGAATCCATTGCAACATGGATGAAGCTTGATAATATGTTTCCATTTCAATGGGTATTTGGAAGAGTCAAAATCATAGGGACAGAAGTGGAACAGATGTTCCCAGAGGGTAAAAGAGAAGGCAAAATGGGAAATTATAGTGTACAGGGTTTAGAGTTTTAGTTTCACGGGATGAAAAGGAATTATGAAGATGAATGATTGTTGTTGTCCATGAGCCCGCTCACGGAACAAGGTTCGGGAGCTCAGCCTGGGAGGGCAAGGTGTGGAACCACCAGGCAGACTCTGGGAGGTTTCTGGAATGCTTCTGCTTTATTCAGGAAATGTACAGGCTTATATAGGGACAACCATGGGGGAGCAGCATGGGAGGAGCATTTAACATTTGGCGATATCTTATTGGAGACATGGCGGAGTGATTTTTCTTAGGTTAGGCGAAGGAGTCACGGACTAGGGGCGGAGTTATAGCCTGTTGGACCCAGCATCTACACACTTAGGCCAGTTAGCTCAGGAGACAGGAGTGCAGCACACCTGGCCCAGCCAGGCTTGAACTTCTCCCACAATTCCCCCTTTTGTCTTGACTCCATTGCCTCGGCCAAGAGAACCACATTTTTATGAGTTTGTTTATACTTTTTACGGGCTAGGCATCTGATTTTTAAGATAAAGAGCAATAAAATAATTTTAAGCAGGGTCAACATACAGGGTGATGACAATATCAATCCTTTAGCCCTGGAACTTAGGTTTTTCCACCCAGCTTGAATGCCAACCAGAGTATCTCTCATACATTATTAAGAGTAACAACATCAAGAGCCCGTGAATCATTTAACTGAACAATAATATGAGTCAAGGTTTGTAAATGTTGATTGTATTTGGGATCCCAGGTTTTTCACATACAACTCGACAGATTTTTATAATCATTACGATGTTGACAATGATAAGGAGTACACAAATATGGGTGAAATTTGCATGACAATGGCTTAGAATCTTAGTCTTTAGTAATTGCTTTTTTTCCCAGACAAGATTTATCTGGGTTTGTATTAATAGGTCTAACGGAACTCCAGGTAAGGTCTTCTTAAGTAGCGCATGTGGCAGCCCAGGTAATCGAACCTGATACTGATAGCAGTAGATGCTATCAGTGAAGATATTAATAGGCAATTCCATAAAATCTTCGAGGGCAAGGATGATAGCCATCAACTGTTTTACCCGAGGAGATCCGATTTGAGTTTCCTTGATTTTTACTACAGGTTCCTGTTTATCTTGTAACATACCCATATTTGGGAGGACTTCCGTCTGTGAACCCAAGGGGAGCTTGGGGGATAGCCATTTTTACCATAGGATTTTTAAACACAATGGGGAGTGTGATAAGCCCTTGGATCATCTTGTGTTTGGGGTAGTGATTATCTATTTGGCCCGTATATCCTTCTAGAGATATTGCAAATTTGGCATTTACATTTATGAGATGGGGGATGTCTTCAAGTTGTAGTGGCAAAATCAGTACCTTGGTTCCCTCCCCAAAACTTGTGAAGTTCTTTTACTTATCTTAATGACCATTTTGCTGAGGACTTCAATGAAGTTTGTGACCTTTAGTTGTGATAAGGTAGAGGACCAGTGGATCCATTTGATAGGCTCCTGGATTTGCTAGAGGCATCCCATGGGGGCCCTTTGGTAAGAGTAGAACACTAGGTCTGCCACAGGTAAGGAGGATCCCACCATTATAATGCTGCACGGGGCAGTTGGCTATTTATGAGCTCTCGGGCCTCCCATGCTTTTCGCATTCTCTCTCTCATGGATGTGGGGGGAGCATTCCCCCTTTAGTAATTGCAATAATGGATTTAATGTTTTTGTAGGGATTTTTAACCAAGGTCGGATCCAATTTATTTGACCTAATAATTGTTGTAGATCTGTCAGGGTTAGACACTGTGGGGTAACAATTTTTGGAGTCTTTGGTGAGGTGAAGGTTAAATCTATGGTTATGCCCAGAAAGATCACAGGGCATAATTTTTGAATTTTTTCTGGACTGACCTTGAACCCAGCAGAATGTAGGGTTTGAAGAACTCTCTGGAGAAGCTCCTCCAAGCCCTTTAGGGTGGGGCATGCCAACAGGACATCACCCATATAACAATACAACTGGGTTGTCTCATTTAATTTTATATGGCTTAGGGCTTGGGCAACCACCATTTGACATAATGCTGGACTATTTTCCATACCCTGTGGAAGGACTTTCCATTGGAATCATCTCTCAGGTTGTCTGTTATTTATTGTTGGGACTGTGAAGTCAAATCTACATCTATCTCTGGGGTGTAAGGGAAAAGAAACAATCCTGGATATCAGCTGTACAAAGGTACATGTCCTTGAGTATTGCTGAAAGGAAGGGCAACCCTGATTAGAAAGAGCCCATATCCATCATAGATGCATTAATCACTCTTAAATCATGTAGCAAGTGATACTTTCCTGGGGCACTTTTGGGAATTACAAAAACGGGTATTCCAGGGGCTGGTAGTGGGTTCTATATGATCATCTTGTAGCTGTTGGGTCACCAATTCTTGTATGATTTGTAATTTTTTATAAGACAAGGGCCACTGCTCAATCCAAATGGGCTTATCATTGAGCCACTGTAGGGCTGTGGGTAAGGAGAGAAACTGAGCAGTAGCCTTTAGAATTGGGGGTGATCCCTTTCTTCTATCATATCATCATAGAAAGCCTTATCATCCGTGGTTATGACTGTGTCCATGGCTTCTGGGAGGTCCCTTCCCAACAGATTGTTAGAGAGGTCTTTTAGAATTATTGGATAGATAAGGACCCCTTATGCCCATCCGGATGAGACCAGGGAATGGGCTGTTTTGTTGTAAGTGATTGCTGGGTGCCTCCCACTCCCTGCACCAATTGCCCAGGGACAAGGTCCCAAGTTGGGTGAACCTCTTCACAGTGTAATATTTTATCAGCACCTGTGCCAACTAACAAATGAAACTTTATTCTGGGCAGAATAAGGTTAATCTAGGCTTAAACATATCTATTGGGGTGGCCCACAGAATTTTAGGAGGGGAGAGGTCTGTCAGCCTCATCTGATTGGAGACAGGGTCCATTTGACTCCCTTTTTTGTGATGGGGCTGGGAGCTGCCCCTTTTTTAGTTTAAAGCAATGGAGTTTCTTTTTGCCTCCATGATTGCCGGGAGTGGAGTGGCATCTTTATGGTATTTGGAGTGGCAGTCCCACCTCCAGTGATAGCCCTTTTGGCATCTGGGACACACTGAAGCAGGGTGGACTTGTTCCTCCTTTGTGGGGTTTGGGCATTGTTTCTTAACGTGTCCTGGTTGGTTGCAACCCCAACAGAGCAAGCCCTTATATGGATCTAAAAACCCAGTAGAGAAAGGGGTAGCTGCCGTGAAGCCATTTGTGATGGCTGTAGTTAGCCTTGTTGATATGCTCAGGGGTCCCTAAATCTTTGGTGGCCAAAATCAAGTCATCTAATGTTTTATGTTTGATAGGGGTGATAAAAGACTTGAAGGAAGACTGGCATTCCTCAAAGATGAGCTCCTTTATAAGGGCCTATAGAGCCTTCTGGTGTGTAACCTTTGACTAAACTGTCTGAATAACGCTTTGGCAGAAATCAGGGAAGAACTCATTGAGGTTTTTAATAAGTCTGCCAGTGCTTGGCATATCTCCAGAAATAGGCATTCGGCACCAAGAGGTCAGGGTGCAGTTGCGCACCTGATCAAAATAGATGGCTATCTGCTGTGCTTGACAGTTAACATCAGCATGGGGACCTGTTCCCCTCAACATAGCTAGTGTAATTCTGACCCCATTTATAATATTATGCCATTCTGTTGTTCACATCGATCTTTATACATTGCTTTGAACATAAGGAAGTTACCTGGAGACAGAAAGGTACAAGCAAGATCAAACCAATCTTTGGGGCAATTCACATTATACAAAAAAATTTTCCAACAGTTGTAAAGCATATGGGCTCTGAGGTCCATGGTCTTGAACTGCATGTCAGAAGTCCTTCCAAACTTTTGGAGAGTATGGCACTCAAGGTGCTATTCCCAGACCACCCATCATCACTGGAAAGGCAGAGTAATGCTCAGAGCTTCGTTTTGTCCCTCTGAACATCTGTTGGAAATAGGCCTGATCAAAGGAATGTTCCTTCTCATCTGACAAGTCCGGGTCGGAGTCAGAGGAGGAAGAAGATCCATGGGATTGGTAAAATGGCAGCGCACAGCGTGGATACCATCTTGGACTGAAGAAGGTGGGCTCTTCCGGATGACGATTATTGCAGTGATGAGGGGGCTTTGGCTGGGCACATCATCAACAGGAAGTGAGAGACCAGCAGGCGGGGCTGATGCCTTTGGAGAAGAAGAAAGAGGAAGAAGCAGCCTGCCCACACCATCTTTTTTAAGAGACTTTTGTCCGCCATCTTTAGAGCACTCAGGGAGCCCTACACTCACCTGAGTTTGGGCTGGAAATGCCTCAGATGCCTTTACAGAATAAGGAGCCTTTACTAATGCAGCTTGTACAGGCTGTTCTTGACTTAAGGGATTGCCCATAATAGGGATCCTTACCTGCATCTTCAATAGTTACCCAGCATACACTAGTCCCTGTTCAGGCGCCAGCTGTTTTCATTGTGAGCCCACTCACCTCACGGAACAAGGTTTGGGAGCTCAGACTGGGAGGGCAAGGCATGGAATCACCAAGCAGACTCCGGGGAGGTTTCTGCAACGCTTCTGCTTTATTCAGGAAATGCACAGGCTTATATAGGACAACCATGGGGGAGCAGCATGGGAGGGGCATTTAACATTTGGCGATGTCTTGTTGGAGACATGGTAGAGTGATTTTTCTTGGGTGAGGTGAAGGAGTCACGGACTAGGGGTGGAGGTGTAGCCTGTTGGACCCAGCATCTACGCCTTTAGGCGAGTTACTCAGCCTTACCAAGTTCTCCGAGTTAGCTCAGGAGACAGGAGTGCAGTGCACTTGGCCTAGCCAGGCTTGAACTTCTCCCACAAGTGATGGTTGTATAACAATATGAATATAAAAATAAGGACTGAATTGTCACTTATACTGGTTGAGAGTAATTTTTATGTGTATATTACTACAATAACAAAAAATTGGGAAAAATTCTCTATTGGACTGATTTTATGTCTTTCTTGAAAAATAAAATAACTATATAAATGGTTTTTTGTTTGTTTGGTTGGTTTTTGGTTTCTTTTTTTATTTGGTGCCAGGGATCAAAGTTGGAACTTTGAGGCAGGTGGCAGAACCACTGAGCTAAACCCTGGCTCTATAAATGTTATTTCTATCTCTTCATGCTATAGAATTTGAGAATTTATCTATTTCTTGTCTTCGTGTCAACTCCACACTATCTTGATACTGGTAGCTTTACAGTAAGTCTTTTATTTTATTGGTGCATTTTAGGTGTATAATACAGAATACAGTTACATTCATCATTGGGATCGTGTACCTTTACACGACAGGTCTTGGTTCTCATTTTTTTCCTGCCCTCCCATCACCCCCTCCATCTTCCCCTATTTAAAAAGTCTTTGTTTCCATTTTATTCCTTTTCTCATATTTTTCTTTTCCCTTATTTCCTTTCCCCTACCCCTCCCATTTCTCCTACTCCTTTAGCCCTTTTCTTCCTATCTCACATTACCAATTATACAATTTGAACCTTATGAACACTTGTAGTGTTTCACAACAAAAGAAACTATTCGGTATTTACACATGTGTGTCCTATTTATTTCACTTAAGAGTATGGCCTCAAAGTACATTACAGTAAGTCTTACAAGCAAGTGGTATTAACCCTCCAACTTTGTTCACTCATGATTTCTTTACATATCCTTGCATTTCCACATAAATTTTAGAATAATATCAATTTCTACTAAAATATCTCCTGAAATTTTGATTGGGATTGTATTAAATCTAAATCAATTTATGATCACTTGATTTCTTAATAAACTGAGCATGGGCATTCATCTATTTACATGTTTTTATTTCAATATAGAGGTTTTCAACATTTCTATTCCATTTACTCCCAAGTATTTTATGTTTTATAACACTATACTTAATGAAATCTTTTACACATTTACTGCTAGAATATACACTTATGAGTGATTTTGCACATTAACATTGTACCCTAATATTTTACCAAATTCACTTACTAAGTCTAAAATATGTATTATAGCTTTCTTTGAGATTGTCCATGTAACGATTATATTAAATACAAATAGAAAGTTTTATTTCATTCTGATTTTTTTTCCTTTTTCTTGTTCATTGCCTCATTTCCAATCATTGGAGCAGAGTGTTCAGTTCTTCATCATTAGGTATAATGTTTCTTATATGATTTAAAGAGGAGGTCTTTAGTAAGTTATAGAAATTCTCAACTATTCCTGGATTCCTGGGATTTTGGTCATGCCTAGTTATTGGAACACTGAAAAATTTGCTTTTCTGCATCTAGTGAGGTTAGCATATGATCTGTCTCAAGTTTATATAACATGAATTGATTTTCGGACGTTAAAACTATGTATGGTAGGAATAAAACCTACTTGGTCATAAAGTAGTATTCTTTTATATTGTTTCAATTTTCTGGTATTTTATGAAATATTTTGTATGGTTGTTCATAAGGAAGATTAGCCAGATATTTTTAAATGATTTGTTCAGTTTTGGTGTTTTGGTTATTACACTAGCTTCATAAATGAGTCTGGAGATTTTTCTTCTCTATTTTCTAAAATAATTTATGTAAGATTAGTTTAAGCTCTTTAATATCTGATAGGATTTTATTTCTTCTTTTGGCGAGAGATAGAATTCATCAGTAAAATCTTCAAAGCTTGGAGTTTTCTTTGTCAATGGATTTGATAATGATTCAAATTTTTATTAAATATAGGTACAGTCAGATTTTCTGGGGAGAGTTCTTGTGTCAATATTGATAAATTTCACTTTCACAAGATTTGTCAAATTCTTAAGTTGGATATGTGGCATGAAGTAATTCATATTATTCTTTCAACATGTTTTAAATGCTGTAGAATCTAAGTAATAATTCTTCTTTTATTCCTGATACCACTAATTTGTGTTCACTCACTTTTCTTTGATCAGTCTAGCTAGAGTTTTACTAAGCTTGTTCATCTTTTCAAAGAGTGAACTTTGGACTACGCTAATTTTCTTTATTTTTTCTTTATTATCTGCTAATCTTCTATTTCCTTTATTTCTAAATTTATTTTCTTTCTTTTTTATACTAACTTTGCATTTAACTTCCTATTCTCTTTGGAGCTTCTTGCGGTAGAACCAAATCTCATTTTTTTTTTTTGCTAGTTTCCATTCTTCTCATTTAATATAAGTAATTAAAGCAACAACTTCTTATAAACACTGTTTTAGTTCCAGCCTACAGATTTTGATATTCTATTTTGTTAGCAGTCATATAAATACATTTTATGATTTATCCCAGTAATTTCTTATTTGTCTTATGTATTACATAGAAGTTTATTGGTTAATTATCAAATATTTGAGTTACTCCAAAGTGTTTTACTGTTGCTTACCTCAAGTTAACTCCATTGAGGTCAGAGATCACACTCCATGATTTCAGTTATTTTCAATTTATTTTTTTCAAAGTTGTGGTTTAAAACACAATCTACCTTGATGAACAGATGCACTAAAAAAAATGAGGATTTGTAGAGAGTAATGTTCTATAATTACCAATTAGTTCGAGATAGTTGATAATGTTGTTCAGAACAAATACATCTTGACTTAATTTTGCTAGTTGCTTAGAGATGAGTGTTGAAATCTCCAGCTATGATAGACTTAGTTCTCCCTTTACTCTTGTCAGTTTTAAATTGTTGTACTTTTGTCATTATACAAAAGATTTCTTTATGTTGAGGTATACAAACCACACAGAATTTGAACAGGGCACATTTAGTGCAAAAAGATGTTCATTAGGAACTGGAATTAAGTACAAAGGGTAAAAGAGGATTCTAGAATCACAAGAGTAGCAGATCTAAGAGCAGCCACTACCTCTGGTGTTGAGAAAACCCCCCAAAATCAACTCATTTTGGAGAAAGCTCAGATTTAGCGGCAGGGAAGCTTGAGGGGGTACCAAAGATAGGGGCTGGTAATCAGGAAACATCACACTAGGATGCTAAGGACCCTAGAAAACCACCAGCCGAGGTGTCTCTGGAACCAACTGAAGAGCCACCTTCAGAGGCATCAGCTGAACTCTGAAAAGGGGCCTGCTGGGCCTGCAGGAGCTCCCTGGGAGCTGTCTCCCAGAACCACTGGGATGGAGGTGAGTAGCTGAGGAAGCTTGCTAGGACTCTGCCTATGAGGGTTCCCCTGAAAGTCAGTGACAGTGAACACCAGCACACGTCCCGCGCACGCACTGCTGGCCAACATGTGCCAGGCAAGGAAAAAAAAAGAAAGGGGAGGAAAACCCCTGCCCTCCTGCAGTGGCCCTGCAGCGCCCTCTACTGACAAAACTTCACAAAGGTGACAAAGGTGAAGAATTTGAGGGTCCCTCCCCAATAGCACAGCATATATCGTTGCCTTGGTTCTTGTTTTTAGTTTTTTGTTTTTATTCCATTCTGTCTGATTTTTCATTGTTTAGTCCACTCATATTTAATGTAATTATTAATATGGTTGGTTTGCAGCGTACGACTTTACTATTCATTTTCTGTTTATGCCTTCTGTTTTTGCTTCATTCTTCCTGTCTTCTTTCATACCTACCTAGGTATGTTTTGAAGCCTCCTGGCTTTTTAGTTATAACTTTTTAAAATGGTGTGTGTGTGTGTGTGTGTGTGTGTGTGTGTGTGTGTGTATGTATGTGTGTGTGTGTG
>NW_022900928.1:32695493-32707014 GCF_012274545.1 Fukomys damarensis | reverse complement strand
TGTGTGTGTGTGTGTGTGTGTGTGTGTATGTGTGTGTGTGTGAGTGAGAGTGTGTGTGTGTGTGTGTGTGTGTGTGAGTTTACTCTAGGGATTACAAGGCACATCCTTAATATTTCCTCCTACTGAGAATTAATTTGGTAGCTCCTGTCATAAAATGTAGGAGGTTTGCAACCCTGAATGTTTATTTACCATGGCTCACCATCCTTTCTATGATAGTTTTCATATTATTCCAATTACAAATATTATAGCTTCTTAACATATTGTCTTACTTTTTGCTTTTTAAAAATAAACAGAAAATTTTAATATCATACTTATGTAGATATTTATAATTTCCTGCAGTTCTATTCCTCCTGGAGACTCCTGTTTGGGTCTGGTATCACTTTCCTTTGGCCTGAAGTACTTCCATTATTATTTCAGGCAATTCAGATCTTCTGGCAATAAATTTTCTCAGTTTTTTAAAATCTTAAAATGTCTGTATTTCATATGTATTCTTGAACGAAAATATCATTGAAAATTATTGCTCTATTTTTTTAATTTTAGCTTTATTTTTTAAAATTTTTAAATATATGTGCACCCCTCTCTCTGGACTCCATAGTTACTGATGAGAAGTTAGCAAGATTTCTAATATGTATTGCCCTTTGTATAATGTGTTGTTTTCCTCTGAGTGGTTTAAAATTTTTCTATGTATCTTCAGTTTTCCACAATTTGACTATAATTTCACATGATTCCCTATAATTGGACTGTCATTTTCTTCATATGTTTCCTGCTTCACACTCTCAGAATTCTTCCCCAAAGTTTGGCGTTTCAGCATTCTAACTTTCCCTGATTTCAGTCTCCTCTCCCCTCTGTCCGCACATCTAGGAGAGCTTTGGTTATGGCCCCATGGTTGGTTGAGTCCCCTTTCACAGTTTCTCTGTACTTCGGTTCGCGTAGTATCTTTAGACTCTTCTCTGTCACCTCATTCTGTCGTCTATCTAGTGAAGTCTTATCTCACACATTATGTGTTTTCTGCTCTTAACTCCCACTTGGTTCTTTTTGTTGGTTTCTCCTTGTTACAAATTTGAGTCCTTTTATTCACCAAAGGTACATTTTCCTTCATTTCCATGAGCTATGAGTTATAATAGCAGCTTCAAGATCCATGCCTGCCAATTCCCACACTGAGGGGATCTCAGGCCCTATCTCAGGTAATTGTCTTTCTCCTTCACTTGGGTCATAATTCCTTAGTTCTTGGTACATGAAACAATTTTGGATTTTATCCTGGACATTGTGAGTATTGTTTTGGAGCTTTTGGATTTTGTTAGTCTTGAAGAACACTTTTTATGTTAACAGGCAATTCTGTATACTAGTCAGGGTTGAACCAAGAGGATATATATTGTATAGGATATGTGTGTGTGTGTGTGTGTGTGTGTGTGTGTATAATACACATATAACACATAAATAGGTGATATAGATATATACATATCATGTGCATAGATTTTAATGAAAGTGATTTAATATAAATAACTCATAATTGTGAGGTTATCAAACCTGAAATCTTCAGGGCATGCTTGAGGATAGAAACACAGGCAGATGTTGCTGCTGACTTTATGCAGAATTCCTTCTTCTCCGGGAAACCTTAGCTTCTGTTCCTTATGACACACAACTGATCAGATGGGGCCCACCCACACAATCAAGAGTAATATCTTTTACTTAAAGTCAGTCTGTTATAAATGTTAGCCATGACTATAAAATCTGTTCATTTTGGGGCCCATTGAGTATTTGACTAAATAGCTGCCTACTGTAGGTGAGCCAAGTGGAAGCAAAAGACTTACAATCTCACGTGGTTACATGTATGCACTGCAAGCTTTGGCCCTGGCGTTGGCTGTGTTTGGTCTGCCCCACACTTGCAAGGGTAAGCCGAAGACTTGGCTAGAGCTTGTGAAGAGATTTGGCTCTCTCTTTCCCAGGATCCCTTCATCACTTTTCAGTATCTTCGGTTGCCTTGAATTCTGCTATTTGGCTCTTTAGGATGGAAAGACTGTGGGTTTGATCTCACAGTTTCACTCACTGTGTGCAGCACCTTTTAGGGCTGTCCTCAAGTTTTAAGCTGTGAAAAAAAAAAAAAAAATCCAATGCTACTCCCTTCTCATAAGCTTTATCTCCCTCCAGAATTTACCTGCTTTCTGTCATTCTCCGGGGTTTTCAGGTAAATGTTTAATTCTAGTTTTTCTTTTGTGTATAGTTGATGGTTTACAATCTTTACCTGTGGAAAGGTAGAGTCTGGTAGGAGTTCGCTGGCAACACTGAAAGTAGAAACCTCATGTGTGTCGAGAGAAGCAAACAAAACAGTGGGAGAGTGTCGCTCCTTCCTGTCACATAGTAAGAGATCAGTAAATGGTAGTCATTACTGCCACAGCCTGAGTAGTTATCAGTGGTTTTCTGTTTAGCCATTGTCTCAGCCAAACTCGAGATGGCTTTAGGGGCTCTGGGTACAGCAAGTCCAGAGGCCTCAGGATATATTCCCTGCAAAGCAGGGAGTCAGGGCCACAGCCCGTTGGTTTTTTTTCCCAGGAATTTCCAGCTTCTTCTAGGAACCAGTACAAACTAGGAAACTGAGGCAGCCATCCAACTGTAAAATTGAGACTAATCTAGGAAATTTCCAGAAACCAAAAGGAGAAGGTAGGAACTTGACAAGTCCAGGCTGGACTCCAGCCCCTACCATCATGTCTGCTCTACAAGGCAGAAATTTTGTCTGTTTTATTAATTGTACCGTCCTAGGGCCCAGTCTGCTTACTACACAGCAGGGACTCCATAGACATTAGTCCTGTGGATGAGTGAAAGTCCAGGCAGCCAGACTTGCTCAAATGCCCAATGCATGATGAGTTTGGAAATGCTTCTATAAATGAAGATTTACTCAGAGGAGAGACCAGAGACTATGGTAGGACAAATTACCAGCAGCAGCGACTCCAGAGGCTAAAAAGAGCAAACAATCTTCCTTCCCTTTCCCGAAGAATCTCCCGCAGTCAGCTCAGCCGAAGGACAGAGAGAGCTTCTGTCCAGCCTGCCCCAGGCATGAGAAGCAGCTGAGATTGTGCGATGGCCCCTAGACAACCTCCTTGTGAGGTTTCACGCACATCTTGAAGCAGTTTATGATCATTTGGGGTTTGGCACCACCAAAATTTGGGCTTTGCCAAAACCTCACCATCTTTCATGTTTCATCCCTAACACCCTCAGAAAACAATCCTGAGCCTCTGGGTTCTGCTCCTTAATTTTCACTTATGTCATCAAAACATTCACTTTAAACATATCACTGGCAATCAAAGGAATTGTTAACTATTGGTTAGGGCAATGAGTCAGCTCGATCTGGGCTACTTTCTCAGCCTCTGAACTGAGGACTCTGTCATGTCCCCTCCAACTTCCCAACTGCAACAGCTTTGTGTGGAGCCTGAGCCATCAAACCTTGCCTTTTTTGTTTTGTTTTGTTTTAAAGAAATCTAACATATATATATGTATATATATCCATACACACACTCACATAGGAGGCTGGGGAATTTCAAAAAATATATCGCTAAATCTAAAGAAAAGACCTCCACCCAGAGACAAGCACAATAAAAATGAATCTTTTCTTTCTATACTTATCTGCCAATATTTTTTTAAACAAGTAAGATCATGGTCTCACAGTTTTGTATCTATTGTTCCACTTAATAGAAATGGGAATTCCATATTATTCCGTGGTGTTCATTTATGCCATTACAGTACCTATCTGTTTCATCTGAAAAATATTTGTTGAACCTCTGCAGTGCAGCCTACTCTGTGGTAAACATCACAGGTGCCTAGCTCTAAAAGCAAAGCACCTCACAGTCTTCTTTTCTAAGTGAAGAAGACTCACAGTAAGTCAGTGACTTTCTGAATTATAAGTGCAGTGAAAGAAGCAAAAGCAGGGTAAGAGGCCAACGTGCTGTTTGAAGGAAAGTGAGTTCGAGCAGGTGATCATCAAGCAAAGGCTTGATAAAGGTGAAGCTCTGTAATGCTCCACTAAGCAGATGAACACCGTCTCATGTCATAAGAACAGTGTCAGATGTTAAATGTTTCACTTGTTCACAATATTTCGCTGTTACAATATGAGTACAGAACCCATGGAGGCCAGTAAGCGTTGTGAGTTGAGTGCTGCTCAGAAACTAAAGCGCCTGGAGAGGACTGAGCGAAATGATGGGGACAAGGCAGGAAGAGACAAATGAGAAGAAAATTAGGGCAAGTGGAGAAGAAGAGATGGGAAGAGAGAGGCAGGAGGTGGGAAGTGTATGCAAGGGCATGGTGGACAATATGATAGTGCCTGTCTTCATGAGTAATACCTGGTCAGGGAAGGGGCCGGAGGTGCTTTTTTTTGAAAGAGCACAAGTATTAGCAGAACTTTCTATTTTATCAGCCAGGATAGCACTACAGGCAAAGAGAGAAAACTTCCTTATATCAGCCAAACTTTTATTGCTAAATGTACTTGATAGATGCTCTCTTCTTTCAAATATTGCCTTCCTGGACTCCCCAGTACTGCACTCTTGGGTGTCAATGACTAGCCAGAAATTAGAACTCCCTGATAAAGATTCCTATCCAATTGTATCTGTCTAGCACATCGTTTGGTAATTAAAAGGGATTTGAAACAATTATTTCCCAAATTAACACTTCAAGAATGACAGTTAGCATAGTCTTTCTGGTATACTGCGATTTTTCTCCTATGGGATGTTTTCCAACCACTGAGTAGTAGTCCTTCATCTTCTGTTTCCAGTAATTCTACCACAAATAGTATTTGCTGTGGGCAAGGGGAGGAAATGGAAGTAAAGGTAAGACACAGAGAGGTAGAGGTGGGAAAAGTAAATAAGCAAAGGTAATTGCAATAGGAACTCGGAATTCCACCAGACTGAAAAAAAACAAACAAACAAACAAACAAAAACTGTACAGTGTAAAAACTATGGCTTTTCTTATATTTTTTGGTTATGAAAATATGTTTTATTTTTTCATAAAATAAAAAGAAAATAATCAATACAACAGGGATAAATAGAGTCATACCCTGATGATTGGCAAATCTCAGCCTTGAGCCTTCATCTGGTGTAGCCAGAAAGCAGCCCGTCCACGATGGTCAGCTGTGCGGCCTGGCAAGGCTGAACTACAGTCTTCATGAGACAGCTCCTCTGTAGAAGGGATAATGCCTGCCGGGTCCTGCAGAAGTTGTTTTATGCTTTTAAACCCCTCACAACTATCAGAGCCCTATCTCCAGTGGTCACACCACCCCTGAGGTCCCCATAGCAGCAGATAGCCGAGGTGTATCTGGTCACGTGAGTCCAGGAAGCACCCTGTGCAGCAACTCAGTGCTCCTCACTCCTTTGCAGCCCCACAGCTGCCTCGGTGGCCCACAGCGTTCTCTTTCCCCTGCCCTTCCCCTGTAGTCACAGCACCAGTAACGTGCCATCCTATCTTGTGCACCATTCAGTGCACATCTGTGCATGCTTTCCTGCTGCTGGATAGAGGGATAACCTGCAAGGGGATTCCAGCCATATGATTTTAAATTGCTGGCATGGACTACAGATAAAAAGATGCCAGCGTTTCTTTGGAAGCTATTTCTGCTCTTTGTATCAATTTCTCCTTTAGCCTTCTTCCTAAGCCCCAGAGAGGCAATTCCATGTTTAGATGGTTGGATTCCCATTGAAAGATGCTCTATTTATAACTTTGAAGCTTTTCGTGCTATAATTTTGTTTCATTTCTTAAACTTCCTGTGTCTTATTTTCCTCATATTGAAATGGGGAATCATAATGTTGTGTCCTGTGGTGAGAATTAAATAAGATATCGTTGTAAAACTCCCAACCTATATGTAATAAGGAACAGTACTCAATAAATTGTGAACTTTGAGGGTAGTGAGTGTTACTGCTTTTATTATTTTTTCCACTTTTGAGTAGCAACGGGATAGTCCTAGTTTCACCGCTTTTGCTTATTTTCAACAATTAGTTTCTTAACTTAGTCATGGGCTCCACTATAATTTTACTCCTCACAACTCTGGAAGATGATGAGTGGGAGATACTAGTGCTTCATGGTAGGGAAGACCAGATCTTTCCAGAAGAGCCGGCCTTTGTGTCAGTCCATAAAGGAAGGATTTGGTTTCGTGGCAGGGCAAAGTAAGGAGAAACTTTAGATGAAAGAGTCTGTGGTGAGTTCGCATGCAGCACTGACCAGAAATGAGGCTCAGCTCTCCACTCTATCCTGGGGAACTCAGCGAGCTTGTCTAGGATCTCCAGTTCCACCATAAGTTAAATGTGCTTTACCTCATTGTAAAGCTAATCTTAAAGAAGTACAAATAGAAATGGCAGCAGAGCTCAAGAACTATAAAACTGGGTCTGAAGAGAGCTAACTGGGCTTGTGGGCTATCAGAGTGCTTTTAGTAATGCTTCTGGAGGAAGCGCCATTAATCACAAAGTACAGCTGTGAGTCTCTGTAGTACTTCAGCCTTCTCCTAACGGGGCTTCTCCTTGGAATCAGCAACTTTTCATAGTCCTGAGCATGTCTGTTAATCATGTTGTATCATACATATGCACGTGTGCATGTGCACATGAACACACACGCACACACACACTCGAGGCTTCCTGCACAGTGAGCGACTGCTGACTGCTTGGCTTTTTCTGATAGCTTGCTTGGGCAGAACTCTCATGGCTCCTACCCAAATGAGGGCAAATGCCAAGTGAAAAATCCACACGTTTTAAGGTACAGCTATCCAATCCTGGGCAGATCAACCCGACTTTGCTCTGAGTAGTACTTTTCTGCTTGTGAAAGCATAATTCATTTGCAAGTCTGCGTTCAGGATAATGCATAGCAACTCATAATTAAAGACATGTTCGGAGAGCACCACTCAAATATTTGTTTGAAATTAAATGAACCATGTTTGTTTATCTGAAGGTTTTATCTTATTTTGTACTAGAGAAGATGGAAATACTTTTTGCCATACATGGCAAAGCAATAGCAAATATGTGTGCATCCTTTGGGTTTGTAGATCTGGTTGTTAATATTTATATGCACAAATGAAGTTGGTGGAAGCAAATAAAATAACCCGGAGAATGAGAACATGAGAATGTACATGACCATAAATCTGGTAATTTACTGAGTGATGGTTGGCAGTAACAATGATTAATCCAATTATTGTATTTTAATCTAATTTTATGTGTGACATAAAATTTAACAATCTAATAAGGGTAGAATGAAATAAAAACTGTCTCTCTCTTCAACCACTTTTCAAACTCTACTCCCAAGGACAAAAAGTATTTTGTTTCATTTTAATTTTTGGTATTTATACCATAATGCTACCTAATTTCTTTCTGTTTTTACTGATGCAGCTATTTCAGATAACACCTTGTATTCCTTTCTGTAAGAGAGAAATCTTTCTATAAATTTTCTATTGTCGCATTACTTCTTTCTTGTCCTCCTGTTTAATGGAGTTTTTATTCTCTTACTCTATTTTCCTCCCCAATTTTCCTAAGGGCTAACTTTATAACTACAAATACTAAACTTAAGACATTATCTCTTTAACTTTTATTTTTGTGTATTCCTGGGGATCAAACCCAGAGTTTTTAGCATGCTAGCCAAGTACTCTATGACCTGCCAGCCTCTGAGATAAGGAAATCACCTCCCCTACACTTCCCTCAACTCTTCTATTTAACTTTAATCAGCTCTGCTATTATTATTTTACCTCATCAAGACTTTAGTGTTGCCAGATAATGTTCAGGATGGCTGGTTATATTTGAAATTGACATAACCAATGAATAATTTTTACTATAACTGTATACCAAATATTGCATGTGACATATTTGCACTAAGGAATTATTTTTTTCTTGTCTGAGATTCAGATGTAACTGAGTGCTCTATATTTTTATTTGCTAAATCTAGAAATGCTAAGATTTTTATAACATTGCCTTCCTCTTTTGAAATTGAGCATACTAATTCTTTGTTTTATCTTCACACATGTTAGCAAACTGAAAGCCATTACCATTCACAGTCTTGCTTTCTACTACATAAAAGCTTAGTTCAGGGGCAGAGGATTTAGCTCAGTGACACAGTACCTGTCTTGCAAGTGTAAAGGTCCTGAGTTTGATCCCTGGTAATAAATAAATAAATGCTCAGTCCTGGGCTCAGAACCCTAGGAAGGTGGAGGTAAAGCATATCTTGCACATTATCTATCTCATTTTAATGAAAAGTTTACAAAAGAGGAAATCAGAAGTTAAAAGTAAAAACTGTATCCTCCTTTTCCTTTTTCCCACGATTTCCTTTCTCCCCCAAATCTTTTGAATTTTCTCCCTTTACTTTAAAAATATTGAAGCGGAGAGGAAGGTGGCATGAACAGTGTGAGCTTTTCTTACCCTGCACTGATGGAAACTGATGTGTGCTCGAAGGCAGTGGACTTCGCACAGTGTGGTTCGAATCCCAGTTCTGCACTTGCTACTCTGGTACCTTGGGCGAATTCTTAAGCTCTCTGAACAACCTCAGCCTTGTGAAAGCCTACTCTGCAATTGTTGCTCTGATTAAGTGAAATGACAGCATGGGTCTCTGAGCAGTGTGTGAGCATGGCAAAGGGGGCGTGGTGAGCTCCACTCTGAGGATGCTGGGAGTCACCACCTCCTGCACCGCACCCCGGTGGGAGTGAGGACAAACACAAATACTGCAGTAAGCTCACCAACAGCTTTTTCAGTGTCCTTTTACTGGACCTTGACTCTATCCTACACTCCTTATATTATTCCCTAAAGTGAAACTCAGCTAGGTACTGAAGTACTTAGTTCTTCTTAGTTTCCCCTTTTAATTTTAAGAAATTCCTTAATGTTTGGCCTTCCTCTTGTTATTTATTTATTTAATAAATATGTCCTGGGTCTTCTGAATTGGGAGATGGGTTTTTTGTGTCTTCAGAAGGGGGCACTGGCCTCCCAATCTCTCTCACGGGTGGGTGCAGCACGTGCCTGGTTTGTTCCTGCTTCAGGTCTCTGAGTTCTGAGCTCCCACAAACCCTCACTGCTCCCAGAGGCAGGTGTCTAGAGTGTGGATCCTGCCATACCCCGTTCTGTGTAAATCATCCCAGCAAGTCCTCCTGGAGGGAGTGTGCACCCCTATGGTCTCACATTCAGATGACCCCAGGGAGCCCTCGGGCCTCACCTCCCACCTTTGCGCCTCCCCCAATGCCCTGTTCTAGAAGTGTCACCATCCTTCCCACAACACACCACCTTCTCCTTTGCTCTGCTCAGAGCACCCTCTTGTCCCCTCATCCACCAAGAGCTTTCTGGAATCTTTACCCCCTGCTCAAACATCACATGGTCCAGGGAACTTCCCCTGCCACCCCTGGCACTGTTAGTAACTCCTTTTCTACAACTCTCTGATAATACACTCAGCTGCTTAGTGCTTTTGAGGGGTGATTCATCAATTTCACATCAAGACCATTAAAAGTTGTCCAAGGACAAAAATCAAAGGAGTGGGAGCATTTAGGCCCTCTTCTGGGATGAAGCCTTAGCAACTTCCTTAGTTGCAGATGCTCAAGTTCCATGCACGTACATAGACCACAGTGTTTTCCAGAAAATCCCAGCCCCCCAGTCTCAGCTGTCACCTTACCTGTCTCTTACTTGTCACTGTCCCAGAGGATCCAGGCCCTATGCTGCACACCTACAACCAGTTCTCATTTCCATCCTGTCAGAGCTTGTGTCACCAGGTACAGTCATTCCACTTTTAGCTCACTTAGCACTTCAAAAATGTATCTCATTTACTACCGTGCATTGCCTGTCAGACTAGGATGTCCTCAGGACCAAGGACTGAGTGTAAATGTTTGGCCTCTTGTTTAATCTACTAAATGCCTAGCAGAGCGTCATTGTCACAGCAGACATTGAAACGTATAGCTAAGTGAGTGAATGAATGAATGTGTAAAGGGTGTAGAAGGTCTGACCTCATAACAATGCATCACTGTGGCACACCACTTGTGCCAAAGTCAGCAGTTCAACGTCCCCAAGCAAAAGAAACAAGAACACTATTTCATGTCATAATAAGTAGAGCATGTCAGAACTATAGAATAATCTTGTCTTTTCAGTCAAAAACACTTTCTAATAAAGAATTTTCAAAGCTGTCTGTCAGAAAGGTGACCCTCCAGATGGGTAATGAGAGAACAGGGACAGAGCTGTCAAAGTGGCAGCCCCAGCATCCTGGGCATGAGAAGGACTGATGGCTCCTGGAGGTCTTGGTGACCAGCACAGAGTTGTGTCTGACTGACGGCATCACCCAGGGAACAGAGCAGCTGTATGGTCAGGCCTGATGGAGCTGGACACTCATGTGGGGCCACAGCAGCATGGGTCCTGGCCTGGCCTGCAAGGGTCCCTTGGCTCACAAAGGGGTACTGAAAGGTATCGTGTTGTGCTATCCTTGCAATATTTGCACTCTGCATATTCATTGAGTCTGCCCCTTACACCTGTAAGCAGACTACCACAAGTGCACACGGGTAGTACACAAGAACCGAATGCAGAGTGGTTCCCTTGACTTGGATGTGCTCCCTGCCAGCTGAAAAACCCCAGGTCTCAGAGCCAAAATTTCTCTACCTGTGAAATGAAGATTATATTAATAATTATTACAAACAGGCTCCTTAGGAAATCAAATGAGACAACATATTTGGAAGATCTTTGTAAGTGAGAAGGCACTGTCCTTATTATCAGCCTGAAGTTTCAGCATCCACATATCAACCTGACAATTGTCAGAGACATCAGACATACACAGGAAAATATCTGGGGCATAAGGGCTGTGTGTCCAACCAGGGCTCCTCAGCTTTGGCACTACTGCCATTTGGGGACACGTGATTCCTGGCTGTGGAGAGCAATTCTGTGGATTGTAGGATGTTTAGTGCATCCCTAATATTTACCCATTAGATGCCAGGGGCAGCCACTTCTCTCCACATCCCCCACAGTCATAAAAATGTTTGAGATGTTGACAAATGTCCTCTGGGGGTCAAAACACCCCTCAACTGAGAGCCATTTATCTAAGTATTCATTTATGGGGCAGATTTTGCTAATAATTTTACCTACCACTGAAACATCACAGTAACTCTGTGCATTAGTATCAGTAAATAGCACTATCTCACTTCATAAGCCAAACCAACTTTCAGAGGGCATAAGTGAGCAGTTCCGTGCAGAAGATGTGTCTGTCCAACTTGAAAGCCATGACCTTCCTTCTGCCCCTCCCTACCAGGCATAAAGCTTGGCTTGGGCAGCTTTTCATTAGCTGCCTTGAAAGCATTGGCAAGACCCCTTGAGGGCAAATAAATCTCTCCAGTAGTTAACACAGGACTTAATGCTTATTCTGACCTCTTATTTCTTGCATCATGAGACTTGGGCTCATTAGGATTTTGATATTTTTACCACTGACCTTTAAACATGTCTTAATCTTTTGAACTCCAGAAATGAGGGAGTTTCAGAATCAGTAAACTGGATTCAAGTTGCCCCTCATTTGCAAAGCCCATGTGGCCTGTGTGGCTATATATATATATATATAT
>NW_022900928.1:32683910-32695361 GCF_012274545.1 Fukomys damarensis | reverse complement strand
ATGGCTAGAAATGTTTCTTCTACTTAAGGCACCACTGTCACCCAGAAAAGAAGTGAACACTGCAAACACAGAGCTGCTGCCTCCAGGCCATGGCAATCTCTCCTGTCTCATCTGAGCTATAACCCCAGGATACTTGTCATGGCTAGAGCAACAGCTAAAGAAAGTGACCTATAAACTTACATTAGCACAAGTGAGTCAGGGGTGCCAACTTAAATCCTGCCCAAAAGGTCACCTGTGGCCCCCACTAGATATTATTCCAACTGTGTGTTCATTTGTGCAGGACGTGAGCCAAACTAAAGATTGTACACAAAATTAAAAGACTGTATATCCAGTGTCCCACCTTAAAAGTGAGAGAGATTAGTGAATTTTAATGGCTTTTAGCTATTAGGAAAATATCATTCTCCTACAAGTTGTTGACCAACATGCAGGCGCTGGAACCACTGAGCGAAATCCCCAGCCCCTTGACCAAAATTTTTAAGCTTCTTTTTTCACATCATCTTCCAGGGTGTACAGGTAAAGGAAGGATGCCATTCTCTCAAGGGACCTCTGATCACATCTAATCCAAAATTTCCCATTTTAATCTTGCTTGGCTTCCTCAGCCTCTCTCTTTCTCTGGCTTCCTCCAAATATCTCCTTCTATCCTTTCATCTGACCTAAAAAGTGATAAGCCAGCAGAGGACTTGGGGGGAGACACTTGGCTGGCAGGAAGGATGACTGTGTTCTGAAATAGCATCTGTCCATAGCACACTCAGAACCTGACTGCAGGCTACATGCAGATCTGACATCTGGCAATGGGAAGAGATACTCAGTGAGGAGACTGGACAGAAACACTGTGTGCTCTGTAAGAGAAAGAAGGAATAAAGAAACACAAGCCAAAAGCCTGTGTGAGCAAGGCAGAAACATTAAGAACCTTGATGTGGGCAGGGCAACTCCACGCCTTGGGTGCTCTTGCTTGGGAAGAAAAGAACTCTCCAGCAATGTTTGCTTCTGGAACCAGGGCCTGTCTGTGTCAATGCTTCTCTGTTAGCCAGCCATGGCCTACTTCTCTTTGTTGCTTGGGAATGAATTTTAATTGCTTGTGTCCTACTACTTCCATACCACCTCTTTTTTGGAAGCTTGCAAAGAGGTTAAACAAACTCACCAAGGAAGTACTGGTTTGACTGGAAAGCGAAGTCCTGATCTGCCAAGATATCATCAGGAAGTGCTCCGTTCCCTATCCCCTTTTCCTTTTCCTGGCCCACCCTTGTCTCTTACTTTAGAAATGCCAGATCAGTTTAGCAGTCTCTGTCTGTAAACAGAAGGGAAAAGGGTGGGAAAAAATATTGATTCAAGGGATTAGACCCACCAAAAAGAAAAGAGTCCTCTTACTGCCAGCCAAATGGGGCATCGTCTAAATGAATCTGTCAGCAGAACAAGGTAAATCTTTTACCCAGTCAAGAAGGACAATGGACTGGGCCTTTGTCATGCCAGAGAGGAAGTAGCTTTATTTCCTTGGCCATCCTGTGCTAAGTGAACTTGAGTAAGTGGTGGCAAGAGGTGGCTGAGTGGTGGGTGGAGCACTGACTGTGCTGCCAGCTAATGCTAATGAAATCTTCTCCAGGGCCCTCACAGCTCAGCATCCTGCCAAAACAGTTCACTCCCATGCTGTGAAGTGTTGTGTGGTGCCAGACTCTGTGCTGGACATATGACATTCTCTTGCCACCTCTAAAGAGAGTGCACACTCTGTGGAGACCCAGGTACACGACAGGAGAAAAGATCCATTAGATCAACAAATGCAAAATGAGAACTTCCTTGAGTCGGGCATACTGTAGACTGTGGAGACAGAGGCATGAGTGGCACACTAATGCGTACAGTGTACTCTGTGCCTAACACTGTCCCTAACACTGTCCCAAGGTTTAGCTGATACCCATGAGAGTACATGCAACTGAGAGTAATATTCACATTATTAACTCATTTTTCCAGATGAGAAAAGTGAGACAAATAGTTAAGTAACTTGCTCAAAGTTTCCCAAGCTGCTAAGTGGCAGAACTGGAATTAGAACTTGACAGCTGGGGCCAGAATTTAAAGAAAGGAGTGAAGTAAGGAAGGTGGGATGGTGCATAGAGATCGTGTTTAAGCTGAGAAGCTAAGGGACCAGAATGATGTAGTCGGTGACATCAGCTCAGACATATACCAGGCATTTCGCAGGCTTGATTCCTTATTCTTCACAACAGCTCCAAAGGCAAATAATAGTATCTTTACTTTTCAAAGGAAGAAATGTAAGCTTACATGTGGTAAACTGTACCAGGTATCTATGGCCGTGTAAGGATGTGTGCCCGATTCTAAAGCCCACAGTTTTAATCAATATTCTAAAAAAACGGAAGCTGTTGTCCTAATCTTACCTAGATTTGCAAGCCAATGGGTCTGGATATGTCTTAGCCAGGACAAGCAAAACGATGAAGTTAGTTTAACCAAAAATATGGGATGAGTTGGCCTTTTTTTAACAAAGAGGGGGAGGTGGATGCAGATATTTCAGAAAGGCAAAAGAGCAAAGGTACGGAAACATGAGATTGTGCCCTGAAAACAGTGCTTTGTTATAATTATGAGCTGGGAGGGACCATGAAGAGAAGATCCTGGAATAGTGAGTTGAGAGAAATTTTAAGAAGCTTCTAATTCTCTACTGAATTGCAATCAAAATAAACTACATGAGGCCCCACACATTAAAGGAAAGTCTCACTGCTTCATGATCCTTAAGGAAAGCATTTCAAGCAACACTTATTAAGAACTTCCTAAATGTAAGGTATTAAACTAGGAACTCTGGTTATAATAAATGCCTCTGCCTTCAATTTTTCAGTGAAATCTCTGTAACATGGATTAATCTACTTTCTGGACTTTGAAGCAACACCGCCCAAAGCAGGACTCTGCCATTGTTTCCTGGCTGACGTTCCTGCCTTAGGGTCACCAGCTTGAACATCGACTTTCATTTCATAGTCTGTGGATCTAGGAGGAGAGAAGATTGGAATGAAAATTTGTATTGACCTTAGAGCAGTCTTTGGAAGTTGCTTTTCTAGAAAAAAAAAAAAAAAAGAATCTGTCAGTGTTTTTTATTCTGCTTTGCCTCTTCAAGGAAAAAGAAAGAAACAAAGTTAGTATAGAGAATGTTTCCCATAAGTAGCAGATTCCTGGGTAGGTAATTATGACCAAGCACAGTTGTACTGGGTATATTCCCAGTGATAACTGAGAGCTCTGAGAAGCTTGAACACAGCCCAGGGTAGTCTCAGTGTCCAAATCTAAAAAGTGGCACAAAAATAGAGCCTACATCATAATAATAAGCATAATGTATATAAAGCAATTGGCATGTTAAATACATAAACAAGTGTTCAACAAATAGCAAGTAGTAATTATCAGTACTAATCATCCCAAATAATATTGCTAAAGTCAGAAGAACAAAGTGAAAGGAAATTCTGTAGCTGAGGGAATAAAGAAGGCCTCTATCAGCGACAAGTGAACTGAACTATATCCCTACCTCCATCTAGACCACACACACACACACACACACACACACACACACACACACAGAGTGATCACACATAGTTCTTAAACCATGTTGAGAGACAGAGATCATTATCTCAGAAGTGGGAAGTTAAAGAGAAACTAAGCAAAGATGTTTTCATCCTGCTTAGCACCTGAGATACCTCCTCATCTGGCATATTTCTGAGTGTTCGTTATCCCTAGCCTGTGTGCAGCGAGTCTGGGTATAAACTCTAAGCACAACAGATCCCAGACTGTCCTGCAATGAAACTTCAATCTACTTTATGATAAGAGGATACCAGGTGGGACTCCTTTAGAGAAAGAAACGAAGGTCAAAGGAAAAGGAAACTGGGGCACATGAAACAATAGGATGCTTGAAGGCCATGAAGTAGGGGAGATTAGTGCTTCTTTGGACACAATGAAGGGACAGGTGGGTGAAACAAAATGAACAAGACACAGACCATGCACCAAAAGGGAGAAAAGGAAGAATGCAGCTAGATCACACTAGCCATGTGGAAAATTTTGTGTTCCGCTTAATAACATTATATGTGGAACTTCTTTATTACTTTTTTGGGCACTGTTGTCTGAGGACAAAGTAGATAAAACGTGTTCTATCAGTCAGAATGGCTTCTTTCATTCACAGCAAATTGGGTTTACAGTATTAAAGCAAACTAGTAGTTTTTTTTAAAGCCGTTTTAAAGCCAGAAGCTTAGAGTTGAGTGGGGTTAACAATTGTTAAGGACAGAATTTTCATAAATCTTCCAGTCCTTTTCTTTGAGTCCATGATATAGCTGTGGTAACTTCCAGCATCACCTCTGCATACAAGTCTGGACTATGCAAAGAGGTCACAGGGTTGTAACAGTTGCATCTTCATCATTTTATCAAGAAAGTAACTCTTTCTCAGCTGCATCTGCAGAAGACTTATGCTTCCAAATCCTCACCCCAGAAATGAGTCACATAGCCTACCTGCAAGGGAGTTTTAGAAAATAACCAGCTTTGAAGCTTCAATATGAGGTAGAAATAGAGAAAGGTGTCAGAAATAGCTTCTAGTTAATCAATTAGATATACAGCCTATAAAAGTAAAGAAAATGTCCCTTTACTAATAAATGACAACGTTAGCCAGGTACCAATGACTGGAAGTAATCAAAACAACAGATGAATGAACAAAAACCTTACACTGGTATGTCACAGAGCAGGAGACAAAATATTCAATAAACATTGTTAAAGTAATTAAGGAAATGCACATTGAAACCATAATGAAATCTATGTGAACAATACCAAATGGAAAATATCTACAATGGAAATTTTGTGTCATATTTTCCAGAATGTGAAACATGGAAACTTTGATGCTATTTTGACAGTGGAGTCCCACTAATCTGAAAAATAAACTGGTACTGTATTTCTATAGCTGTGACCCAATCCGCTGCTAATATGTACCCTAGAAAAATTCTCACAGACACACCCCCACACACACACACCAGGAAGCAAACAGAAGTATTATCAGTACCATGGCAGAACTTGTTCAAATAAAAAAAGAAAATGAAACAACTAAAATCAACAAGAGAATAAAGTAAGTACATTCATAACATGGAACATTATGTAGGTTTAAAAATGTTAGAATACAGCTATATATAATGAAGTCTTATAAATGCATAATTAAAATTTATAATAATATTATTTAAAACTTATAACCAGACACTATTATAAGATTCAAGATAAGTAAAATTAAAGTATCGTTTAAATTACATACAAAGGTGATATTTTAAAATATTTTTAGATTGACAAAAGGAAGCATCATTATCACTGAGGGGAATTTGGGAGGACATGCAGTTTAACCATATTGAAAATGTTTGAATCTCTAAATTGAGTTAAGGCTTCATGGCTGTTCACCTCATTTTATGCTTTATAATTTACATATGATTCACCTATAGCCCTTTCTATGCATTCAGTGTGATGTAACAAAAATTTCAAGAAAGAGCAAGTTCTCAAACAACATGAATGATGTAAAATGATTTTAAATTTATTTATTTATTTATTTTCTGGTCGGTTGGTTTTGTTTTGTTTTGGTACTGGGTATTGAACTCAGGACCTTGCGCTTGCAAGGCAGGGGGCAGAGCCACTGAGCTAAATCCCTGTCCCTGGTTCATTTTGTTTTTTTAGACAGGGTCTCACTATGTAGTTCAGGATGGCCTTGAACTTATTGTTTATTACAGGCTGTCCCAAACTCACAGCGATCCTTTTCCCTCAGCCTTCTGAGTGCTGGGATTATAAGCACGTGCTACCAAGCCTAGCCCGATTTTTAATTTCTAAGTGTAGAAATAGAAATACACGCAAGCATATAAGATATTATTAGTATATTAATGGTAGTGTCTTCTTTCCAAATGTTTTTGTATTTTACAAATTTTAAAATTAATATAGTACATATTTTAAAATATAGAAAGACCAAGTTCAATCCCCGGTACCAAAAAATAAAAAATAAATAAAATATAGAAATAAATATCATCAAAAACTTTTAAAAGCATTGTTCTTTAGTTCTTATTTCATACAGTTGAATTTCTCACTCAATTGTTACTGAGTTCCTTGAGTTGAATTTTGGTAAATAGACCCGAGAACTGACATTATTCTAATTTTTATATATATTATTCAATATCAGAATGTTTATGGATTATTAGGTCCCTTGCAATGATACTTAAGGTAGTCAAACACACACACACACACACACACACACACACACACACACACACACATTGAACTCTGTTCTTCTAATTCAACTCACTTATTCTGAGGATCTGAGACTCTGCAAAAGAAAGTGACTTACAAAATAGCTGCCCAGTTATTCAGAAGTGGGTCTAGGAATTGAAATTCTGATTTTTTTTAAGTTTCAAATTTAGTTGATCCCAAAATAACATAAGACCACTCTGTAAACAACTCTAGGCCTTTCCTATCTGCATTTGAATGACTTACTGTTTTTTGGGGGGTTTTTTTTTGTTTTTTTTTTAATGAGACTTTTACTAGTAGAAAGGAAATGTTTTCAGTTGACTATGGAAAACAAAATGGAAGCTAGGAAGAATGTTATCGTCATTCCTTCCTTCAGTAAACAAGTTTATCATATACCAAAGATAGACTCAAGAGAGTTTAGCTATGAAAGGCTAGCAGTGTAGCAAGGAGAAGTATGAAGTTAATGACAGTATATAGTGATGTTAGACCAAAGTGACATTGAGATCTCACCAAAACTCAGTGAAATCTCAGAAGCACAAAGAACTCTTCCCTGGAACAAGAAGGGCCAACTGAGGACAAGAGAGATGACAATAGCCAAATTCTGTGAGGATTCTTTTTCTTGGATGAAGCTATTCCTTCAGCTCTTCCTGGTAAACTTAGCTTCCAGACCTTTACTCATCCTCCTCCAAAGATGTTCCAGTTAGTGTATGCCTTAAAAAAAAAAAAAATAGATCTCTTACAGTTCTAGCTAGGGTCACTGACAGAGAAGTAGTCATCACTGATTCTAGATGTTACCATTGATTGTGAAAAAAAACATAAATACAACTTAAAGATGAACCAAGCTCACAAGATAAAGGTCACTCCCAGAGAAAGGGATGTTTTGCTTTGTTCTTGATATTACTGAGCTGCTTCTGGCACCAGTCCTTCTCCTTCAAGGTAAAATCCCAGCCATACCCAGTCAGTGATGAGTCGCAGTCTCTAGGGAAGCAGGTGCCACACCCACTGGCGAGTTGAACAAAGGGAGGCTTGGGAAAGATGTTGCAGAATGAGAGGTCAACAAAGGGTAAGAAAGCATCCCAAAGTGAGCCTGGAGCAAAGATTGGGAAAGAGGAAACTCTGAGGGTTTCTGATACTCTATTAAGTGCCCACAAGACCAAAGCTATTTTTATAAAGTACTAAAACATTGTTGAATTCTTGACTCTTTCTCTCATTGAGTACAATGGAGTTTCCAAAGGTGACCCAATGTGCGTAAGTGTCATTGCTCTGATGACTAATGGAATGTAACTTATGTTTGATAATTTCTAATAGAGTAAAAATTAAAAGAATCAAACAAAAGTTCTTTGGGGTCTTCAACAATTTTTAAAAGTATAGAACTATACTAAAATGAAAATGAAAACTATTGAGTCACTAGAATTTGGAGACAGGAGGAGTCACTACCAGTCAGAACCTGGTCAGCAGCCAGACGGAGGGATTCTGGGGAAAAAATAATTTCTGTGTCACCTCTCTCCCTCTCTTCTTTTACTAGGGCCACCCAGTGGTCAAATAAAGCTCAAAACCAGAGGGCAAGGGTAGCTGTTCTCTAACGCCTAGTTCAGGATAGAAAAGAGTGAAAGGTGAATCTAGAGAAGCCAATGGAAAGTACTCACACATTTGGAAATTGGATGGAAAATTTAAAAATGAAAAAAGAAGTAGGAGAAGGGAGGGATCATAGAAGAAATTGGAATCCTTCAACCTGGGATTGGAGGGAAAACTTCCTAAAAGCTCCTGAGTATTATGGTCAATTTACTTAGGTTGTTTTAAATTCTCCACAGCTTTCCTAATGTGCCTCCTGGGACAGGCAGTGAACCTCTGTGAGGCTCATTGTCCTCAACTCCAGCAGAGCTAATACTCTCTAGTGCTGAGTGAACCGGTTCATATATGCATACATTTCCTGGTGTGTTCTCTGAGGCAATGTCTGTTGTCTGTCATTCTTCCTGTGAAAATGTCCAGGAAGAAGTTCCTGTAACTCTAAAGATTCCTTGAATCTAGCTGGGACTCGCCTATAAAAAACCATGGAGACTGAGACTCTGGTCACCTCTTCTTCAGTAGTGTTTTCTACCAAGTCCTCTATCAAAAATGGGTAGGCATTTGGATCAAAAGTAAAAGAACACTCAAAATAATGTAAAAAAAAATTATATCCTCATGAGAATTTGTCCCTTGAGACAACTGACCTTTGGGGTCCCAGGACTTCATTTAGACAAAAAGACAAGTTTCTTCATGGTTGGCTGATTTGTATGCTGTCCCCTACATTTCTATCATCTTTCTCCTTGGAGACATTTGGTGCCGGCTGAGAGAAAGAAGCATTTGTTGAAGACACAGCAATCCAAAGCTTTGTTTGCTCCACACTGGTTTCTGCCTCTCTGCCTGGAGCGTTCCTGTTTGTAGAATTGCTCCAGAAAGCTCCAGTTGATACAGCCCTTTGATTCTGCCCTAGGAGGTTCAGCATTAACACATGTTTGAAACCTGCTGGAGAATAAGCCCTGCTTAATAGAAATAAAGGTGAGATAATCTGGTAACTGTCAGTCACATTTGGCAAAGCTAATATCCAGTTGCACATCTAAGCATTAAGACCTAACTTGTGTGTTCAAGGAATATTCATTGCCTGTGGCCCAAAAGAAAGAACCTTATTTTCCCATTTTGATTAGTAGAGTGTGTGCCTGCAATTCCAACCCCCATGTTTCCAGTGCTTCCCAACCTTCTCATCCAGTCATCATCATGTCTCTGTCTCCTCCTCTTCTTCCCTCTTCTCTCTCTTCTCTCAGATCTATATACATCTAATGTATATGTATAGATATAGAAACGCATACATTACTTGGAATGGCATATAGCACACACACTATCCATATACTATATGTCACTATGATATAAATTTAAAATTGGAAACATCTATTAAGAAAGAAAAGCCCCCCTTCCCTTCCCTACCCCACCTCCAACAAAAACAAGCTCTAGGCCAAACTGCAAATCTGTGTTGATGACATGCAGTTATTCAATTAAAGATCAGATGGAAATTGGGCAACCAATTTACCATTCAGATTGATGGATGGGATAAGGGACTACTGGACCATTGTCGAAATGCAAATCATTTTAAACTCGGAACATTCAGGGAAAATGAGATTGATTACACAGCTGGTTATTCCTCCCATTACTCAAATGGGTAAACAGATGATAGATGTGGAGGGGTAGGATGGGGAGAGCATCTGGTAGAGATGCTGTGGGAGCTGCTATTTCCTTGTGACTGGAAGTGTTTAGCAGATAAATCTCTCTTATTCTGATAAAGCAGGTTGAATGTGGCCTTGGGCTCTCCTACTACGTTTTGTCTTTCTATTGTTGCTGATGATGAAGACAAATCCAGCAGAAGGTGGCAATGCAGGAAAAGGGGAGCTCATCATTACCCATCCATGATGTGTGTTTCAGAGCTGTGGTTGCTCTCAATTCAGAGATCTCTTCCCTATCCACCAAGTTCTTACACACACTCACACACACACATGCACACATCTCTAAAGCAACTCAAAAGGAATGATGAGATTGTCCAGTAGCGTGCCCTGCTGTATTGCACAGTGGCATAGCAAAATATCAAGTCCTCAGGAGCTGAATGAATCTACATCTGAATGCTCACTTCATTGCCTAAACCTTGAACAAGTTACCAAACTTGCTGAGCCCAGTTTTTACATCCATAAAATTTTAATTTTTACAATTACTTCTGCAACAGTACCATGTGCAAGGCTCTGGTTTAGATGCTGGAGACAGTACTGATCAGAACTACCTAAAGTCATACTTTTATGATAATGATAGTAGGAAAATTGGAGGTAATTTACACAAAGTACCCAGGATAGTTCCTAAGCACAAAAACACTCAATGAATCAAACCCAGTACTTCGGGCAATCCAAAGATGGGATAAGGTTGTGGATTTACAGTTAGGAAGGCTCCAAAGTGACGTACACATAACTGGGGAGAGGGCTGAGTGAGAAGCGGTGCTTAGAGGGCCATAGCAGACACCCACTCAGGTTCCACCCATGTGGGGGTGTCGACTGCACTGTTTCAGAGAGAACTGCTTAGGAGTGGAGATGGAAATATATAGGCTGACAAAGTCATCAGAAATTTTTTTTGGGGGGGAATTAAATGTAAATCTGAGTTGTTCAAACGAAAATGAGCTGGGTAGTCATCAGTGGGCCCTTTTTATTTTAGATAGGCAGAACTAAACTTTAAGAAGGTTATTCTGGCCTCCTCAAGGAGAAAGACTGCAGAGGGGAGAACAGAAAATGGAGACTGGAGGTGGTGTCCTTATTCCTGAGAAGAAGCAATAAGAGTCTGAATATGGACAATGGCAGTGAAGATGCAAAGTGTGGGTGGGAAAGATCAGAGAGAGCCACAGGACCTCAAAACACATGGGATGCGAGGGGATAAATGGGATAAACAGGAGGAAGGAGTCAAAAGCCAGCACCTTCTGGCTTGAGTGGTGAAAGGTGAGACCGGTAAGTCTGGAAGAAGACTGGATAGAGGAAGACCATGAGTTCAGTTTTGGACATGATGTGTTTGGGGTGCTTCATGCATAGCCATGTGGACATGTTAAACATACATCGAGCTCAGGGGCCTGAGAGGAGGAGAATTCCACAGGCAGGGCATTTACTGAGGTTGTGGTCAATCATCTGCTCAGTGCATGCCTCCCTGACAAATCAGAAACCTGTTCGTTCACCATCATATTCTAAATTCTTGGTTAAATAGACATCTGAGAAATGGAGGAAAAGAGGGACAGAAGAAGAAAATGAAGGAAGGAAAGGAGAAAGGAGGAAAGGAAAGGAAGGAAGGAGGGAGGAAAGGAGGGACAGAAGGATGAGTCCAATAATTAGGTAAGCATTGGTAATCAACTTTAGCTAGCTAATAGGCGGTGGGTAAAAGCAATAATCAGCTTCTCAGACTACTTTGGCTATCCTTACCACAAAAGAAACAAAAGGAAAGAAACTCATATTTATTAGCTATCCACTATTGGTTGGAAGAACAAAAATCCTAGAATTTCTGCCTTTATCCTCTGCTAAATGCATCACAGCATTTTTTCAGCAGTTGTGGAAGATACATCATCTTGCTGGAGTATTTCTGTCTCCCTCCTTTCGCTTCTTAGCAGACAATGGCTAATGAATGGACGGTTCTAACTTGTCCCCTTCTTTTTTTTTTTTTTTTTTTTTTCCC